>NC_136487.1:78971406-78976406 GCF_053919585.1 Euprymna scolopes | reverse complement strand
TTCTTTTGCTTATTTCGTCTGATTCATCAATAGAGCACGCAGAAACGGTTAACGAATACAATCAAAAACTGATGATTCCCGAAATGATGAAACACTAGTGTCAAAAAGGTAAATGAATAGATGTTTAAGCGACTAACAAAATAAGAATAGAAACGGAGAAATGACAAATCTCTCAATTGTTATTGCATTTAATATAACTTTCGTACATCGTAGACAACCTCTAATATTCACAAACTTGACCGAGAGATAACAATACCAATCATATCAAGTGCACTTATATGTAGGTTTTATCTAGCCGTATGTAACACGGGAGAACAGTTATCGGAGAATTTTCCAAAACAGTAATTTATATTTAATCATTTGATTTGGAGTTCCACAATGCTCACGAATACTTGCGTGTGCGAATAGTTTACTGTATTGTGCTGCACGTTGTAATATTTACTTTTGGAAAACATCGTATTCTCTTCTGAGATTCCACATTTGCCATGTTCTACATTTAATATGTGTGACGCTTGTCAATGCTAATGGTATTGCAATAGATATATCCACACACTAGCTCATTTGTTCGGTCCGGAACGCAGCTGTGTGGCTGACAAGGCTGTAAATAATCAATTCATGAAATCGAATTATATAGTTTTTATTTTCGTAACCTTGTGATAAATAATTTTCCTAATGATAAGATAGTTCATCCGAATCTACCACTTTCTCTCTCTCATAAATATATATATATATATATATATATATATATATATATATATATATGTATATATATATATATGTATATGTATATATATATATATATATAAGTTATAAGAATATATTGAAATAAAACTACACAGAATATTCCGCGTTACTTTCTCGGGAGAGTTCGTCAGGCTACATACACACACACACACACACACACATATATATATATATATATATATATATATTTATATGTGGGTGTGTGTGTGTGTGTACGGGTAGAAGCTCCGATCGAATTTCGATCCTGGCTTGATATAGTTGGTTGTCTAGCCGCACTGATAAGCTGTTAAACAGCGAAACAGTACTGTGTGTGGAGGACTATAATGCTTCCTGTCTTAGGTTGAGCATTTGGGAAGGGATATACAAATTTCCATTAGACTATGAAGATATGCTGTTTGTATAAACAAACTGAGCTTAGGTACTTTGGACAATGTCAAAACATCGTTATTTCACTGCCTGCATAGCGCAACTGTTAGAAACTCCGACTGTCATTTGGGCGATCGGGTTTCGATCCTGGTTATAGGTAGTTACTTGTCCAGCCTCACTGATGAGACTCTCTCAAGCCTTGGTGTGGCACTCCATATAAAAATATCCTTGATAGACCTTGCGAAACATCAAGTATTCAGCGACCGACAAGATATGAATTACACTACAAACTCATGTGGTGAGTTCAATTTCGGCTTCAGTCGCGCTGGATGATGAATATAAATAAATAAATATATATATATATATATATATATATATATATATATATATATATATATATATATAGGCGCATAAGCCTGAGGAGTCCTAGAGTGGATGAAACGCGGAATATTCAGTGTAGATTAATCGCCATATATATTTTATAACTTACTAACTAGCTCTACCTACGTATTGAGCATTTTTGAAGTAAATACTTAAAGTTTACGCATAAATTTATACTTTCGTATATTAATTTTATGTAAGTAAATGAAGAATGATCAACGAATGTTTCACACGTTCATGTTTTTAATTATAGTCGAAATCGGGGACATTTTCCTTCAAACAAGTCAATAGATTGGTTGCTCTAGCTGCGGACCCACCGCAGTGCATGGGGAGTGAGCTTCACACGCTTCACCGCTGTGACTTAGTCTTCAATACATTGTATTACAGGCAATCTACTGTTGATTTTAAACGACGTGCCTTTAACAATTTTCGAGACTATTTTCGTATGGGCACTTTTATTGAAAGCCCACACCTGAAACATCGAAGCTATATTTTTTTTTTACTAAACAGCACTTGTATCGTTCCAACAAATTCTGAATGTATCCATTGAAGTCTTCTTGCGTGGGCGTATCAGTGACTCTCGTCACAGCCTCTTTCATTTCATTAAATGTCTTATACGACAGTCGATAAAGTTTTCTGTGAGTTTAGTAAATAAGCAAAAGTCACGGGGAGCAAGACATAGAATATGAGGAGCGTGAAGAGCTGTCTTCATGTTCATCTTGGTCAAATAGTTAGTGGCAAGGATGAAACATCCTTGGGGCAAACTTCACACAAATCTTCCGCATCTTCAGTTCAACGCGAATAAGTGTGTGTACAGTTCCCACACTGACATCAAACTGTGCACTTATTATCTCTAGAGATGCACGACTATCCTTAATATGCTGACAAAAGAACTATGTACGTTGAATATCTCAATTGAATGGTGTAATAAATAAAGCAGGTATATTATTTGTCTTTAAGGTAACCAAACGTAAACATAAGGCCGTTATATTGAATTTAAAAGCTATAGCAAATTTACCTATATAAGCCATCAAAATTGAACCAAAACGATAAGTTACCCGGATGTTATTTTTTTCAACCGATATTTATTATAATTTGCGTTCTATAAGTTTTGATCATACTCGTAGTTCGTTCTTCTACTTAACACATATTGCAAATGGCTCACTAAAACCATATTTTAAATAGATATGCTTTAATGCAAATTCCTTTATTATTTGGAAATAAATTATTTCCTTTTCACACTCCCTCTGTTTTAATATGTTTTTATCATTTTTTTCGCTCAGAAAACAGAACGATTTAGTGCAAAGAATTACTATTTGAAATACGGATCTATTATAGGGATGACGCTGCAGTTCTAAATAAATCACGGAAGATGCATTTATACGTACATATATAGGGAATAATATTTGTATAAATAAATAAACATAACAAAATAAATGTCTTCCTAAGTTCAATAATTATTACACAATTACACACAATGAAAAAAAGTATATATATATATATATATATATATATATATATATATATATATATATATATATATGCAGTACAAACGGTCGGGTTTCAATCCTGGCTTAAGGTAGTTGTCTGTCTATCCACACTAATGAGCTGTGAAACAGCGAAACAGTACTGTATGTGGATGACTATATATATATATATATATATATATATATATATATATATATATATATATAATAGTTCTTAAAATTCCGAAGATTAAGTTCTCTAAGTCAGCTATTTATTCTTTTTAGAATTTATCTATTACAATATTATTCCTTTTGCGACTAACAAGCTGGCAAAATCTTGATATTTGCTGCATTTTTAATCATTCACTCATAGGATGTTTTATACAACTTTCATGGTATACAAAACCGACAAACTCTGCTTATTTCTAAAAATCAATTTTTATAAAAAGCAATACATTACTAACTGAGTAAACCTGGTCTTTGGATATTTGACAACTATCATATTACACTATATATGCTTTGGAATTACAAAATACATTCACTAAGTTTGAAGGTTGTTGAAATACTATATATTAAAATATTTGAAATGAAAAGCTTTATTAAATTTAAAAGAGTATTATTTTCAATAGGTATATACACACTCATTATCGATTCTAAGTAAATGATCAATATATATGTATATATATATATATATATTTATATAAATATATATTTATATATATTTATATATGTATAGATATCTTAGCAATCCTAATATGTAGTTTCTTATTCTTTACTTGTATTTTTCTATTTCAGATTGCTTGAAACTATGGCAGCCAACGAAACTAACTGACATTGCTAGTGGGACATCTCTTCACCTCAGTTGCATTCCAATTGGCCTTGGTCCAGATGAAAAGATTGCCAAAATGAGTTGGTTTTCTCCTGATGGTACTTCTCTGCAAACAAGTCCAAATGGACGGTTGGTAACATTTTGCTTAACTTAGAATTCTGCAATAACAGTCTAATTGACAAAAAAACTTAGATTTATATAATGCGTAAATACTAGTTAATAGGGAACATGCTTAACGGGAAAACCTATACTTTTGGATCGATGTGAGGATAACGTGGAGTATATTTGCGCCATAATTGTTTACCGTTTCTATGAGAGATTGGAAAATGTAAAACTGTAAGGTGTCACAATTGGATCTAAATTTTTTTTAATTAATTGTTTATCAACCATTAAACCATTTGAACGTACGCGAAGTGAAAAAGCTTTTTTTCTTATTTCGCATGTTTCATAACTGTTAGATAGCGGGGTATCAAATTATCTAT
This sequence comes from Euprymna scolopes, assembly GCF_053919585.1. Classification (NCBI taxonomy): domain Eukaryota; kingdom Metazoa; phylum Mollusca; class Cephalopoda; order Sepiida; family Sepiolidae; genus Euprymna; species Euprymna scolopes. Next base: position 78,972,138 of record NC_136487.1, on the reverse strand, counting down.
GAATAACGTTTTGTTTGAGCTTCACTAAAAGGATGACGTGAACATATCGACAGGTTATTTTGAGGGGATAACAAATACTATAATTGGGCGGGGCTTCAAACGACGAGGGGAGACAATGGTCCATTGATAGAGTTAGACAAATGTTCTTTGGTAAAGATGAAGAAGAAGAGGAGTGTATATAATAACAGCAGTCTATATAATAGACAGAATCTGTAAAGATTTAAGAGTTAGAGGAACATTTGACGTGACAGTAACAACGAGAACGAATTCGCATACCTGTTTCTTAGAAAGATGACGCCAGACAAATTTATATTTCATATAACATTTTATCACGCTCTGTGTCAACATTTCGGGGATTGCAACGTTTGACTTCATGTTTGGATCTTAACTTGACCGGTATCCACGGTGTCTTCTTTCCGGCTTCTTCGACTGAATTCCTCGACTGACTTTCGACTCTTCTAACTCACGTCCAGGTATATATTAAAACTATTTTTTGCGATTACGTCATTTGCTCGACCACAAAGAATCTTATCATCCGACATCTCTATCACATATGAGGGTATTACTAGTGTGAACACACATTATTGTTTTTCTATAAACATATTTGTTTTTTTTTTATTTATCCAAGAGTCCCTCGTTAATGTTGATAGAATCTAGGCACTTTCCTAAAATCTGAAATATTGGATTTTTCAAATAACACGCTGTATCTATAATATGTCCTAAACCCCTTTG
>NC_136487.1:78951406-78966406 GCF_053919585.1 Euprymna scolopes | reverse complement strand
TATTCAGTAATATACATACAGATTTTCAGTAATATACAAAGAAATCTTAAGTTATATACACACAGATCTTCAGTAATATAAATACTAAAATTCAGTAATATACATATAGATCTTCAGTAATATACATATTAATATTCAGTAATATACATAGAGATCTTCAGTAATATATATACAGACCTTCTGTACTATACATACAGATCTACAGTAAAACACATACAGGTCTTCAGTAATATACATACATATCTTCAGTAATATACATACAGATCTTAGCATAATATACATACAGACTTTCAGTACTATAAATTCGGACCTTCAGTAATATACATACATATCTTTAGTAATATATATACAGATCTTCAGTAATATACATACTAATGTTCAGTAATATACATACTAATGTTCAGTAATATACATACTAATGTTCAGTAATATACATACAGATCTTCAGTAATACACACAAAGACCTTCAGTAATATACATACAGATCTTCAGTAATATACATAGAAATCTTCAGTAATATAAATACAGATCTTCAGTAATATACATATAGATCTTCAGTACTATATATACCAATCTGCAGTTATATACATACAGATCTTCAGTAATATACATGCAAATCTTCAGGAATACACATATAGATCTTCAGTACTATACATACTAATATACAGTAATATATATACAGATCTCCAGTAATATACATACAGATCTTAAGAACTATACATACTAATCTTCAGTAATATAGATACTAATCTCGAGTAATATACATACTTATCTTTAGTAATATTCATAGAGATCTAAAATACTATACATACTAATCTTCCGTAATATACATACAGACCTTCAGTAATATACATACAGATCTTCAGTAATATACACACAGATCTTCAGTAATATACATACAGATCTTCAGCAATATACATACTCATCTTTAGTAATATACATAAAGATCTTCAGCAATATACATACATATCATCGGTAATATACATACAGATCTTCAGTAATATACATACAGATCTTTAGTAGTATACATACATATCTTCAGTTATAAACATACATATCTTAAGTAATATACATACAGCTCTTCAGTAATATACATACATAACTTCAGTAATATACATTCAGATCTTCAGTAATATACACACTGATCTTAATTTATATACATACAGATCTTCTGTAATATACATACAGATCTTCAGTAATATACATACAGATCTTCAGTAATATACACACAGATCGTCAGTAATATAATACTAATCTTCAGTAATAGACATACAGATCTTAAGTAATACACATACTAATCTTCAGTAATATACATGCAGATCTTAAGTAATATACATACATATCGTCAGTAATATGGATACAAATCTTAAGTAATATACACATAGATCTTCAGTAATATACATACAGATCTTCAGTAATATAAATACAGATCTTCGGTTATATGCATACAAATCTTAAGTAATATACACACACATCTTCAGTAATATACATACAGATCTTCAGTAATATACACACAGATCTTCAGTAATATACATACAGATCTTCAGTAATGCACACAAACATCTTCAGTAATATACATACTAATCTTCAGTAATATGCATACAGTTCTTCAGTAATATACATACATATCTTTAGTAATATACATACATATCTTTAGTAATATAAATACTAATCTTCAGTTATATACACACAGATCTTCAGTAATATACATACTAATATTTATATATTATAGATACAGATCTACAGTAATATACATACAGACCTTCAGTACTATACATACAGACCTTAAGTACAATACATAAAGTCCTTCAGTAATATACATACAGATCTTCAGTAATATAAATAGAGTCCTTCAGTTCTATACATACAGATCTTCAGTAATATACATACAGATCTTCAGTAATACACATACAGGTATTCAGTAATATACATACATATCTTCAGTACTATACATACATACCTTCAGTAATATACACACTTATCTTTAGTAATATACATACTAATCTTCAGTAATATACATACATACCTTCAGTAGTATACATACTAATCTTCAGTAATATAGATACTAAGCTTCAGTAATATACATACAGATCTAAAGTAATATACATACTAATGTTCAGTAATATACATAGAGATCTTCACAAATAACATACGGATCTTCAGTAATATACACACAGATCTTCAGTAATATACATACTAATCTGCAGTAATATACATACAGATGTTCAGTAATATACATGCAAATCTTCAGGAATACACATATAGATCTTCAGTACTATACATACTAATATACAGTAATATATATACAGATCTCCAGTAATATACATACAGATCTTAAGAACTATACATACTAATCTTCAGTAATATAGATACTAATCTCGAGTAATATACATACTTATCTTTAGTAATATTCATAGAGATCTAAAATACTATACATACTAATCTTCCGTAATATACATACATACCTTCAGTAATATACATACAGATCTTCAGTAATATACACACAGATCTTCAGTAATATACATACAGATCTTCAGCAATATACATACTCATCTTTAGTAATATACATAAAGATCTTCAGCAATATACATACATATCATCGGTAATATACATACAGATCTTCAGTAATATACATACAGATCTTTAGTAGTATACATACATATCTTCAGTTATAAACATACATATCTTAAGTAATATACATACAGCTCTTCAGTAATATACATACATAACTTCAGTACTATACATTCAGATCTTCAGTAATATACACACAGATCTTAATTTATATACATACAGATCTTCTGTAATATACATACAGATCTTCAGTAATATACATACACATCTTCAGTAATATACATACTAATCTTCAGTAATATACATGCAGATCTTAAGTAATATACATACATATCGTCAGTAATATGGATACAAATCTTAAGTAATATACACATAGATCTTCAGTAATATACATACAGATCTTCAGTAATATACATACAGACCTTCAGTACTATACATACAGACCTTAAGTACAATACATAAAGTCCTTCAGTAATATACATACATATCTTCAGTTATATGCATACAAATCTTAAGTAATATACACAAACATCTTCAGTAATATACATACTAATCTTCAGTAATATGCATACAGTTCTTCAGTAATATACATACATATCTTTAGTAATATAAATACTAATCTTCAGTTATATACACACAGATATTCAGTAATATACATACTAATATTTATATATTATACATACAGATCTACAGTAATATACATACAGACCTTCAGTACTATACATACAGACCTTAAGTACAATACATAAAGTCCTTCAGTAATATACATACAGATCTTCAGTAATATAAATAGAGTCCTTCAGTTCTATACATAGAGATCTTCAGTAATATACATACAGATCTTCAGTAATATACATACAGATCTTCAGTAATACACATACAGGTTTTCAGTAATATACATACATATCTTCAGTACTATACATACATACCTTCAGTAATATACACACTTATCTTTAGTAATATACATACTAATCTTCAGTAATATACATACATACCTTCAGTAGTATACATACTAATCTTCAGTAATATAGATACTAAGCTTCAGTAATATACATACAGATCTTAAGTAATATACATACTAATGTTCAGTAATATACATAGAGATCTTCACAAATAACATACGGATCTTCAGTAATATACACACAGATCTTCAGTAATATACATACTAATCTGCAGTAATATACATACAGATGTTCAGTAATATACATACAGATCTTTAGTAATATACATACAGACCTTCAGTACTATTCATACACATCTTCAGTAATATACATACAGACCTTCAGTAATATACACACAGATCTTCAGTAATCTACATACAGATCTTCAGTAATATACATGCTAATCTTCAGTAATATACATACAGATCTTCAGTACTATACGTACAGACCTTCAGTAATATACATAATTATCTTCAGTAATATACATTCTACTCTTCAGTAATATACATACAGATCTAAAGTAATATACATACTAATCTTCAGTAATATACATACAGATCTAAGGTAATATATATATAGAGAAATAAATATTACTCTCTTATTGTGTAAGTTTTTTTTTTTAAATAACTACGCATTTTTTGTCAAAACATTGTTTATTTACTGCCCACAGAGCGGTGTCTCTATACCGCAACGGTTAGAATCTCCAAATAACATATATACATATATATATATATATATATATATATATATATATATATATATATATAATCTTTTTTTCTCTCTCTCTGTCTCTCTCTCTCTCGTTCTATATATAATTATATATATATATATATATATATATATATATATATATATATATATATATATATATATATATATGTATATATATATAAATAAATGCTTGTTTGTGTATAATATATACAGTTTTGGCAGGGTTTTTTTTTACTTTTAAAATATATTAACAAACTTATTTCATTTTTATGTTTTTTTATCATCGTTGGAAAACTGTCTAACCGGTTACCACCTCTAACGTGTGCATTAACTAGCTCTTTCGAATTTACAAAATTCTTTATCTTAATATTTTTGATCATCGGTTTTTTTACATCAAATACTGTTTGGGGGATTTTAAAACAAAACGGTATATTAAACAATGGCGTCCCAACAGTGCTGATCAAAAACCATCTTCCTTAATCGCATGCACAAAAATATCCCAGATATTGGACGTAGTTACCCGCTCATGATTTATTTGGCTAAATTATTCATGTTACAAAAAGTGTCTTCTTTACATGTAAGATACCTCCCTGGCCCTAAATTAAAAATAGGTATTTTTTTAATTTACCAGTGTTGTATTTATAAGATTCGAATTAATCCATTTAACTACATATCACCCCTGCTACTATTAGTACTTTATATAGATTCATTCTTATTGATATATTAAACACTAGCCTTGGTGCCCGGCGTTGCCAGGTGTTTGTAGGTGTATGTGGAGCAAAAAAAAAAGTTGTAGTAGGCAGGCAGGTGCAAATCTGTACTGCGAAAGAGGAAACGAAAGTGAAAAAAAAATGACGTCTTCTCTGTTACTTCAATTGCCAAGCCGGAAGTGGCGAAGGTGGAAATTCAAACTAGTCAATAAGAAATGACCTTCGAAAGGATGACCTTCGAAATTATCTGCGAAAAAAGCAACCCCTTCCTGTAGAAAATGCAAGGTTGAGAGTGAAGGAAATAATAGTTGTAGTCTGAAGCGGTTTTATGAAAATCCGTCGCCTCTGTCGAAAGTTACATACACACATACATACATATTTTTAAACAGACAAGTGAGATTTATAATATAGGTGTATAAAGTTATATATATATATATATATATATTCACACATTTTCATTCTTAAATAATACATTTTATACATTACTACTATAGTTTGGGATTTCCTTTATTAATATATTCTAGTTTATTTATACGAGTTAAAAGCATCAGGATAACGTACAACTGTTTTTATTTGCTTAATATATATATAATATATATATATATATATATATATATATATATATATGTATATACACATATTACGTAACTATTTGTGTCATACATATATCTATATGTGTGTATACGTTATTTGTATAATATATGCATGTATATTTGTATTACACATATAATTGTATATTATATACATATATATATAATTTTTTTTATAATATATACATATGTATATTTATATACATATATATATTGTTGTCATATGCACACATACAAAACATACACACAGATATATATATATGTATATATATATGTTGTTGTTATATATATATATATATATATATATATATATATATATATAAACGGGCCATTTTCCAAGTGCACTGCAGTTTTACAGAATATACGACCAGCAGTTATGAATTCTTGTTCTATAGGCCTCTATGAATGCAAGTTCAAATTAGCTAGGAATCAGAATTCCTACGGTATTTAGTTTTAAATTCTGTTTGCATGACGAACAATTTGACGTCATCTTTTCGTTATTAAGGTATTGTTTTTATGAGATTTTTTTTTCTATTTAAATTACAAGCTTGTTTGTATTTGTTTTACATTTACAATGTTATTCAAAAAAGTTATATAATTTTAAATGAACATTGCAATTTAGCAAAAATGTTCGCATTCGATACTTATTCAAGCGAATTTCAGCAAATTTTCAAACCTATTATATTAAGAATTTTTACTGTAATTCCATAAGATTGAAAAAGTAGATGTTTGCTCTTAAATGTGGAGAGATAATAATTCTGGGTAAGCGTAGAAAAGTCATCTTTTAGTCGAGTTTGAAGCAATTCGAAAGTAAAAAAAAAAAACTTTTAAGGAACTGCGTTTTAGAAAATCATTTAGATACATAAATAAAACCTCCTTTTAGGTGTAATTTCATATCGTTTTGAAACAGCGTAGCCGTAGTTACGTTGATAATAAGCCCTGGTGGGAAGCCTTATTGTTCTAAGTAAAGCCAGTCGGTTCATTAGCACAGTTCTAAGTTATTTGGATTCATCAGACCGTTGCTCTCCTCTTGAGTATGATTTACACAGATTTTAGGTCGATGATACCTCTAATCTTCTTTGGGTGCATCTTGTCGAAGTCGGGGATTTGGACGAAATTTCGAGTGGAACCCTTTATTTACTTCACGGGGGTAGTGTTCTCTCTGTTCCGTCAGCCTTTACTGGATAGAGCTACTAAGTAATTTTCAATCGTATTTTTCGGTCGCCCACATTGAGAAATGGACCTTCAATCTTCAGGAGAATATCACTTTTTTACAATTGATATTTCCAAGTACTGCGCTACTTTCCGTTCAAATCGACAGAAACATTTTTAACTTCGACAAGAAACACCATGTCGGAGGTTATATCGACCAAAACATGGTGAAAAACGCACTCAACACGAGAACGGTAGTCCAATGAATCACAATAATAGGAATAACCGATTCTCATCTCAAAAACTCAGAAACGGCATAAGTTATAGAGGTTTGAAATATTCACGTACTTCATCTTCTAGGTAGCTGATTTTAGGAGAAAACCGGGGAGTATAATTCTACCACAATATCCAAGTCGAACTGTGTTAATTCATAGGAATATATAAAATTTACTAGTGATAATACACTATACATTATTTGTTAATTGTCTTAAAAAAAGTGATGTCTCACATAATAGTGGTAAGCTAAGAGTAGAATCACGGCAAGTTATATAAACGTAAATCACTTTTGGTGACCAACGTTTCGATAGATAGATTGGAAATGATCTGTAGATTTAATTTTCTCTTGTGTGCGTATGAACTCTTGGAACAAATTGACTTAATGAATATTCACAATGTTGTGCTTAGAATTGTAAAATAGAGAATCGGAATGTGGTCACCCACCATTGGTCATTCGATCGATCAAGCAAAACTACCGTTGGGTCTTAAAGATCAAACTTCTGCAGAATGTCTGAGTGCAGATTGGTATATTGGGAGATTTATCACGATGAATATTAAATAATGCAAAGCGGCATTGTAATGTGCAATGTAGATGTTGAACGTTGTTTAGGTCAAAATATTTAAATTCATTCTGAGCGCAATGTGTTAGGTGGCTTTCCTCGTGTCTTAGACGACGTACGCTATAATTTAAAACAAAATAGCATCTAAAATAGATGAAGACATCTTGATATTTCTAAATTACTAGTCTGCTCGTTGGCCATGAAATGGTAAAATTAAAATGTTTAAAATAAAAAGTGATTTTAAGATTATATTGTTTTTTTTATTGTTTTGAGAAAACATTTTTAAAATGATGAGTGAACACTATTGTAAACACTAATATAAATTAAGGAGGCCCTACTAAAAGTACTACTAAAACCAAGTTTCTGTCCCTTCCCTGCTTAAAGATTAAATATTTTTAAGTAAGGCCTGAAAAATAAATCGGCAGAATCTACAGTAGAGCTACTAATAGCGGTAAATATTTTTATAAATATGATTATAGTTGTATATTGTATATTTATATTTAAATCATTTTTTAACTAATCGGGGTTATATTACATTTATTTTTTAAGGAAAACACGCTCAAATAAGTTAAAACAAAAATATTGTTGAGCTTGGGTATGCTTTGAATAGTAGCACTGGCTTTTAATATCCAACTTAAGAAAGAGCAGCCATGGAATTTGTAAGCAGACGAATTTTTTTTTCAAACTGGAAGTCAGATACCGAATAAACACTTTAAACGCCCAAGCAAGCTGATCTGAGTTTTATAATTATATAGATGTATGCGTAAATATTTATGTATTTCTATGTAAGGTATTCACTAGTAGATAGCGTAAACCACACCTTATGTATTAGAGATCAGTGTTGTCAGGGGGAAAGGGTGATAATGTTGATTTTATCTTATTTATGTTTATGCGAAGAAGTAACGGGAGGTTGAATCACTTCGTAAAATTCGGACAACTCCGTTTTGTGTTAATTTTTACAATAGTTTTTTACACAGCAATTAATAAATGTACTCTTAATTTCAGTTTCTAACATGGATATTAAGCAGTATGAAAGCACGATTACATTAATTTCATTTTCTTCTTAAGCTTTAGTCTTACATTTTAGAGATGTTCATGAATAGAAAATATGTAATGGATTCGAGGACATTGTATACAAATGGTTTGCATGATTATATTCTCATTTTCCTTATGTATGTATATATATATATATATATATATATATATATATATATATATATACGGTGGGTACCGGGAACCGGATTTTTTTAGAACGCTTCTTGCTCTCTGTGAGTAAGGGATAGGAAAGGAAGGTAGTTTTTAAACCTGCTTAAGATACCGTTTAGTTTGGTGTTATTTGTTTATCTTTTATGTTAATGTTGTTTTAGTTATTGATTTTGAATTGCTTTTCTGTTTTGTTCATTGTCCTTATACTACCGTTTAGTCGTGAAAACAGTGTGTTTCCTTATGAAACTTACGTGAAAAATTGCGAATCATAAACATACGTTTCTCGTGACTCGCCATGTATATATATATATATATATATATGTGTGTGTGTGTGTGTGTGTGTGTGTGTGTGTATGTGTGTGTATGTGTGCGTGTGTAAGTTTATGTGCGTGATAACGGGCTACAAATCATCCTGAAGAACGTATTATTATAAAACAAATTCAAATGGTGAAATATTTTTTATTAACTCGCCAATCGTTAATCAAAAAATCCCTGCTAGTATATATATATATATATATATATATATATATATATATATATATATATATATAATAGCAAGGTTGGCGCCCAGCTCTCTCCTGTGGTAAAATACACTTAAATATGATATTTTAATTTGTCCAGATTCCGTATATATTATTATAGAGTCGTGCTTTAAAAAGTAAAACAAAAAGCGTTTTGTTGCCATAAGCTAAAATCCAAACCGAAAGTCCGACTGTGGTATTCAACGCTGGTGACGTTACCATTGTGCCAACATGACACGCATATGGACTGATTAAAAATTTTAAATAAACAAAGATGAATGGCCACAATGTGTAACGATTTTTTTTTTCAATTTTGACTCTCTTTGACCACCGGAAAAACATTTTAACCGGCTTAAGACCAATGAAAGAATAGCCCATAAAAATCAAATTATGTGAGGCACCTAGCATTAATCTGCGACTTTTAGTTTAGAAGAAAATAAAGTTTTTTAAATATTGAGACAGACATGGAGACATACAGATATATAGTCCTTTATATATTAGATTATAAACTCTTTCTTTCAAAAGTTAAAAAAAATACGTAGATTCCATCAGCAGGAATCGAAACCGAGAGACAAACTGTAGCATTCAACGCTGGTGACTTTACCACTATACCCACACGACACACAACAGATTATGCGTAAAAAAACTAAGATGAATGAACATAACGTATAATGATTTTTCACAAAAAATCCAATCATTTGCGCCACTCCATGACTTTTAGTTTCGGGAGTGATAGAGTTTGAAAATTTGGAGACAGAAGGACAGACAGACAGATATATAGCCTTTTATATATAAGACTAGCCGAGGGGAGCTCCCGGTTATCCACAGGAGTAAAATCGCTTTATTATGGCATTTTAATTCGTTCAGATTTAGTATATACTAGACTACCCGTGACCCGTTGTGTCAGTATGTTATATTAGCTACGGAATTAATGTATGTGCGTGACACTTGTGACGTAAAGAAAATGGATTTTTGTGACATAACAGAAACATATCTATGAAAGTATATTAAAATAAAAAAAGAATATAGATAGATTTCTATAAGTCGTTCTGTTTATAATTGTTTATTTTTGAAAAAAAACTTACAGACATTGGATTATAAATGGGTTGCCATACTTATAGCTAAATGTGCACTGTACAGATACCATCATACTTAAAGTTCAGTTCAAAATGTGATATATCTTTTAATTTAAACGAAAAATAAAAGAAATTGGGGCGATGAAAACGTACACAGTAAAACAATACGTTTTATTGTCGCGTTGACTATTTATTTGTAACGCAATTAAAAAAATATTTTCGGAGTTATTTATATATTTTTGTTGGTAATGTAGAAGAAAATGTATGAATGTTTTTAAGAAAGGTTTATTAAAAAAATGGAGAATAAATTAAAAGAAAAGGACGGCGGTGGGTAAATCACCGTCGAAAAATGCTCTTCTGGTTGTCAATGGGTTAAAGAATATTTATTTGTAAGAAAATTGCGTTAAAATAACTTAAACGTAATACGAAAATGAACGATGTAAAAAAGCAGAAAGTATTAACCATTGTTTATTTGGATAATTTAAACGCAAAAAACAATTGGTATGCTGAAAACGTACACAGTAAAACAATACGTTTTATTGTCGCGTTGATCGTTTAGTATAATATGTATCGTATATATGAAATAGGTTGATGATTATACGTATTATTTATAATCACGTTTTGCGTTTGCTTCCCATATCTTGAAGTTTTGTATTCAATAAATTCAAGATATCTGCTTTTCTAAGGACTCCGTTTGTCTGAACATATATATATATATATATATATATATATATATATATATATATATATATATACATTTTATATATATACATATATACATTTTATATACATATATACATTTATATATATATATATATATATATATATATATATATATATATATATATGAGAATGAAAAGTAAAGCTGTAAGTTGAACTTTACAATCAAAATTTATTGTTATATATATATTTACTAGCGGAGAGAGGTTCTCACCTTTTTTTCTGGGCGTAAAATATGTTTAAGTATTATATGTTAATTCGATCAGATTTCGTTTAATTGTTGTGTAGTTGTGATTTCAAAAGTAAAAAATATTCAGCCGCCTTCAGCTTGACTCGAAACTGTGACATTCAAAGCTGGTTACGTTACCACTGTACCAACGTGACACGCATGTAAACTGATTAAAAATTTAAACTTAAATAAGATGAATGTACAAAATATTTCATGATTTTTTTCTAATAGTGACCAATTTTTTTAAACCTTATAAACAATTTTAACTGAGTAAAGAACCATGAGAGAACGGATTGTAAAAATCTAATCATTCGAGGCCCTTAGCACCGCTCTACGACTTTTAGTTTAGGAGAGGATAGAGTTTGAAAATAGGGAGACAGACAGACAAACAGGCAGAGAGACAGACAGATAAGCATATAGCCATTTATATATTATATAGATATGTATGTGTGACTGGGTTTAATATGTTATACTAGCGATCAGCCAGAAATTGAAAATACCACAATTACGAACATAAATGGCTTCTTAATTACAAACACAGTATTACTACTCAGTAACCCTTTTTGTCTTTTAAGAAATGTGCCCTCTTTACAGATTACAATTCTCCCTTTCCGCACTCCAATTAGTTCAAGATCATACAAATTTTCTTTGTGACCATCTATATATTTATATAAAGGGCTAAATTGGCGCGAGCGTTTGACTATGTCCGCGAAAAGAGTTATCGTGTCGGTTAGATTCCACGGAGAAAGTTTCGCATACTTTCCAGATCCTAATTTCTCGCATTCGCAAAGGGACATCCTTTCTTTCCTTTTTTTTTTTTTGTTAAACAAAATCCCCACCGCTGCGTCGTCTTGGGTGTTTGTTTGGCCTTTTCGTATGAAGCGAAACCGTTCGAAAAAGCAACCAGCATTCAAATCATATTACGTTCGAATGACTTTGCTTAAATTCGACGCACGGAACTTCAGCTTACGCGGTGACGACATCGGCTAACGCAATACGTTTTTTTTTTACCTCCTACTTGTCAACTACCACTTTTTAAAAAACGTTCCTCCGCCAATTGGTTGCTTTTTATTCCCACCCTTATTACACCACCGCAACGTACCCGGGCAACGCTAGGTACCCCAGCTACCGATCGGCCAGAAATGAAAAATACCACAACTACGAACATAAATGACACCTCAAATACAAACGTACCATTACTACTCAGTAATACTTTTTTGTCTTTGAAGAAAGGAGCCCTCCTTAGAGCTTACAATTCTCCCTTTCCGCTCCTCAATTGGTCCAATATTTATCTAATCCTTCATTGTGACCATATTATTTCATACTTAAACTCAAATCTTATACTTTAACCAAGCATCTGGCAAACGCCTACATTATAGTTTGTATCATCCCTCTTTGAGTTTGTGGTTTTATTTCCCATGTAAACCTATTTCTCACATTCGCCACATAATTGTCCAAATAGTTGTACCCGCATCAACACATCCTGCTGTGCGTCTTCGCCTTGTTCCTTGGTATTTCTGTTACACAGTAAGTTTAGAAAATTTAAAATGTGTTTTTTTATTGTGTTTACCTTTTCTCTTTGAAACAATATTCTTGCTGACATTTTTTAAGTGATGACCTGTACATTTCAGTTGACCTATATTATTTTGCCTTATATATATTTTCGCGCCTTTAACATTTCCTGTCTGGGTTAGTTTGACTTTTGTTTCCCTTTATTTTATATTTTATATTTAACTTTATCATTTTTTTCTCTATTCCCTTCCAGGATTTTTTTAATTTATATTTATGTATCGGAAGTAGAGTGAAAAGCACATCTTATTTTTCTTTTATTAATATTATTTTTTCGTTGCACACATTTTTGTGAATTATTCCATGGATTTCTGCCTTTGGATTATTATGGACCATTTTCTTTCTATTACGGGATTTCCTTGGATTTTACTTGTACAAATGGACATTCTTTTAACTTTCTTGAAGTTTTACATTTAGATTTTACCGTCACTGGATTTTTTATCTTCCACCAGACTATCGATTCATGTGTAATCAACTTTTTCTTTACCATATTCCCTCTGCTTAACTTATTTTGTTTTCAAGTAAGATCTTTGACTTATTTGTTGTTTCATCTAATACTTCTGCATGCAAAATCCGATCCCGCATTTTGCTAATTCCTACCCTCTGATGAGAAGGAGAGTATTTCTTCGAAACTCCGCGGATTAAGGACTATCCATTTTTCTAGTGTTTCCTTTTTCAGATTAAATATGTTTTAAACTCATTTCAAAGTGTTTTTTAACATATTTCATTAACTGTTTGCTCATATATATATATATATATATATATATATATATATATATATATATATATATATATATGCATGCAGAGAGATTGCGAGAGAAGAGAGATCAAATACTTCTGCATGCAAAATCCGATCCCGCATTTTGCTAATTCCTACCCTTTAGTAAGAAGGAGAGTATTTCTTCGAAACACCGCGGATTAAGGACTATCCATTTATCTAGTGTTTCCTTTTTCAGATTAAATATGTTTTTAACTCATTTCAAAGTGTTTTTTAACATATTTCATTAACTGTTGGCTCATACACACACACACACACACACATATATATATATATATATATATATATATATATATATATATATATATATATATGCAGAGAGATTGCGAGAGAAATAGAGAGAGAGAGAGGGGGAGAGAGAGAAGGAGGGAGAGAAGGAAAACAGGAGATAGATTGATAAGTATGTTATTGACGGACAAATGAAATGAATGGATCAAAACTTAAATTGACCAAATTTTCATTGTCCCGTTTTAGCCATTAATATGTCAAAATATGGGCAGTTTTTTTTTACATGTCAAATCGAATATAGTTTGGTGCACTCACCTTACTTCATTTCGGTCAGCAATCGAAACACGATACCCGGCTATATATATATATATATATATATATATATATATATATATATATATATATATATACACACACAGTAATACATTGAGATAGGAATGCACTAAGGTTTGAGACAGACGATTCATTTTTTTTAGATACTTTGACCGTTATGGAACGAGGAAAATTCGTATCCCAACGTAATTTTAAGTAGAGATAATTTAAAACCTTCCAAATATTAGTGGAAACCCGCTAGGAATAGGCGAAATAAAGATGTTCGTGCGGATAGACCAACTCACGAACATATATACTTCATTTAATTATTGCTTTGTTTAGAGAATTGATTTCGCTGGATTTCTCTTACGTGCAAGGACTTCATTAAGGTCCATGTTTATTTTATATTGATTTTTATTATAACCCAAACTATTAAGTCTTCCACTGATAAAAACAATTTTAACAAAATGAAAATACAGTATCGGTAACGTCTAAGATAAAGTTAACTGCATCTTTGGGACGCCGGTTTTAGATAATAAAAATGTTTGATTGTTTAATCTGAAACGCGAGAGTCCGTTGAAAATTAGAAATGAATAGACTTTAATCTCGACAGCCGTGAGAATGAGAATCTGCTTGTACAGTTAAACTTTGAAACAGTCTATTTCTTTAATTACAAGGATAAGTTATGGGTTCTTATATAATGGAGTGTTCGCTTACATCATTTACATAAAATATATTTCGAAAGAGGCAGTAGATAAATAACCTCAAAAACAAAGACAAAACAATTAAGCAGAAATCTTCGTTGTACAGACGTATAGTCTTAAATGTCTTTAAAATATTAAACCGCTTT
>NC_136487.1:78908906-78946406 GCF_053919585.1 Euprymna scolopes | reverse complement strand
CAGTACTTGTAGAACAGTCAGAGAGGTGCAACATTTCGTCGATACGACAGAGCCTGAAGTTTAGCTGACAGTTCAGGACCTATCAGATTGGTCCCCAAAGTATTGAAATAAAAAAAAAATTACAAGGGTTTTGGATATAGATGTACATAAGAATATTTTATAAGTATGTTTCAACTTAAATAGAGATGGTATAATAAAATTGTATGGTCTGCGTTCGCGCCTGTACTCTATGGAAATATGGCACAAACTTTAACAGAGAATTTTCATATCTATTTCCGTAAGTATACTTTGATAATTATGTTTCAGTTTGAAGGAATATATATAATAAAATTATTGGGTGTTCGTTCGCGCCTGACCTCCATAGAATGTAAATATCTCACAAAGTTTTACAAGTTTTTTTTAAAAGGGGTGAAGGTCCACAATAACACCTTAACTTTAATCTTAATTCACGTTAGCTTTTATTTATTTTTTGGAGTTGAATCATATTGTGTCCAATAAATTCACCTCATAAATTCACGTTCTTATTAAAGTGAAAGCAAAAAAAAAAAAAAATGTCGGAACTTTAGACATTTCTCGCCACAAATTTTGCATAACTCTGATTTTTCCTTCTCCACTTGCACGTAGCACTCTTTCGAAAATAGTTACATAGATACATAATAAAAAA
The DNA here is from genome assembly GCF_053919585.1 of Euprymna scolopes. NCBI lineage: Eukaryota > Metazoa > Mollusca > Cephalopoda > Sepiida > Sepiolidae > Euprymna > Euprymna scolopes. The sequence goes on along the minus strand of NC_136487.1, from coordinate 78,945,742 downwards.
TAAGAACGTTACTTGTTATCGTGTCAAAAGAAGGAAAACGTCCGGCTCACGTTATTACGTGTCTTTTTAAAAACATTTACATAACCTTTTTATTTTTATTCATATATCAGTTTAACCTTTTTTGTCAGTGTACTAGAAGGAATTCAGTTGATTACAACACTTTCCGCGTCTTCTTTAAATTAAAATAGTACAACCCTGAATCCGACAGCGCAATACTACACCGTTCAATACTGTAAAACTGACACGAAGCTGGTCTGCTTGGAAAGGGTGCAATTGCCTTCTTATTCATATTCATATCGATTCTTTGCTTTAAAAAACTAAAGTAATTACGTGTTTACTTTTTTAATATCCCATTTTGATATTTCGGATTATTTTACTAAAGTAAGTAAAGCTTCATTATTTTTCCAAACTGTTGTTGTGTCTTTGTTGTTCGATATTTCGTCGATATTATTTAGTAACAGTGTTTAGCAGAAAAATCAACAAACGACTACCCGAAAAAATAAATATACAAGAAATAAATGTTACCATAGTCAATAAAAGTTCAGTTCATATTTTTGTTTTGTTTTGAAATAGTTTTTAATGCTCACTACTTTTAGTTTGAGGCGATAACTACTTAAGTGAATTTTTATATAAACTACACATGCAATAATCGAATATTCCTCAAGCACAAAATAACGGAAAACATTAAAATATGTTTATAAATATTCCTTAAGTAGACGGAACTCTCTTAAATTGCTAACACAGAATGCTCAGGGGTCCCTCCTTCAAATTGAAAACAGAGCTCACCAGTTCAAAGTCGCTGCCATTTTGATTTTTTAAAAACCGGTTCGTGAATTAAAAAAAAAAATTATAAACTACTTAAAAATACAAACCAATGAACTTTTCTACCATAAAAGTAACTTTTATTTACTATGGTAACATTTATTTCTTGTATATTTATATTATTATATATATAACATTTTTTATTTGTAAGGAAACATCATTTTGTTGGTCACTCTTGGCTGCGAATAGAAACAAAGTTGATATAAAAAAATATATTTTCGCAAAAATTATCTTTACTTGCATCATATTTTGCTTAGGGTAAAATTTTTGAGTATCAAACCCCATCTCTTTACAACTCCCTCCATTTCATAACGTATCATACTTTCATCAATCACAGTCCATTTTCTGTAGGCTGTTTTTGAACCCAGTAAGCGACAGGTACTTCTGCTAGTATATATATATATATATATATATATATATATATATATATATATATATATATATATATATATATATATATATATACGTGTGTGTGTCTGTGTTTATTTCATCCTCGGGTATATATACTAAAATCATTATAAGTTCTTTTAAGAAACGGGATGACAAATTATCCAGTCTATATCATCAGACGATGTAAGCTAAAAAAATGTTTATTTTAACTTATATTGATTTTAGTAGATACACTCGAGATAAAGATAATAAAAAAAACATATGTAGCTCTACTAATTTATTGAGTACTCTTTTCCACTTTTTTTTACTAAATATATCTATTAATATATATATATATATATATATATATATGCATATCAGATATGATTATCATTAAAATAATAAAAAATAAACATAAAATTAAAAACGATATAATCGCACGTTATTACAACTAAGATATCGTTGCGTAACGGTGTCCACAGTCGATCATTGTACCTGTGCTTGGTAGTTCGATCTCTAGTTTAGTTAGCTACGCTGATGAGACTTGGTATGGCAAAACACGTATCTGTGGGTAACTGCATTATATTTGTACTTAGCTTTGCTATGCCCTAAAATACGCGCAAGAATATTTTATTTCATGCAGATTTCGTATTCATAATTACAGAGCTAATTCTTTATCGAATACTAGCACACCGCTTGGCGTTGCCACGTTGTAAACTACGCATGAAAATAATAGTTTAATTAATACAGATACTGAAACGTGTGCATACGAATATTATGTTTTTTTTTCTAAACTGTTAAAGTAAAAAAATACTCGAGCTCGATCGAAACAAAACCAAATGACAGTGAGTCAAGTACCATAAGCATTAGACCAGCTTTACACGTCATTTAAAATTGGTTTACAAATGAATTATTGTTAACATTAATAATTTGTACTCTGAATTATTCACGCAAGTGAAATTGTGAAACAGCAAAGATATCAATTCTATGACTCCCACATTCCTATTTTTCGATTTTGACATTTTCGCAGACTTTTTTATGAATGAAAATGGATTATAAAGTTTTCCACATGTCTGAATATTCAATATATAAAATTTCAAGTCTGCAGATCCAAAATCTGTTCGTTATATAGGTTAAGAATTGACCTCCAGCACAGTCTACCTTTTATACATTTATCTTTATGCATCTCTATGCTCTTATAAATTTGATTTTTTTTTGTGTATTGATATTCATATTAAAACCCTTTTCTCCATTTGTATTTATTTGCTTCCAAAAATTGTGACACAAGGTCGTTTTTAATGTGAGTGAAAAACAACTCCCCAAAAGAAGGACAAAAGTGTCACTCTGGTATGGACCAAAAATAATAATTCTCTCGGTATAAAGGGTTTTCCCTCTATTGAGCAAGGACAAATTAACTTGAGTGTAGCATCAGAGCAGATACTACATTTTGATCTTGGCCCGAAGGCCAAGAAAGAAACAAAGAAAATCCCTTTTCACTAATAGTATTTATTTACTATCCCACGAAAACAAAATATGACACAAGGTCGTTTTTAATGTAAGTGAAAAGCAGCTCCTCAGTTTTGAACGGCCTCTTGTCATATTAAAAACCAACTTTTAGCTGTATATTTATTTTTCTCTTAGAATTTTAACTAGCATTATATTGTAAATTATGGTGAACGCTGTATATTGGCCGAATACTTAACCTGGACGATTACTAAATTTATATAAATGAGCTTTTATTTATCCTATTGGGATTGCTATATAATAATTGATACTCATATTTATATGAACTTTTATTATACAGTGTTGTACAATATGTAATCAATTTAAAATGTGCGATATATATATATATATATATATATATATATATATATATATATATGTATTTGTAGTCCTCGACATAGAGGCCTGTTTCGTTGTATCACAAGTCATCAATGCAGCTAGACTAGCACCTCTCTCAAGCCGAGGATTGAACCTGGAACCATCGCGTTGAGAGTCAGCAGTTCTACCGATCGACCCATGGGATCGGCGTCCGTAAATTATCTCGCCAAATGTCTATTTAAACAAACATTTGTACACCACTTTTACAGTGTTGTAACCGTTGTTTATGAACAAACAGTGAACGTAGCATTTATATATATATATATTTATTTATATATATATATATGTATATATATATATATATATATATATATGTATAATTCTTTTAAATAATCTATACCGTAAATATGTCAATATTTATCTCTTTTGTGACAATCTAATTTTTAAAACAGATTTAAATACTTATTTTGTTTTTTTGTTTTTCTTTTCACAGGGTTTCTGTTATGCCGCGACCGGAACAGCTTTCAATGACAATAAAAAAGATGCAACCCTCTGACGCAGGAAATTACACGTGTGTTGCTATTGGTGAACACGATAACATACTAGCAAAATTGACTGTACCTGTGAAAGTGTTTCGTGAGTATATTTTACGCGTTGCATTGTATAACGGCCATTTTATCGTAAAATTTTCTCCAACTTGGACAGTCATAATTGTCATTAAGATATTTTCAATTTATTATAATAATTACTACCAGGAACACCAACATATTTTTTTTTAGGTCTACCTAATCTTCATCAAATTTACATATCCGTTTTTTTTTTTATAATATATATTTTGTCATTTATATTAATTTGTCTTAACTATTTTACTTGTTGATTCTGGTATTTCATTATGTTTTTTAAAATTATTCTATCATACCAAGTGATATGACCTTCACTTATTATTATTATTATTATTATTATTATTATTATCATTATTATTATTATTATTATTGGTGTTATTATTATTGTTCTTTTTTAAATAGTTAACGAAAGAAATATGTAACATTATATTTTATGATGGTATCTTGATCTATTTATTTCTGCTATATTGCTTACCAGCTGTAATCGGCCACGCGTTGCTATATTTCTTACTAGCTGTGGTTAAGTCGGCTAATTAATATACTAGCTAGTAAATATAAACTGTTGCCCAGAATTACCGTAGAGAAGGGTGTACAAATTTTTTTCAGCATGGGAGCTTTTTATGGCATGAGTAAGTGTACATTATCGACCACCTATTAAAGAAGCAAAACAGATTATTTATAAATATATTGAAAACTAGTTGTATCCGGCCACGCGTTGCTGTTGCTGAAAACAAGCAAAAAAAAAAGCATGATAGACATATTTATGATTCTTATGGTCATGTTCTCATTCTAATTTTGTCGTTTGTTCGGTAGTGTTCTAATAGGAATATTGATGTCCAAGTGAAACCAGTATTATTTAATGTATCGGCATATCACAGTATTGAAAATATCCAAAATACACACAAAACGATGTAGCGTAAGTTAATGATTTAATGTAATAGTTTTTGCGGTAAATAGAAATATACACTATTTATCATGCATCTGCGGCAAGCGTCACATAACAAAACAGAAATAATTTGTTTATTTGAATCATGGAATCTTTTTTACAATAACGCAAAAACGCCGTCATATCGCGTCAAGGCTTAAATAGACTAAAAATGTAAGTAGTTACAATTATGTTTTTAAATAAAATCAACATTTCCGCTGTCTGATATCGTTACAATAACGCGGAAGAACTATTGTGTATCGGCCGAATCGTACAATGAACACCCCACATAATTTGACCCGGAAAGTAACGAGAAAAAAAAAATAACAAGACCGAAATTAGAAGAAAAAAATACTTACAATTTACTGATTAGATATTTAATCATCAAAATGGAAGTTGCATTTTGTAATGTTTAATAGACGTTTATGCATAGTATTTAAAAGCAAAAGTTGTTGTTTTTTTTTATTTGGTAACACACGCTGACACGAACACACGCACACAGAAACACGCAAACGCGATTCTGACAACTCCGAATATGTAAACAAAGTAACGGTCCAGAAATAAAAACGAAATAAATAAAACTGTGAATATATAATAAATTTATCGAATATATATACACATATATATATAATTATATATATATGTATATATATATATATGTATGTATATATATATATATATATATATATATATATATATATATATATGTATATATATACTTGTACAAATGGAAATTCTTTTAACTTTCTTGAAGTTTTACATTTGGATTTTACCGTCACTGGATTTTTTTACCTTCCACCAGACTATCCATTCATGTGTAATCACCTTTTTCTTTACCATATTCCCTCTGCTTAACTTATTTTGTTTTCAAGTAAGATCTTTGACTTACTTGTTGTTTCATCAAATACTTCTGCATGCAAAATACGATCCCCCATTTTTCTCATTCCTACCCTCTGATGAGAAGGAAAGTATTTCTTCGAAACTCCGCGGATTAAGGATTATCCATTTATCTAGTGTTTCCTTTTCAGATTAAATATGTTTTTAACTCATTTTAAAGTGTTTTTTAACATATTTTATTAACTGTTTGCTCATCTATATATATATATATATATATATATATATATATATATATATATATATATATATATATATATATATATATATATACACACAATTTTCTCCGGAGAAGTTGCAGTTTGCTTTTATTTACGAACACTAGAATGGGCGCGTAAATTTACTGACGATATATATATATATATATATATATATATATATATATATATATATATATATATGTATACTTATTTGTTTTTACATAGGAGTTGTTTTGTGCAATGTTTATTTACATGTAAAATACTGATTAGATAGACAGTAAATTATCTAAATAGAACCTGCAGTTTGTAATGTTTATATGAAATGTTTTTGCAAAGTATGTAAAAGCAAACGTTATGTTTTTCTTTGGTAATGTACGCTGTTGCGAACACACGCACAGAGAAACACGAATCCGACAATCCCGAAAATATAAACAAAGTAACAAGCCAGAAATATAAAAAATATATAAATATATTGAACATTCTCCGAGTATATATATATATATATATATATATATATATATATATATATATATATATATATATATATATATATATATATATTTAATTTTCTCTATGGGCAGTTTGTATTGCATATGATATTTGATATTTTAAAGTATGTAAACGCTGAATCGAACACAAGAATGGATCTGTAAATCTACTGAAGATATAAATATGCATACGTCTTTTCTCCAGAGAAGTTGCTTTGTGAAATGTTGATATAGATTAAATATTTTTCTTTATTGCAGTAGTTTTAATAACAGATGCTGTATTTTTTGCGTCAGGTGTATTGCCGGACCCAATAATAAAAATTTTAATAACTGTTTGTTTATAGAGAGAAGAATAGAATTCCATAATATGAGAATATTCAGAGCTCAACCAATGAGAATGGACGGAATTTGAGAAAAGAGAATGTATTATTTTTGAATCGAGAAATTGAAATATTGTGTTATGCCTATGAGTTTATTATCCAGTTACAATGATGCAAGCACAGTATCTGTAGAATATGTATATTCCTCCCCGGTTTTGACTAGGGCCGGTACGACGATTTAATATTAAGAGGAATAAGAACTACTTGCTTTAAAGATATTGCGTTGTAATGGTGTTGCTCTTGGATGTAATGTAGCATTTTATTATAACGAGTAAATGTAGCTAAATGTCATTCTTAAGTTTCATAAGATAGTGGCTAATAGTATAGACGTAATAAATTTATATGTGGCATCTTCGGTACTTTGGTTCAGAGATACATTTCTGCAATCTGCAATCAATCAATCAATATATATATATATATATATATATACAGAGAGAGAGAAAGAGAGAGAGAGAGAAAGAGAGAAAAAGAGAGACTAGCTCATATCAGATGGGTCATCATTTGAGAAGTCTTGTTGCTGTGTGTTCTCCGCTTATATCGGCATTGTTTCCAGTCAGCGTGAAACTCTACATGCCACTAGTATTTAACAGTGCAGCCCAAGAAAAGATTTTCTACGGGATTGCGCAACTCTTGCCCCCAAAAGTCATGCTCACGCCTGTAATGGGTATCCGTAGTCTGCAAAAAAAAAATAGTAAAATTACGCGAATTCCTCGGATTTTACTCGTGCGAATGGAAATGTTATCAACTTTCTTGGATTTACATTTATGGATTTTACCGTCATTGGATACTTTACATTTAACAAGACTATCCATTCACGTGAAATCACCTTTTTCTTCACCATATTCCCTATGCTTCACTTTTTGTTATCAAGTAAGATCATTGACCTACTTGTAATTTCATCAAATACTTTTGTATGCAAAATCCGATCTCGCATTTTGCTAATTCCTCCCCTCTGATGAGAAGGAAAGTATTTATTCGATACTCCCTGGATTAAGGACTATCCACTTATTAAGTGTTTCCTTTTCAGATTAAATACGTTTTTAACTCTTTTTCAAAGTGTTTTTAACATGTTTTATTAACTATTTGCTCTTATATATATATATATATATATATATATATATATATATATATATATAGCAACATTTAAATTAACATCAATTTAGTAATTACGTTCAATTCCACATTCTGGTCGGTTTTCTATTCTCTAGGCGAAATTTTCACTTCTAATCATCTACTACACGTTCATTCCTTCAATCATTCTTCTTGACAGAATATAGTGAGGTCCGTCGCTTTATTTAAGTATAAAATGCTTCAGATATTCCCTGAATACGATTATGTTTGCAAGACCTTTTAAGAATGAGATAGTCATTAGATTTCTCTATTGAATAAAACTTTATCTAATTGAATACATCGAAATAGATTTGCATATAATGATTATTTTGTTCCATTCCATATTTCTATTCACTGTATTTCAGAGAATAATAATAAAAAAATACATTCTCCACTAATCGTCTTAATCCCCATGTTGCGCATTAGCGACACCATACGAACATTATTTTTGTATATTATATTCAGCGTTTAAGGATGCCATCTGGGGAAAGGCCCACTGGTAGCACTAACTCCAACACAAACATATGGTGATGCGCGACAAAAGATGATCGACATCAGCAGACTTTGAATCTTGGGGGAGTATTTCAGATGTTTGGTCAGGATAGAAAGAAACCCTGAATCAATATCTGAAAGCAAAGGAGAAGAAGCTGATAATCATTGAAACTGGAGTGAAACGCTTACGCAGAAAAGACATCGTCATTGCCAGCAATTCAAGGACGACGCTCGTTTGTAACTTATTTAACATAGTCTGCCGCTTCCGCATTGGTTTCCTCAGCCACATACATTTCTGTGCGAACGAGCAAGACACTTTGAATATCTAGGCCAAGGATAATTTATACATGGTCGACTCTGACTGGCAGATATCAACGATCTTTTATCTTGGTGAATCCATGTTTCTAATTAAGATATTAAAGAGTATAGAAGTGTACACTTAGTTGTTAAATGTCAGCAAGAAAATAGAACGCCTTATTTAAACGTTTGCCTGGCATTAAACAATGATGGTTCTAAAACTAATAAATTTAATAGATAAAATAAAAACATTATATTAGACTGGATGCAATAGTCATTCCGCACAAAGAACTATGCTTTAATATCAAGTTAGTAATTGACAATAATAGTTCAATCTATTATACAGGGTGTCTATAAACTTAGTGATGGGCTAGAAACTTTTGTCATTTTACCATTAGTGATTGTTTTTTTTTTTTTTTGCTATTTCAGGTATTTTACAGATAATATTTTGAAAATTAATTTTAGAAAGTATAGCATTGAACAACGCACAAAAGTTGCTATATTGTTTTACCAAAATCAGGAGTAAATTGTATTTACTCAAAGAGCTTATCGACACCAAACAATTCGAAACAAGCCCCAAACTCTGCAAGAATTGAGGGACAACATCAGAGAGTACAATCACTATCTCGAGATTCTGTAATCTGTCATGAATAATGTTTGGAAAGAGCACAAATATGTGAAGCTGAAAATGGACAATGTTTAAAAAACATTATTTTTCATAAATTTAAATTGTTTGAATATTGCATTTTTTTCAAATTTTTCAATGTCTTAGATAGATTGTTTCAACATTATAGAAAAATACCATCACAACCAAAAAAAAATCTATTTAAGTTAAAAACCGTTCAATGGCTTTTGGACAACCTGTATCACTATTATTTTTTAATAATAAATGTACATTTTGGTGTTTCTTAATGCTATATAGCCAAGTTCGCGGAAATACAATGCAGGTTTATATGAGTATAGACTATTTATTCGTTGTCAGACAAATAAAAACATTTTAGTATTTGATATTAAGACAGAATATTGAAAACAGTAAGATTTAACATAATAACCACAATCTCCATTCGACTGCAGCGAGGAGGGTCGGCTGTCTTCGCCATTTATTGTCATGATTGAACAACTAGATAAAAATTTTTTTAAAAAGTAGCAATATATAACACGAATGAAGAATGATTTTTATTGTTCTCATTTATTGAAACATAAAACCTTGTTTTATATCTGATTGCTTGCAATTTTCATGCTATAATACTCTTTTTTACTTCGTGGGGGTCACCACTTATCAAGGCCAGAATGATACTCGAGGATAATGGTTAATGAATGTGAGGTGGTAGTGTAATAATCGGTAATTGTGTAGATTGGGTAGAATTGGCTTACTGATGAGGACGACTTAACAGGAACTTGTTTACATTAGACTTTTAGGCTACTACGATGTATTTAGCCGGGAAGCATTCTAGCAGAACAATGTTCCAAAAGTGGGCAGTTCTGGGAAATAAGTTTTGTTTATATTTGATGTAGAAATATTGTATATATAAAGATTTTGATTTTTTAGTTCAAGAGCATTGTAGCAAAATGTGTCGAAAATGGTTCTTTTAAAGCAATATCAAACGGGAAATTTGAAAGTTTAGTTAATTTCAATATTGAGTTATTGCGATACACTTTTTATGAAACGTTTGATTTAATTTGTATGAACAGCTGTGCATCTCGGTCGAAACTGCCTCTTCTCAAGCGCTACATTTTACCAACCTGTATACTTAGATGTACCATTGGAATCATTAAGTTCTATGCACAAACTTTTCATAACCCCCAACCTTCCATTGTTATGTACGTATTTTTGTCAGTTACTATTGAATATTATCACACGTATGTAATATATTACAAACTGATAAAAAATAGTTATATTAAATCGGTTTCAAATAATCAATAAATGATTTATGAAATTTAGAATCACGTTACTATTCTAACTTCGACAGTCGAATAATCAATCACTGATGATATAGCTGCAGTATTTGGATTCAATATAACTACTATCATCTTGGATGTTATTCATACAATGTTACCGTCGATATAACTTCTAACATTCTTCAGATTCGTCAAATATTCGGGACGCAATCGATATCAGTATAAGTAATATTAAGTTGATGATCCAATTTTTTGTACGGGCGATATTAAGATAGAATTACGAAATATTTAAGACTTCTATTCGTTTATAGACAACGGATCAGATAATCGAGTTCGAAATAAACATTCCCGAGTTGGACAAAACGCGTCTAAAGAAGGTCCCACGTTAAATAAGCCGAAAATTTGTGAGGATAATATCCCCAGATGAAGACAGTTGTTCGAATAATTAAAATTAAGAATGGTCAATCTTCCATTCTTATTTGGTATTATAACTCAGTCAATCTATGAATTCTGATGAAGCTAGTCGGATATTTCTTCTTCTTTTGAGGATCCCCCCTAGCTGAAACAATGCGTAAACTCATTATGGACTCAGAGTAATAAATTTCCTATATACTGCTCTGACTACACATTGAGCACTCTAGTCCGGTTTTTTCACCATTGAGATATATATATATATATATATATATATATATATATAGGTGTGTATAATATATATAATACATATACATAATATATATGATATATATATGTATGTATTTATATAATTATAACAGCTATAATCGAAACCGAAACTAAAACTTCTGAATAATTATTAGTAAAATTATTTATTTAATAGTAGATGACTTCAGTGCCATCACCTATAATCGAAACCGAAAAGAAAACTTACGAAGAATTTTTGGTAAAATTATTTATTAAAAAAAAACAATTGACTTGAGTGCCATCAGCTATAATCGAAACTGAAACCAAAACTTCTGATGAATTTTTGGTGAATAATGTATTACAAGAAATGAAATTTCATTACAATTAAATTTACCGCTTGTAAACGTTTCACACCAAATAAATAACACACAAGCTATCCTATTAAATATAGATAACAAAAACTAAATATATACCGACGCATATGCTTATATATAGAACGTTTTTGACTGTTCTCTATTCTTCACTTCTAACCCTTTCCTAATATATCTTTCACTTCTTGTCCATTCTCTCGCTAAATATTAACATTTATCTACTTATGAATGTAAAAGTGTGTGTTACGTGTTTACAATAAATTATGTATAAAATGTCTACTATTTAAAATTCTTGTTTCAAGTAGCAGACATTGACAAGCGACTTCCAGCTAGGCATACCGGCCAGTTTTTTTTTTATAAACAATATAATTAAATAAATCTAGATATGCATATTAAACAAATGTTTTTATTTCTGCATTTTTTTGCTTCATGATACTTTTTAATATATTCTAAGGAATCAAAGTACCTTCATTATTGGGCTTACAATTTATTTCTTTACGATACACATGGTGCCTTAAATAAGGTTCCAGACTTTTTTTCGTACGGGTACTTATATTGATAGTACACACATGAAACTCTAGTTCCCTAGAAGTATTTTTCTCCGATTATAGTGCACTTCTTGTATCGTTCGAACAACTTCTGGAAGGCCTCCTGGAAGTTCTCTAATGTAAGCGTGTCATAAACCCTCTTCACAACCCATCGAGTCGGGATCAAAGTGTAGTATCTATTCTGCAGATGCTGCACTTAAGATAATTTGTACCAGTCAATGGAGGGGAAACCCTCTGTACTGGGACAATTGTTATTTTTGGTAACACGAGTGTCTCCTTTTTGCCTACTTTTAGGGGAGCTGGTTTTTACCCCACATTAAAAACGGCCTTGTGCTTTATTTGCTTTGGTGGGGAAGCAAATAAATATGATTACGACAGATTCTAAAGTTATCATTGAGCTTAGAGAATTACCAAAACTCACTTAGGGAGCAAGGTCGGACTATAGGAATAGTGAAGGACTGTCGTTATGGTCATCTAGGTTAAACAATCTCTTATAAGGATGGAGTTGTCGACTGGTGTAATGTTCTGGTGGAAATTTCACTGTTCAAATTTGGGAGTGTTGGCCTTTTCCGACGGAATCTATTACTGAACGTCTTGAAAACCTTCACGTGATATTTGCTTTTGACTGTCTGTCTAGTGGGAACTCAGTGCATGTAGATAATGTGCGTGCTGTCACAAAAGGGATAATCATACAGTTCTGGACGAATGTCTTGGGTCTGAGAGACCCTGCTTGCTAAATTGGAAACTCCGTCTTGGTCTCTGTGTCATAGCAGTAGATCAAACTTCCATCACAGGTCACTAGAAAATCAGGAACTGCGTGATATGAATTGATCAGCTTGACCATCTCTATGCTCTCATGACACCGTCCTTCTTTCTGATTGTCTCTGAGTACCCTTGGGACCAACTTTGCACAAATCTTCTGTATCTTCAGTTCCCCGCGAAGACTGACTTAAAACTGTGCACGTGTTGTCTCTATAGATACACGACGGTACTTTTCCATGAAATTCTTAAGTTGGCCAATTAGCTCTGGTGTTCTGTTTCCCATACTCATCTCACACCTCCCATCATCTCTCAGAGACTCTGTGCCTTTTTTGAATTTCTTATGTTCCTAACAAAAATGATGTTCGATTCATGCAAGATAGTCCAAATGTAATCTGAAAAATTACATACGTTTCAGTGGCATTGTTTTCCAGTTTAAAACAGAATTTTATTGCATATCGTTCTTGGAAAGTGTCATCAAGTTGAAATTGTATATTTGAAATTCACCAGCTGTGATAATCAGACTTTAGTACGGTGTATTCTAACCCCTGCTGTATCTGTTCCTTTAAATCGGAAATCATAAAAATTGGGCTGTCATCTCATAAGATGTATGGCAATGACATACTGAATTGTCAAAAGCGTGCGATCATTTTAAATGTATGTAAAAATAAAGGTTTGGAAACTTACTGAAGGGCCATCATGCCTGACTGCGTCTATTTAAGACTTTCTATACCTTGAAAAGATCGTTTTATTAATGAGATCAAAAAATATAAATTTTCTCTCCACAATTGATTATTTAAATATGTTATTGTTTATCTTTCTTATTGTTTTTATATATATATGCATAAGTTAATTAAACAGACATCAGTATACAAAAACCGCTGTTCCTTTTATACTGTGACTATGAAATTGGACCGAATTATTTTGATAAGGCTACTATTGTTTATATTTTTTAGTGTTATTTCTACTACGGTTCACTCTATGTAAAATTCGACCTTCTGTAGGTGTATAAATTTGGGCCCCTCTCCCCAGCAAAAGTAGAGTAGACCAGTAAATTCACTGTTGTCCGTTCGTATTTTCATCCGTTCGTCTGTCCGCACTTTTCTCAATCACGCTTTGGATTTTTTTTTTACAATTTTGCACAAACATTAAATATGATATGAGTAAAAAAGTAACAGTTGCACCCCTAGGGAGACTGTTGGGTTAAAATGGCTTAAATTGACACCTTTGTGCTTATTAAAAAGAATTGAAAAGTTGGCACTAACTGATTTCTATATAATTTGTTCGTTTATACTTCGCGATAACTCTTGGGTGTGCCTCAGGGTTTCTTGTAAGGCTAATAAAACCACTCCATTTTTGGGACTATTTTTACATATTCGTCAAAAATTTCTGTGTATGTCTATGTAGCAGTTTTGCATGGTGCTGAACTCAAATTTATATATGTTAAGGTCTAAAAGGACACAATTCGTTCATTTTTACAAGGGTGTGACATCCACTGGGGACTTTTAGATATAAATGCTGAACTTAGTCATTTTTTATGCCTCGTTCACTGTGCACTCACGGAGGACCATACATGCTTCACTTGTTAACTCTGGGAATCTGCAGAGAATTTCTAACTCTCGTTTTGTAAGCCATTATGAGTATAACTCTTAAGTAATTCACAATTATATCTTATGCAGGAAGTCATCCAGTTCTGTGAAGTGTGCAGCTTAGTGCTATCACTTGAGATACAACTATTTCTTGTATCAGTCAATATTTGGATCTGGTGAGAAAATCTTATTTGGGCTTGGAATATTATGCTACGTTCAATATTTGGTTAGGATTTATTTCTCGGGCAAAGTATCTTCATGAAAGGCTATATTTTGTTTTTGACGAATTACTGTACAGAGTGGCCGACAATAGACGTGGATGATGTCTAGTAGCCATTCAGCATCTCTTATACAATTAAGAAAACTAGTTTTAAAATCTAATGTTATGAAACGCACGTTCTAATATTTATATATATATATATATATAAAATATGATGCGTTCTTTTATATTGTTGGTCTGTAACTCTTCAAGTGTATCTATTACACTTTACGCACTTATAACTTTATATATATATATATATATATATATATATATATATATATATATATAATTCCACTGCCAAACAACGTCGCAGTGCACAAGAGCCATGACAGTCAACGAACCGGAAGATTCGAGTTTCGCCCTTATTTTCAAATATAAAGTGTGAAAATTAATATAAAAGTGTGAGAATTAACAAAAATTAAATTTGCCAGGTCGAACGCCATCATTACGAACGCATAACATTGTAATTGTTATTTGGGCTCATCAGTTAGACACATCCGAACACAGGATTCGAAACCCGAGCCTCTTGCATCCGAGGCAAGAACTCTACTAACTGAGCAAACGCCCCGCACACAAGAAATTCTATTAACCAACACACATCAAGACAACCGCGCCGAAATCTGGCTGTGAAATGAACCTACTTCGTCTCGACAACGGACGCGGTCATCCAAGAATAAATATATATATATATATATATATATATATATATATATATATATATATATATATATATATATATATACATATACATATACATATACATATACATATATATATATATATATATATATATATATATATATATATATATATATATATATATATGCTCCTTGAGTTGAGCATATTGAGAAGTGAAACACGAATTACCATTAGCATATAAGCGACGCTCTTTGTGTAAACAAATCGAGCGGAGGTATTTCTGACGATGTCAAAACATCGTTAAACTCACTACTCGTTCAAGCAGCCGCCAATAGCGTAATGGTTAGGAGCCTTGACTGCCGTACAAACGGTCGGGTTTCAATCCTGGCTTGAGGCAGTTGCCTGTCTAGCCGCACTGATGAGCTGTGAAACAGCGAAACAGTACTGTATGTGGATGACTATAATGCTCCTCACCTTGAGTTGAGCATATTGAGAAGTGAAACACGAATTACCATTAGCATATAAGCGACGCTCTTTGTGTAAACAAATCGAGCGGAGGTATTTCTGACGATGTCAAAACATCGTTAAACTCACTACTCGTTCAAGCAGCCGCCAATAGCGTAATGGTTAGGAGCCTTGACTGCCGTACAAACGGTCGGGTTTCAATCCTGGCTTGAGGTAGTTGCCTGTCTAGCCGCACTGATGAGCTGCGAAACAGTACTGTATGTGGATGACTATATATATATATATATAAATTCGTTTTTCGAGCGTGCGTCTTGATATTCATATATTAAAATTGTTTTCTCTATTTATTTAAACAGAAAATACATTTTTGTCATGTATGAGGCGTGGAATTTCTTTCACTAGCAGAAGATCCAGCTAATTTGCTTATTCTTTTAAACATTCATTTTAATTAATTCCCTATTAGTTGCTTCGGTTTTCTTATGGGATTATCATCTTTAGTTAACTATTACATATAATTATCTTAATGTAGATGTTCTACATGATTTATACTTGCATTATATTTGCGTAGAAATTTTAAAGTAAACAAAAAATTGTTTCCATATATTTTTACGTTGGTATTTTTGTTTAAAAAATGTTGTCTAACAAACTACTCCTAAAGTTTTGGTCTACATACATGAGACTTCATATATAAGGTATTTGAATCTACGCAAAACTGTATATTTGGGTTTTAGCCCGAAAAAATCGGTGCAAAAGTGTGAGAATTAACAAAAATGAAATTTGCCAGGTCGAACGCCATCATTATGAACGCATAACGTAGTAGTTATTGGTTCATGTTTGAATTTTTAGCCTTGCAATAAATATGTTCATGGCCCAGTCATTGGCGGCAGAGGAAAAAATAAGTTGTGAGCTGAAGCGTTTGATTTCGATACTCGGTAGTGGCGCCCAGGTCTTTTTTTTTTACTTTTTAAATCATTACCATATATTGCATCCAATATAATCTATAATATAAATCTCACCTGTTTGTTTAAATGTATGTATATATAGCCTTTCATGTCAAGTCATGTCATATGCTACTGGTACCATGTAACCCAGTACTACCTGCCTCATGGTCGGGTCACCGGCGACTAAACTGGTTCCCCCACCAGACTTTTTTGGTGAGGAGGGTGGCTAGTCTCCCTGAAGGATTAAAAACAAGACCTTCCAAAGGGCGAATGAACTCTTTTTCTGGGTCAACGGCCAACTAGCACTGTGTATATGTGTGTGTTTATATGTGTATTGGGGTGGAGAGGGCTCTCGTAAGCCGTGGTGAAGGCAACCTTTCTAGGAGAAGCAAATGTCTGATTTAAAAAAACATAAAGCGGGAGACCAGTACCCGCATTAAGCTGGTTTGCAGTTTAATTTGTTGCTGGCTATTTTGCTCTTGCTTGTTGCTGGATCTCAACATTTTGAACCGAGAGAGAGACTTAGCTGTCGTACAAAGCTAAGACTCTGTAACATCATATTTGTATAGATACTCCCTCAGGCATTTAGGCTCATTGATTTTAAATGTCTGAGGGAGTGGCACTCGTCTGAAAAGACGTTGCAATCATCATATGTGTGTATATGTTTTTCTACCTAGAACTTTCGACAGGCGACGGATTCTCACGAGATCGGTATCGTGGTGAAGCCGACCCTTCGAATGACAAATACGAAAAAATTGGCTAAAAACATTAATCACTTCACCCTCAACTGGGCGCTTTTCGCCGATAATTTCGAACGCCATTCTCTTTTTTCGATTGATAGCCTTAATTTAAATCCACATCACTTCCGGTTTGGCAATGATCGAAACAATAAAGACGTCACGTTTTTTTTTTCTTTCTTCACTGTACGGGTTTGATGTTGCCTGCCTACAACCTATCCTGAAGGCCATTCTTAACATGGGAAGCTTGGGGGGTGTCTATTCCAAAAGCCGTTCTTAGTATGGGGAGGTTGTGGGGGTCTATTTCGAAAGCCGTTCTTAGCATTGGGAGGTTGTGAATGTCTATTCCGAAAGCCGTTCTTAACATGGGGAGGTTGTTGGTGTCTATTCCGAAAGCCGTTCTTAACATAGGGAGGTTGTTGGTGTCTATTCCGAAAGCTGTTCTTAACACGGGGAGATTTCGTTTTTATTCATTGTAAGCATACCCGAAAACCTATAAAAGTCGAGATGTACAACGTGAATGGTAATTGGAGCTTATGGAAAAAAAATACCAAAAAGGTATACCAAATTGACTATTTTCGTTTAAAAATGAAATTATTTCGTTTTTACTGATAAAATTTTATTTTTTATATCAAAAACCCCTTCGTATCATATATATATATATATATATATATATATATATATATATATATATATATATATATATATATATATATAAAGAGTACGATTGTTGAATAGTATTCTTTCGATTGCTTGCGTTTTGGGGGACACAATTAAAAAAATAAAAAAATATTAAAACAGAACAAAATTTAAATTTCCGTTTCATTTCTTCGCAAGTTTTAGCAATGACTTTATTAGTAAAACAATCTTACTAAAGTAAATGGAAAATTCAAATTCAGCACATTTGGGCGACCACAGTTGTAAGTAAAAGAAACATAGCTTCGTAACTTTCAAAAGTGTAATATCTTACCAAGTCGAACATACTTTTCTCACCCGTATAAATTAAGTCAATACATAATTTAAATTTAATTAAAATGCAGTGATTAAAAACATTTTATTTAAAAAAAATATGTAACATTTTTAATTAATTTCTTTATTTTGATCTTTAAAAATCTTTTATAGAGAGCCCTGATATCATGATCCTGCCTAGAGAAAATCTGGAAATCGCGTATGGCTCAAATCTTGTACTGAAATGCATGGCGCTAGGGCTTGGTCCCGATGGTAACGCACCCAAATTGACATGGGTTACACCAGATGGTTACGCCGTCAACAATACCTTTGGCAGGTGAGTACACTGATTTTTCCCCTCCCCTTATCTCTGTTTATGTAGTAAAGAGCCCCAACATACCTCGGCGGAAAGACTCGAATATAAGGGCCAAGGAGATTGCAAGATGCAAACCATGAGACGCTTAGAAATTATAAATGTTAATCGTTAAATTCAATAGAAAGATTGTTTGTTTGGTTGGTTGTTTTTTGTTTTACGGCATATCAACCCTTTTCAGATTATTTAATGCCGAATCCAGTGATTTTGAAGAATTTTTTTTAACAGAATGTTCTTGTTTGTTTGTTTTTGTTTTCAAGTCGGTTTCTATTTAACCCATAGTTAGGACCCTAACTGGTACTACCATTCCGGGTCAAAGTGGGCCTGGGAGCAATGGCGATTAAGCGGTTGCTCAACACAACCCGAACCCCGAAAGCTGAGCCTTCACAATCGGATATAGTTTAAGATCATATACAGGGCCCAGAAAGATTGGACAAATATTTATTCAAATAAAACTTGAAATCGAGCATGGTGTAGTTAGCAGAGTAGCAGACGTGTGTTATTTTCTTTCTTAAATAGTAAATTCTCGGAAATAAAAACTCTGTATGAGATACATATATAATCGGATGTTCCATTAAGGGTCTTTATCTCTTAAACATTGAAAAGAAAGAAATTGAGAACATATTTTTCTTCTCCCTAATTAACCAGTTCCATATGTTGTAGTATATCTTTTGTTTTGGTCTCTTGGTCTTACTGGATTCCAGGAAAATAATTTATCTAGTCTGGTGGAGTATCTACCTTCGTGCTATTACTTGAGGTAACATCACTTGGAGGCGGTGCACCATTCCTCAAAAAAGCTCATGTAAATTAGCCATAGTGAGAAGATCTTATATGGGCTGCGAATACTATGTGATGTTAAATATTTGGTCAGGGTTTATTTCTATGGAAAAAGTATCCTCGTGTCAGGTTGTTCTGACAAACCTCTGTAAAGACACACCTCTGTATTAGACACTCGAGGATAATATCTATTAGGCATTCAACCTCGTAAACAGATATGGCAGCTAATGTAGTGTTTAGTATTGTTTTTAGTCTTAAAACACTAGGGAACCTGATTGCATGTACGTTCTAATGGTATAACGATTTCGATTTGAGTCGCAATGTGTATCGGTATGTCTGTCTCTCTTGTATTTGTTTTAACATTATCAGATGCAACTAAAACTTAACCTTATTTCACCATAAACAAAATATATTATCATTCGGACACAAGTAGTTACTATGATTAATAGATCCGATTTATAGTAGGTATCCGAAGTGAGGATTTGTGTAACACGACATGTGTTTGCATTAGGTTTATGCTCTTTAATATTGGAACAAAGACAAATGGTAAAAGAAGCCAAACGTGTTTCGGCATCTTGAGACCTCTCAACGAGTGGGACCTGAAGTTAGTCATGTTGGCTGGTTGTACTCACGTACGTGACATAAGTGTTACTGTGCAGCAAGTTTTTTCGGTGCACATTCCGTGTAAGAACTTTTACAGCAAGCACATGAGTCAATTATTTCGGCGATGAAAAAGTACTCGAGCTAAGTTGACACCGCGGGATATCTTAGGCTAGAGACTTGTTTTGCCACCTGTCCAAGAGAAAGCGACTCACGGTTGATGCTCCAGCGAAGATGTGATAACATTACGCCAAACATGGACAAATAGTTTCACTATATATATATATATATATATATATATATATATATATATATATATATATATATATATAGGCTACCAAGTTTATTAATTCCAACAAATAAATAAATAAAATAAATAAAACAATTATAATATTACTAAATTTACTCAATAAAATTATCTTATGCTATATAAAAAAACAGCATAATGACGAATTATCCCACCTTTGACCATATTACTAGACAAAACAAGATTATCTCCCTTCATTTTGAATATTTATATTTTTATTTAAACCTAAAATAAGCGATGATGAAATAAGCTAACTGTTAGTAACTGCCCTTTTGGCGTTTCAATTTGAAATTAAGCAGTTAGAGCATGTATAAGCTACAGCCAACATCTAAATGAATTGCTCTGAGGATTATTACGGTTTTCAAGGGATGAACCATTTTAAGGTAAATATAAATATACTTATATTTGTTGAAATTCTCTTAATAGCATCTTATTATAACATTATACATAATCTCAACCCAGCTTTGTAATTTTATTCTAACGTTTACTCTAAACACAGCTATGTAATTTTATTCTAACTTTTATTATTAACTAATATTACTTTACTTATCTGCATCATTAATTAAATATTTTCCTTATATTTTAATATTTTCCAGATTCATCTGCACTACGTAAATGCTAAGTTTATTCATGGTGTTTTTTATTAAAAAAAAACACTCAATATTTTGCTGATGAAGAGACTTTGTTTTCATAAAAAACTGTATGCTAAAATTATTGTCCTTGATATAATGTCTGTCATAATAAAAAAAACATCATTTCCGAAACGATCGTACAATTTATTGGCTTTGTTGTGTTTGTTGTGCTCCTTCTTATGAAACGGATTTTTAATTTTTAATTTTAATTATGAATTATAAATTATCAATCACCTTACCATATATATATATATACATATATATATATATATATATATATATATATATATATATATATATTAGGTTGGTGTAAAAGTAATGTCGTTTTTCTACTTGTTGAAGGTCAGAAAACGACATTATTTTTGCACACACCAAATCCATAATATAAATCTCTCCTGCCTGTTTAAATGTATGTATGTATGTATGTCTCGCAAAAACTTTCGACACAAGGGACGCATTTTCACGAATATCGATATCATTTTGAAGCACGACCCTTCGGACTACAAATATCGAAACATTGTCTAAAAATCTTAATTCCTTCACCCTTAACTGAGCACTTTTCTACAAGAAAGGATCGATTTTTTCGCCGGTATTTTCCAACGTCATCGCTTCTTTTCGACTGTCTAGCCTTAATTTAAAAAAAACGTCGCTTACGGTTTGGTGATGGGTGCAACAGCTAACGCGTCACGTTTTTTTTTTTTTTGTTCACTTTCTTGATTTCCGTCGCACTACGGGTTCGAGCCTGCCAGCTTACTATCACCTTTTTTGCGCCTGCAATTTTCTTCTTTTTTTTTTTTGTACAATCAACACTTTTACACCCACCTCCACTTTATTTTCCGCCTTTGCGTCACGGGTTCGAGCCTGCCTGCCTAGTACATTTTTTTGTTGTTGTTGTTCAACATACACCTCCAAACATTCGGGCAACGCCGGGCACCGAGCTTAGTGTATATATATATATATATATATATATATATATATATATATATATATATATATGTGGGGGGGGGTGATATAAAATCTAGTCTGATAGAGGAACTTAACTTATATTACTTGTGAATGCTATACCTGGAAGTTTGAATGATTAACACTCTTGTGGAGTACTATCAGCCAAGAAAATCTTTGTTTAGAACTGGTTGTTGTAGTAGTGATTTGTTGCGTTACATTATTTAATAGTCATCCAAAATGTTACACAGAATTAGTACATTACTATTCAGCGTGCGATTATGGCTTCTATACATTTAAAACAGTAGATACAGACATACATATTCATATTGGCTAAGTAGTTCAGATTAAGAGAAAATATAATCGACGACAACATTTCTCATATAAGGAAAGTTTAGATGAAGATTTATAACATATTACTCGGTTTATCAGGGTCACTATTAACGGGTTGCTGGTTTTATTGAATTCGTTTTTAGTGATAAGGAGAGCTATAACACCAGAATATTCTTATCATTGTATTGGCACCCGAGTATATATCCGACACAGTTGAACAGAGTTCGAGAACAACATCACTCTATCTAAAAACATATAAGATAGTAACTGATATATAGTCGAGAGTCAAAATAATGAAAAAATATTATCTTTCCATTGCCATACTGATAAGTCACCATCTAAGGTGTGTTTATTTGCTCCATAGATAAAGACAAGATGCTGATCTTTTTTAGCCGACTAATGATAAGTTTTTCATTTCTCGAGTTCTTAGTTTTTGCTTCCGTATCTGCTTCCAAACCTTGACATACTCTTTTAACCTTAACTTTAAAGTAGAAATGTTATTTTTGCGTAGAAGCCACTGACTCCTGAATAACCGTGCAATATTAATATATAAAATATCGCTTCCTCATATACAATATCAAAATATGATAGTTTAATAGTTATCTGCATTCGAAGGTATACAATAAATTACTCATTTAATATAATCTAATTATCGCTGAAATCACACTGAAATCAAAGGTAAATATTTTAAATAGAAATTGGCTCATTTCAAAGGACTTATTTATTCGTGATTAATTTCAAGGAAAATGGTGCGAGATTCCACACGGACAGCCATTAGAGGTAATGCTGATGACGTTATCGGTCAGGTGACTTCCGTTTCTAGTAAACTATCCCATTTTAGTTGGATTTTTGTCGACGTAGCATATCTGTCAGCCATTGCCTGGTACCCGAGTGTCCGGAAGCCCTCACCCTCTTTTGAAGACGTTTCACAGAGATTGACATTTTCGGAAAATTCAATTATCTATAAATTTATTCATGGGGACTTTTGGCCTGTTTTTGGACAGTTTTACATTTTCAGCGTGATCGACAAAACATTCTTAAAATTAACGATGGCAGACGGGTCAATTGAGAACATTTTATAGTCGAAAAAAAAAACAGGATACGAGCAGTCTATATCCACATTATAAGAACAAGGACAAATATAGCACATTACAAAAATTTGCCAAAGTAGCTGATTATTTGTTTATAATTTCAAGTTCCTGTTTCTTATAGTAAAGTGGCAATTATTGATTATACATCCGTCCATACACACGTTACTTTCATTAAATAATATATACATACGTTACTTTCATTATATAATGTATATATACGCTACTTTTATTATATAATATATACATACATTACTTTTATTATATATATATATATATATACATATGCTACTTTCATTATATAATATATGCATACGTTACTTTCATTATAAAATATATGCATTCGTTACTTTCATTATATAATGTATATATACGGTACTTTCACTAAATAATATATATATACACGTTACTGTCATTATATAATTAAAGTAACGTATGTATATATTATATACGTGTATGTATATATTATATACATGTATGTATATATTATATACGTGTATGTATATATCATTATACGTTACTTTCATTATATAATATATATATACGTTATATAATATATACGTATGTATATATTATATACGTGTATGTATATATTATATACGTGTATGTACATATTATTATACGTTACTTTCATTATATAATGTATATATAGACATTACTTTCATTATATAATATATACATACGTTACTGTCATTATATAATCCAAATATCTCTACGGTCGACGCGTCCCTCCACTATTACTATCAACTTAAAATATTAGATTATTGCCTGACCCACTCTCATTTAAGAGGAAGTGTCGATTTGTATAATACGTTACTTTCATTATATAATATATACATACGTTCCTTTTATTATATAACATATCCATACGTTACTTTCATTATATAATGTATATATATGTTAATTTCATTATATAAGATATACATACGTTACTTTCATCATATAATATATACCTACGTTATTTTTATTATATAATATATGCATACGTTACTTTCATTATATAATATATATACGTTACTTTCATTATATAATATATACATCCGTTACTTTCATTATATAATGCATATATATGTTAATTTCATTATATAATATATGCATATGTTACTTTCATTATATAATATATACATACGTTACTTTCATTATATAATATATACATGCGTTACTTTCATTATATAATGTATATATACGTTACTTTCGTTATATAATATATACATACGTTACTTTCATTATATAATGTATAAATATGTTACTTTCATTTTACAATATATACATACGTTACTTTCATTATATAATGCATATATGCGTCACTTTCATTATATAATATATACATACGTTACTTTCATTATATAATGAATGTATACGTTACTTCAATTATATAATATATACATACGTTACTGTCATTATATAATATATACATACGTTACTGTCATTATATAATTAAAATCTATCTCTACGGTCGACGCGTCCTTCCACTATTACTATCAACTTAAAAATATTAGATTATTGCCTGACCCACTCTCATTCACGAGGAAGTGTCGATTTGGGGAAACGGATTGTGGATGGTAAAATAGTGGACGTCTCCGCTTCTCATATAATATTCCCTGCAAAGAGTTCATTTTTGTAAATCAGACATTTATACTTACTAGGGCTAGGACAACATAATGCTCTTTTCATTGTTTTGACTCTCGAGTGTGTATCTGACATTGTTAGACACAATTAATCAACCGAGAACGATATCACTCCATAATAACTCATGTAAGATATTAAAGGATACACACCGGAGAGTAAAAACAATGGAAAGAATATGATGTTGTCCTAGTCCTAATAATTACACGTGGCTAAAATAATATATAAACGGTTCCTTTTCTGAATATTAAAGCAATATCAACTATATATCAAAATCATATCTGTAAAATAAGTGTATAAATACGTGTCCGTACATGTTGTATGTAGATAAAAATAGCAGAAAAGCAATGTACTTGCCGACAATAACTCAACGGAAGAGATTATGGGCATTTATTTTTGATAATTTCTTTTCATCGTTATGCTTCAAAAAACCGTATAATGTATTAGCTTCTCTCAGCTTTTCTACTAAGCTAATATATACTAAACAAAGACTATGTACTAATATATTTATACACACACACACACACGCACACAACACACACACACACACACACACATATATATATATATATATATATATATATATATATATATATATATATAAGTGAACATGTCTTTTAGTGTGTCTCTGTGTGTCTCTCTGTGTGTCTGTGTGTGTACATTTCCCTACGCAATAAATCCCTCAATTTTGAGTCTACAGACTCAAAATTTCAAATACAGGGTACTGAGATTTGGAAAAATCTTTGTGGTCGGTGTTCGGCCAAACATTTGGCTGCTAATTGAGCAAAGTTCAACGATTTGACCTTTGAGAATTCTACCAAACTCCTCCACCAATTTTGGCTCTAAATACTTGAAATTTTAGACATAGGTTCCTTTGACATGGATCTAACTTAATAACTTAATTTTAGTCCAAAACAATAAATGTTAATTGGTCATAATAGGGGTCAAAGTTTTAAAAAATTGACCGCATTTTTTTTTGATCAACATACACCGACAAACAACCGGGCAACGCCGGGCTGAAATGCTAGTAAATACTAGAATAATTCATGCTACATAAAGACAGATAGTCTTTCGTAAATGGCATTAATAGAAGAACACTAAAGAAAAAAGAAGTGTAAAGGAAATGCACGCAACAGAAAGAAAAACAGATAGAAAAGAAACGACTGAAAAAGACTAGAGTAATAATATCTGACGTTACAATTGACTAATGAATGTAAGGCAACTTTACAAGAATTAGGAGTTATTGGACGCTGATGTAAATTCAATTTGTGTGTACGTATAAGCGATAAGCAAGGGCATCTGACGTTTCCCAAAATTGAATGCAGATCAACAAACGTTTCACACTTCCAATACGTTCATTAGCATCGAAATCGGTGAAATTGTGCATTTTTCAATCAAATCAATTGATTGCTTCCTCTAGTAAAGGCCGCATCGCGGTGCACCGGGATGGCGCTTTACATGCCTCCCCGCAGTGATATAATCCGCAGGATATTGTTGTCTACATTACACTGAAGAGAACCTACTGTTGATTTTATGCATATAAAAATAAGATAAAGGTTGAATTAAAGTTTAAAATACATAACTAAAATATCATGGTTCAATAGTGCTCTAAACAGAAACATTCATTTCGAACGAGCGCTTGTCTTATCAGAGAAACTACTGATAATTTTATACCCTGAGCACTTCTGTTGTGCAGGGATAAAACTTCCCAAATTAACTTGTGATATAAAACTGTATAATGCTGTTAAATGTGAGAATCTGGTAGGATCATTTATTTTTTTTCGATTATAAATTACCGATACTTAACGGAAGCATTAAGATGCAAAACCTATCTAAGAACTATCCCAGACACATAAAGTTCAGTAGTGTGAAATTTAAAACAAGATCGGCCCAACTATTTCGGAGTTTATAGGTAACGAACTCAACACACTCAGACACTTACACAGAAAATATCTCAGATATATATATATATATATATATATATATATATATATATATATGACTACTTCATTTAATCATAAAAATTAATATAGGAAGGTATTATTTAATGCGTAAACTTTAACTATTAACTTAAACAGTGAGCAATATATGTGGAGCTGGGTAGCAATTTACAAAAATATATATGGCAATAAAGCTACACAGAACCTCCCACGTTTCATCCACGCTAGGATTCGTAGGCTTATGAAAAGAGTTTTGGTTGTTTCGCGTTTTTATATGCGTGCATCCTATTCAGTTTTTAGTTAGCCAATCAGCGTCCTAGTTTCCACGGCTCCCGTCCTAATACGCCAATAGGCAGACACTTGCAGGACATAGGCCCAGTTGACCTTGGGTTCAACCCTTCGTTTGTGTTTGCTTTCTTAGCGGGAAGCGTAGATATCTAGTGATGTGACCAATTTTTACCTAGGCGTAGTTAAATGGGTTTTTGTTTAAATATGTTAGTTTATATATATATATATATATATATATATATATATATATATATATATATATATATATATGTATATATATATATATATATATATATATATATATATATATATATGTATATATGTGTGTGTGTGTATGATAATTTATGTATATGTGTGTTTATTTTATTTATTTATTTTCTATTGTTATTGTTAATTTTAAAAATTATTTTGTATCGCTATCATAGAGTAAAGTTTATCCTGTGTACACAGTTGTTCGCTATTTCTCTCCGACAGTTTAATAGATGTTGGAGTTCTTTAAAGTAAAGAATAGCAAATTCTTCATGAAAGCATAATCTACATGGATCGTCTAGGTGTAATGTTATGAGCATTTAGGCTGTGATCATAGCGTGTTATCTGTGTTAATTGGGGCAAGCAGGGCCAACGGTAAAACATTATTATTATTATTATCATTATTGTTATTATTATCATTATTATTATTACTACTACTACTACTACGAATTGATTTGAGCGACTGCTGGTCGCTGGATCAATTATTATGATAAGAAAAATAAACAATTAAATTGGGGAAAAGATGCTTGACATATAAATCACAAAAGGAAATAGACAATAGATGTAAACATTATTTTGGGGTTTGCATAAACAAATAACTAGATTGGGTTTACATTAGGTTAGATTGAGACACGTAATAATGTGACGTAAGGAAACACGTGATGTATGTAGATTTGGGGAGATTCTAATCAGTCGTTAGCTGAACATTGGAGAGAACGGACGACCAATATGACGTGGGAACTAGCATCACTTCCGACATCCAAGATGTAAAGAACGTGTAATCTCTGAAAATGTCGGCCAGACCATGAGAATAAATGTTCATAAATAATACAGGCATGTGTTTTGTTATTTACATCAAATGTTTCGATACGTTCACGTCAATCGTTTCCTGTTAGAACTGTTGCATAAATATTTAAATATACACAATAGACAATCAACTGAATGATACAACGTATATACACATACACGCATTTACAGGCGCACGAATATACCACATACAACATATGACACATTTTATAATATCAAGTCCAACTCGTGTTACAACCTAGGTCTCTACATGTGTTTGCTTGTCTTACTATTTTTATTCAACTACCGGCGAACGTCTGCTTTCTTTTAGTTCCCAGTATGTGTTTGCTAGTGTTGTTTTCATTCGTTTTTTTTTTTAATTTTTGAACGTACTTTTGTGGACATAATATCAGGTTTTGAAATCTAAGAAAGTCATACCTACGTAATATATATTTTTATTCGGGGTTTCTTTCGTAAATATTGTGGCCTGGTAAACTATACTTTTTGGTTAGGATTCCTTTTTGTTTATGTGTTCATTTTTAAGGAGGAAATTTACTCGCCATCGCATTCGGCATATTAGTTCATCTGTTTTTTTTAATTAATTTAATAATGTAGTTATGCTTGCGAGGTGTGGATATGTGTTTTAACAATTTTTCAAAATTAACCCTTTTCCATATCAATTTTTTAGTATGTTGAAGAATATCTTTCAGGAATCCTATGGTTTTATAACCCTAAAATCACACAAAAGCAGAAGACGTTTTGATAAACTTTGAAAATGACCTATTGAACGTAATTAAAAATTTAGAATTCCACAAGCAACGTAACAATTTCCAACGGAAACTACGCAAATCGTTAGAAACAAAACCAACTCTAATTATATCGTTGTAAAGGCAGATAAAACAATATTTTTTTTATAAAATAGATAGACAAGAATATAAAAAACTAATCACAGAAAACATTACACAATCTACAAAAAAACTAGATACAAACGAATGCGACTACATAGATATCATAAATTCTGACAGTAAACAAATGACAGATAAATTAAAAATTAGCGATAAAGTTGGCTAATTCTATATATCCTTACAAGCATATTTGATACTACGGATAACAACCTATAGAGAGATTATGGTCTAGCTATAATAAAAGACTCCGACAATGTCAAGGGGGATAACTTTCAGAAAATCATACACAAGGAAATGAAAAAATAAGGCCGCAAAGGAGACGTACTAGCTAACATATAAATAACAAACTTCCGGAAAGTCACGTTAGATTTAGATAAAAACACATAAGAACCATATTAAAAGATAAAGCTAATCCAATATACGTAAACCCTGAGTCCAATCATCCACCACCAATTATAAAACAGACTCCTAATTCGCTCGTAAGTAGACTCAGAAATAACTCAAGCGACGAAAATTTATTTAAAACGTCAATCAATATCTACGAAACAGTTCTAAAATATAGTGGATACAAAAATATCAATATCAAATATAAGCAAAAAAAACACCAATAACAATAAAATTTTAAATAGGGGAAAAAGAAATATAATCTGGTATAAGGCGCCATACAATCAAATGTTATAAACAAAACTTGGCAAGAAATTTAAATATCTCATTGAAAAGCACTTCGCCGTAACCAATCCGTGACACAAAATTTTCAATAAAAATAAACTAAAGTTATCATACAGCTGCTGCGAAAATTGCGAGATTATAATTAAAGCACATAACGACAAACTATTAAGTAAAAGCAATGAAAAGAACAACAAACAAAAACATAAGTTGACATAATGAAAAAACTCAAACAAAAATACCACATGTAACTAGTAAAAATAGTAATAATAATTATAATAATAACAACAACAACAACAATACTACTACTACTACTACTACAACTACTACTACTACTACTACTACTACTAATAATAATAATAATAATAGTAATAATAATAATAATACACCAATCAGGACAACAACAACAATTGTAAAAATAAAAATACGAATAATGAAAAAGCAAAATGCCATTGTAGATCCCGCACACTTTGCCCACTTCAAGATAAAAATCTACCCAAATCATAGCTTACCAGGCCACAATATTTGCGAAAGAAACCTGAATAACAAGAATATTGTGTAAGTATTCCTTCTTTGATTTCAAAACCCGATATTATGACTACCAAAACGTAACAAAATTACAAACACCGAATGAAAACAACACTAGCAAACAAATGCAGGGAACTCAAAGACAGCGGACGCTTGACGGTAATCAAATGGAAAATAGTAAGACAAGCAAACACATGTAGAGACCTAGATGATCTATGCAGATTATGCCTTCATGAAAAATTTGCTATGCTATACTTTAAAGAACTCCAACATCTATTAAACTGTAGGGGAGCAATAGCGAACAACTTTATACACTGGACAATTTACTCTAGGATAGCGATACAAAATAATTTTTAAAATTAACAATAACAATAGAAAATAAATAAATGAAATACACACACATTTACATAAATCATATATATATATATATAACATAATATTAAAAAAAACTATTTAACTACACCTAGGTTAAAATAGGTCAGATCACTATATATCTACACTTCCCTCTAAGAAAGCACACACAAACGAAAGGTTGAACCCAAGGTCAACTGGGCCTTTGACCTGTAAGTACCTGGGCATTGGCTGATTAGGAAGGGGGGATGAAAAGAAGGAAGCGTATTGGCATACTAAAGGCTAAATAGAATGTACTTTTAAAACGCGAGACAACCACAACTGTTTGCATAAGCCTACGAATCCTAGCGATGATGAAACACAGAATATTCTGTGTAGATTAATTGCCATATATATTTTTATAACTTGCGATATATATATATATATATATATATATATATATATATATATACACGATAAATGTGCAAAAAGTAATGCTCATGACCAACTTCCAGTTGTTTGATCTAGCTGAAATTTTGCATGTGCAAGGATTTCTATCTCTAAGGGTTATATGGCAAATTACAGCTCTTAACTTATTGTGGTTTAATTTTTACAGGTGTTTGAACTGAGTCAGGTGTGAAATGGAGCCTGTTTTATGTCGAGCAGTGATCCGGTTTTTGTATTTGAAATGACGCGCAACACCGGAAACTTTTGATTAAATGAAAGAAACTAATGGTGATAATGTCCCATCATATTACCTTGTAAAACGCTGGCATCGTGAATTCTAACATGGCCGGAAGTCTGTAGAAACAGCTCCCAGACCTGGTCGGACACCTTCTACAATTCATGAGGCATCTGTCCGTCAAGTTGGGGCTGCCATTTTGGAAGATCGGCGCATTACTATTCGCCAAATAGCCCAAGATGTCAAGATTAGTACAGGGTCTGTGGAAACTATCATTATTGACCATTTGAATATGCATAAGGTATCTGCCAAATGGATTTCGACGTTGCTCACACCATTCCAGAAGCGAGAACGCGTCGAGTACTCGAGGATGAATTTGGAGATATGCCAAGAAAATGAGTCAAAGTTTTTCAAAAGACTGATTACACAGGATTAAACATGGGTCCATCACTATGATCCAGAGAGCAAACTTCAGTCAATGCAGTGGAAGCACTTGGACTCACCACCTCCAAAGTAGGCAAGGGTGCAGCCCTCCGCTGGCAAGATCATGCTCACAGTCTTCTGCGACCAGGACGAAGTAGTGATGACAGATTTCCTGGTAAAGGTACCACGATTACAGGAGCCTATTATGCTTCAATTTTGAGGAAATTAAGGGAAGCTATCAAAATCAAGAGGCAGGGGCAAGATCAGTAAAGGTACTCTCTTCCTGCAGGACAACGCTCCGGTCCACAAGTCGACAGATCAGAAGCACGGACGTGTGCTTATGAAATACTCCACATCCTCCTTACTCTCCTGGGCTTACGCCCTATGAATTTCATTAATTCCCAGCCATGAAGTTGTTTTTGAAAGGAAAGCGTTTTCCAGATGATGCAGCCTTGATTTTTTAAGTCACATCGTAGTTAGAAAACCAACCTAGGGTGTTCTATAAAAACTCTCTCCAGAGCTGCATCAAATGATAGGAGAAATGCATAACTCTGGATGGTTCCTACGTAGAGAAAGTCTAATAACTGTGCCAAGTTTCGTTGATCTACTGGTATGGAAAGTTGGTCAGGGGCATTCATTATTGCACGCCCCTCGTATATATATATATGTATATATATATAAATATATATATATATATATATATATATATATATATAAAGCTGAATGTGTGCGTGTGTGTGTGTCTGGCCACAAATAGGATCTATATGGTTGACTATTTTTAAAACTGATTACATATAATGATTGAAGATGTATCGAGACACAGGATTGAGTGTATTTTCTCTGGCAGAACGGTGGTTCATTAAAATTGTGGGTCTGCGTTCGCGCCTGGTCCACACATTATAGAAATACAAAATTTAAAAATTTAAAAATCGTTTACAAGCGTTTTTGATATAGATGCGCATAAGAATACTTTGATCAGTATGTTTTAACTTGAATAGGAATGGTATACTAAATTGTGGGATATACGTTCGCGCCTGGCCTCCATAGAATTGAAACAGACACACACTTTAATAAAGACTTTTTATATCTATCTGCGTAAGTATACTTTGATAATTATTTTTCTGTTTGAAAAAATATGGTATAATAAAATTATGGGATGTCCGTTCGTACCTGACCTCCATAGAATAGAAATATGTCACAAAGTTTAACAAGGTTTTTTAATATAGACCCACAGAATATTGTGATAAGTTTTTTTGTGTGAACAAATATGGTATAATAAATTATGGGGGGGTTATCTGTTTTATTTATACTTTCATAATATTTTGCTTTGGTTTTGATACCCCTAAATTTGAAGCTATCTCTTTACAACCCTTCCTTTTCATAACCTATCATACTTTCATAAATCAGAGTCCATTTTCTGTCGGCTGTTTTTGAACCCAGTCAATGACGGATACTTTTGCTAATATATATATATATATATATATATATATATATATATATATATATATATATACGTACAGCATAATCGAGTTGGAAACCGGTTCTCGTCAGATCACCGTAGTTAAACAATGTGAGCTTCGTTAGTACCAGATAGGTGATCATTTGGGAATTCTAGTCGCGATCTGTGCTCTCCGCTTGTGTCGGCATTTGTTTCCAGTCGTCCTGTACATACACTTCAGTTGCCAATGGTATTTAGCAATTCCGACTCAGGAGAGGTGTGGCTGGAGATTGCGCACCATCTGACACAAAAATTCCATGCGCAGGCACCGC
The DNA here is from genome assembly GCF_053919585.1 of Euprymna scolopes. Taxonomy (NCBI): domain Eukaryota; kingdom Metazoa; phylum Mollusca; class Cephalopoda; order Sepiida; family Sepiolidae; genus Euprymna; species Euprymna scolopes. The sequence goes on along the minus strand of NC_136487.1, from coordinate 78,912,279 downwards.
TTACGTGAGTACCTATAGTCTGTCAAAGACTGAAGGAGCCGGTTTGTTTGTATGTGTATGTATATATATTTATATATATATATATATATATATATATATATGGGGGGTCTGTGTGTGTGTGCATGCGCAAATAGTTAATAAAACATGTTAAAACACTTTGAAAAAGAGTTAAAAACATATTTAATCTGAAAAGGGAACACTTAATATATAATTATATGATATATATATATATGTGTGTGTGTGTGTGAGTGTATGCGTGCGTGTGTGTGTGGTTTATATATATATATATATATATATATGTGTGTGTGTGTGTGAGTGTGTGTGTGTGTGTGTGTGTGAATTATTTATGAAACTTATATGGGGTAGTAATCATGATACTATTTTTTAGACATTTAATAATATTTTTGTCTTAAGTGTTACTACAAACGATTAGGGGCATCCTATAAGACTCTTTTTTATTCTACATATTTTGTTTTACTATATATATATATATATATATATATATATATATATATATATATATATATATATATATATATATTATGTTTCCACCTTCAATCAGTACTTTTACAGGAGTTTGATTCACGGTTTCCAATTTGCTCTCGAATTCACAAAGACATTCAGTAATCTGAAATAAATGCACGTAAAGGAAGTCGGGGGGGGGGGGTCATATCGGCCAACACGTTGTGGAAGTAGAATAGTTTCCGGAGTAATGCAAATAACACAAAAAACGGTCTCATATTAATCCATGGCTACTTCCATGTCTCACTAAATTTCTGAAGATTACTATAAATTTTTAAGAAAACCAGAATTTTTCTTAATATACAATATAACATAAGCATGGCATGACAAGTTTATAGATAATAGGGGAGAAGGTAAAACTGGACGGCGAACGAATAACAACTTTTTCCATTACGTTCCGCCAGAAGGAAGCGCAGTTTCATTCTATGAACACTTAGGATGACGGAACAACATTTTGGTACAGATGGGTAACAAAGGTAATTTGACTGTCCCCGGGCCAAAAAATCCTACTTGATGGAAATAAATTGAATTATACGATGAATTACAAGTTAGAAGAACTTCACGAGTGAGAACGGCACGATTTGCACTCAGAGAAAAAAGTCCGTTTTTATCCGCCAATGGAACTGATGATGCGCATTTTAGAATAATCGAACTTATCGATTCATTTTGCAAAGTATGCAATCGAATGACTAGGAAAAGATCTAAGTGGTCGTCATATTGTCCTGGAAACATTTGTGTTTCCTCTCTCTTTTTATCGATCTGTCTACATATATATATATATATATATATATATATATATATATATATATATATATATATATGGATATACATATATATATATATATATATATATGGATATACATATATATATATATATATATATATATATATGGATATACATATATATATCTATCGGCATATATATATATATGTATATTTATATCTATATATATATATCTGTCTAGATATATATATATATATATATATATATATATGATTATAAAATTCAAATGACCTTGTAACGATGTATGTAACCCACTTTCCGGTTTACGATTTCCGATTACGCATACGCGCATGACCTGTGCACTGAAATACTTACGTTATTATTTCGAAATTATTATTTAACATGGGAAGAATGGGGTTTCAAATAACTTAAACGTAATACAGAAATTAACGATGTAAAAAAAAAACAGACATTATTAACAATTGTTTATTTGGCTGATTTAAACGTGCAAAACAAAAAGAACAATTGGGACGCTGAAATATTAACGTTATTATTTCGAAATTATTATTTAACATGGGAAGAGTGGGGGTTAAAATAACTTAACCGTAATACAGAAATTAACGATGTAAAAAAAAAGAAGATATATGAAAATTTTAATTTAACTATAATAAGTATTATGGTCCCTGCTCAGTGCACATTTACATATAAGTATGGCCAACCTCTTATAATTCAGTAACTGTAAATTGTTTTTTTTTTCAAAAATAATCAATTATAATAAACAGAATGACTCATAGAAATCTATCTATATTCTTTTTTCATTTTAATGTACTTTCATAGAAATGTTTCTGTTATGTCACAATATACTATTTTCTTTACGTCACAAGTGTTACGCTCATACATGAATTCCATAGCTAATATAACATACTGCCCCAACGCGTTACGGGTAGTCTAGTATATATATATATATATATATATATATATATATATATATATATATATATATATATATATATATATATATATATATTTCTGTAGAAATATATTTTCTCAAAATATATACCAATCATTATTTAACAAACTACATGTAATTACAGAACAATAGCAATATAATGAATAAATGACAAAAGTTATATTCCAAAATTCATGATGCTGACTCCCTTATAATTTATTCCTTTATTCAGTTGACTTATACAATTCTTGACAGCATCTGTTTCGTAGCGCAAAATCAATCACTTAATTATTGTATCAGTCACTGAATTTATTCTGCCTTTAACTCATCAGAAGAAATAGCAACAATCAATCCGTCAAAAGGAAATGAAGTGTGATTTGACATTATTAAAATCCGAAAATTCGAAGAGAAGCTGCATATACCTTAAATATGTTTCCATTGCTCCATTTTATATATATATATATATATATATATATATATATATATATATGTGTGTGTGTGTATATGTATATGTATATGTGTGTGTGTGTTATTTGTTTTTGTTTTTGCGATACGTCTTGAATGAACTCAATTATCTACGAAAGAGCATTTTTAAACAAATGCGAGTTGGAATAATTGCACGAATTCGGAAGTGGTGTATGTCATACAAGAACGTATCGACGAGCACATCCGGGCGTTATAGGAATACGCCCGAACGTTTATTAAGCACATCCGTGCATTCACCGATCCACAAGTCGGCAATCGGGCAAATCTGCTCGACAATAAATTGTGTTGAGATGCCTATTCGGACAGTTGTCCGTATCGTGCACAGAGGCCCGCTCCAAACACTTACTGAATATCTTGGAGGTCTTGTGTGTTACGATGCGTAAACCCTCACTCTGTAGGCAGAAAGAACCCTCCTAAAAATTGGAGTTATTTATAGAGCTCTAATATATATAGATATTTTTTTTAATATACTTACTTTTATAAATTTGCATATATATATATATATATATATATATATATATATATATATATATATATATATATATATGTGTAACTTTTCTGTGTGTATGTGTTTGTTCGTTCCGTATAGACTCCGAAACGGCTGAACAGATTTTCTTTAAAATTTACAGAAATTTGTTGCATAACTCTGGGAGTGATCTTAATTAGGTTTTTTTTTTAAAGAATACCACCAA
>NC_136487.1:78891406-78906406 GCF_053919585.1 Euprymna scolopes | reverse complement strand
GGTTGACAAAAAGGACGGCAGCTCCAATAAAGATCGATATGGAGATTATGTCTTGTATCGCTAAAATTTGAAAGGTGTACAATATTTGTTTTGAATGCTATTATAATCTAGGCTTGGTCTGCTTAGTAATGTTTTTTTGTTTGCTTTTAGCATATGTGCTGCCTTCTTAACTCGCCTGACTGCCCACCCTGAATCTTTATTATTCATTTCTACCTCGTTCCACAAAGGGAAGTGTGTTTCTTTTTTTTTTCTTTCTCATATGTGATCAGCTACTCTCCCAGTGTCACAGCTTTAAGGTGTTTTTTTAGCTTTATATTTAGGAGCGACCGATTTCACCTTTATATCGTTTCTAGCATTTGCATGAAATCTCATATACAGAATTTTTGTCGTGAGACTTTCGGTCAAGGTATTGACTTGTATTAAGTGTTTTTGAGACTCGAATCGCTCTTGAATATTGTTCTGATATCATATGGATTGCATTTTTTTCGGACAGGCCCTTTATGTATGGGGTGCACTTTGTGGCAAGTTTTCGAGTATTGTCTTTTAACGTTTGCTCTAGGTTTTTTCGAGCCGATGTAACGCTTTCAGAGTCGGAATTTCGTCGGAGGTTTATTCTTAGGTTACCAACTCCTCCTGGGATAGGTTGTCGTCGCTACATATTGTTCAAGCACGATTCCTTTTTTACGTAAAATGGACAATATTTATTTTTTTATTTAGTTTCATTTAAAAATAATAAAAATGGGGGTAACATACAGACGTGATTATTCAGATATCTCCGTTTTATTGATATTTTAAAAAGCTATCAAGAATTAATATAAAATATTCCACAAATAACAGCTTTTTTGAAGTGTAAAAACTTCACAGGCAAAGATACAGACTGGCCTTCTATTATAAAATTAACATATTTTTCTCGCATAAAATTTAATCCAAAGTGATTGAGGGCCAGGAAGATTATCTGAATGTCTGGTCAAGATGACGTCAGTTTCAGCCTTACATGTTAAACATTTCCAGAATCAATCTCTTTCGAATCATTTTGATCGAAATTGAGATAGCGCGCCTTGAAATTAGATTTACTAATATTAGATTTTAATCTTCCTACTGTAATAAAAATGGGAACTACTTTTCATCTGTAATATATATATATATATATATATATATATATATATATATATATATATATACATATATATAATGTATGTATACATTACCGCGCCGAGTCGTAGAAATTCCAGCTTGGTATATGAAGTCGCATTAATTCACTGGGAGAGATGCACTCCAGTCTTCGTTAAGACATGCATATAGGAGAAGGTAACTCTGATGTAAAAATCTGCGGTCTACTGTATACTCCGGCCTGTGCCAGTCATATATTTGCATTATTAATTCATATTAAGAACGTAAGAATGTATGTATAAGTTTAATTCCTGCGGAATCTTTTATATAGACATAACTGTTAAACCGGCCACATTATAGATAATCAGAACAGGAGCCACATTTGCTGAAAGTTGAGCTCTCTTTATATGCGAATAATATTTCAGGTCTCCTCTCTCTATATATAACTCCATGTCTGATCCTCATAAAAAATATCAAATATATCTCATGTTTATGAAATCAACATCTTATGTAAAATGTCCTGTGACAGACAATATATATATATATATATATATATATATATATATATATATATATTGTCTTTCACAGGACATTGTCACACTGAAACGTCGTCAGTGTGATCTAATCATTATATGATGATCTGCGCATAAGAGTTTAATTGACCGATATATATATATATTTATATATATATATATATATATATATATATATATATATATATATATATATATAATATGGCTTCCCATGTGGCAAGGATATCTCCAGAGAAGACCCTAATCTACCTTATATGTGCATCTGGATTGCACTTGCTTACACCACCGCATTTATATTTGCCCTCTATCGCCTCCACAATAGCGGGATTACTGTCTTTAAGAGTATATCAGAGAAAATTGACCACATCCTGTCTGCTAACCCCTCTGCTAATATTCACATTTACGGTGACGTCAATGTCCATAATGTGGAGTGGCTGACCCACTCAAATAAGACTGATGATGAGGGTAGGTTCTGTCATGAGTTTGCCATTGCCTATGACCTAACTCAGATTGTTCGCGAGCCGATCTGTGTGCCCGATACTACCGGTAAGTACGCAAGCCTTCTAGACCTTTTTCTATCCACTTCCCCTGACCTATGTTCAAGTTCCATTCTATCTCCTCTGGGATCCTCCGACCACTGCGTTGTATCAGTTAAGATAAAAATGAAATATAAATCTACAGACGTACCTCTCCACCGTACTGTATACCGATACTCTATGGCGGATTGGGATAGCTTACGTACATTCATATCTGATCTACATCTCCATTCCATGTTTAAAAAGGATGTGTCCTCTATAGTATCAGACCTGACCGAATGGATAATTGTAGGCATAGACCAAGTCATACCATCCAAAAATTCAAAACAAAACCTACCAGCCAGCCATAGTTCTCTCCTGAATGTGCTGCTGCGATTGCACACAGAAATCACTTTTTCCATGGCTACAAACATAATAGATGCACTAAAACTAAAGATGCTTTCAGGACAACCACCAGCCACTGTAAAAGAGTAATAAAAAGTGCAAGAGAACTATATGCTCAATCCGTTAAATCCAAAGTATCTGAGCAGCGGCTTGGTTCCCACCAGTTCTGGCAAATAGCAAATAGGATCCTGAAAGAAACGTGCGTTCAATCCCAACCATTATCAATGGACCAAAGGTTATCTCGACAGCATCCGCCAAAGCCAAACTATTTGCCAAGAACTTTGCGGCAAATTCTAACCTGTGCGACGAAGGCCATCAAGTCCCCGTATTCCCTCCTATAACAGACAACACGCTATGCAACATACAAATATCTGTGCGTGAGGTCGCCAAGCTAATCAAGAACCTAGATTCCAGTAAAGCAACTGGTCCTGACGGTATTCCAGTTTTAGTGTTAAAAAAATTACAACCAGGACGTGCCCCCATACTTACCAAATTGTTTAAGCGTTGCCTTAAGGAGAAGTGCTTCCCAACACCTTGGAAAACCTCATCAGTTTGCTCTGTAGTTAAGAATTCAGGTGATAAGTCACCTCCCTCTCAGTACAGACCAATAATCTCCTGTGTGTCATGAGTAAGTTGCTGGAATCCACAATAAATAGAGAATTAGTCAACCACCTCAGCAGAAATAACCTTCTTAGTGACACGCAATATGATTTACGTTCTGCTAGACCTACAATAGATGTGCTGATGGTTATATCTCATAGGATTAGCGAATCTCTCGACAAAGGCTTCATTTCTAGGGCAATTGCTATTGACATATCCAAGGTTTGGCATAAAGGCCTACTAGACAAGATTTCCAGCTATGGTATAACTGGAAATGTTTTCTTGATCATTAAATCATTTCTCTCTGATAGACTCATAAGAGTAGTGGTTGACGTGCAGAAATCAGAGGCCCAGAGTATTAATGCTGGAGTCCCTCAGGGATCCATCCTGAGCCCAACTCTTTTCTTGATCTACACAATTATCTCCCAAAACACATACTAAAATCTTTCGTTGACATCTATGCTGATGACACGACTATCTATGGCAACACATCAAAGGCCGTAAATGATGATGTTCTCTCTGATTCTCTCTCCTCTGATCTTGAGCGCGTGGTACAGTGGGGGAAGAAGTGGCTAGTTAACTTTAATGCATCTAAGACCAAGCTCGTATCTCTACATCATAAACGATCTGACCCCCATCTGGCATCAATTGAAATGGATGGTCTCCCCCATGTTTTTATAAGCTTCTAGGTTTGACCTTTACTCCTGATCTTAAATGGAACACATACATCAAGTCTGTGGCCAAGGTCGCTGGGAAAATGGTGGGATCCGTCTACCGCTCCAGAAGATATCTCACTAATGATACAATTCTCTATCTATATAAAAGCCAAGTACGTCACATGATGGAGTACTGCTGCCACATCTGGGCAGGAGCTGCTAAAACCAGCCTATCCTGCATTGACAGAGTACAAAATAGACTTCGTGGCTTGGTTGGGGATGCCTTTTTCTCTTTCCTGCAACTTATTTCCCACAGAAGAGACGTAGCGAGCCTATCTTTGTTCTATCGTTATTTCCATGGCAAGGGCTCGTCTGAGCTCCATTCTCTGGTCCCCCCTCGCCAATCTCTTTCAAAAATTACCCAACTATCTGAAACTACCGTTAAAAATTTCCCCCACTCTATATCTGTGCCTAAATCCAAACGTAGGTTCCATGAACAACGCTTCTTTCTTAAAACTGCACGCCTGTGGAACTCTGTTCCGCTTGCCTGTTTCCCTTCCGACTTCAACCTGGATGTCTTCAAGTCCAAAATAAATTCCTGATGAACCGCCCCCTTATCAATTTATCAATTCTCCAATACTATTACTACACTATCCCATTGATTACTGTACACACAAATTACCCTTATCCCCGAGTGGCCCTTGATAAGTGGTGAACTCCATGTAAAAAAGAAATAATAATAATAACAGTGAATAATAAATAATAACACTGATAAGAATCGAGTGTAAAATGGAGTTGAAACAATCAAGCAAATATGACTGAGACGAATGGATAAATTAAATACAAAATTTATTTTTTCAAAAGATTGTAAATGAATGAAAAGAGAAGATAAGAAAGTTTCTTCTTCATTGAAAGTCTCTACCCGCGACTGAGGTGATTGTATGAAAAGATGTAGAAAAGTGAAAGTTCTTGGTTAGAAATAACCAGTCTTTTTACGAAGAATTAAACCATATAAACGATCCACCGCTCACTTAGCGGAGAGATAGAAAAGGGTAAAAATAAAAGGTTCATTAAGGTTGCAAGTCTGTATCCACGTGGAGGAATTAATTGACGGGCGAGCGTATGTTTAACGTCCAAACGTGGACTAGTCGATGTTGATGTTTACGCCATGGTGTTCAAAGGTCGACTCCTCGTTTGGGCGAAAAGTGACCTTCTTATACTTGTCCACCCGGCTCCCGGGAGGCCTTCAGGAAAAGCATTTTTAAAAAAATTGTTTTCCTTGTAATCCGATTGGATGAAAATCATAACATTCTTATGACGTAAGATGCTTTAAGTGACGTCCGCACGAACAACTGAAGTTCCGTTTAAGACCCACCTAATTTGTGTGGGTGGGCAAAGGGAAATGTACGCGCAGCTGAAACGATGTTTATACATCCACGCGCGCGCAAGTGGGTTTTACTCTTAAGGCAGCGCGCCATTATTTTGTTTTGAGTAGATTCGACGCGTGTGCGTCGTGGCTACGATGAAGGTTTAATAATGACGGAAAACCTGTTTACAAAAATTTAACGGAAGTAAAATACAACGGAAATATCTTCGTGACCCATACAGATTGCCCTCGAAATAATTAGATTATGTGTCAAAATACGCACATTTGAACTTATGAGTAGGTGTAGCGGATGTGATCCAGACAGGAAGCACGATTTTTATTCGATAGGAAAAAAATGAATACAAAATATCCTATAGAATACTCTTGAATGCAATACTACTGCTACTACTAACAATAACAACAACAACAACAACAGTATCAACAACAACAATAATAATAATAATAATAATAATAATAATAATAATAATAATAATAATAACGCATCCTCTCCCATTGCCCCATCATCGTTCCGCACCCTGAAAAAGTGTGAATCAAATAGCCGAGAAGGGTCTAAGAGGAGGGAAAGACCGAGGAGAGTGCGCTGACCAGAACTCCGCTGGACAAGCGTGAAGAAAACTGGGACCTTAGGGAGCTTAGTGCCACTGAAATTCCAGTACAGACAAATGGCAGCTGCCAGCGTGATATGAATGACGAGAGGCTGTTGCGATAACCCGCATTTATTTGCAAATGCTATCAAAGGAGTTAGAGAGTGCTGGACGTCTGGGGAGACTTGTTGTCACTCAGCTTCCAAGAAACATCACAGATTTTCAAGCAGACCTATGATGACCTGTGTGAAAGCTCCAACTACATTTTTTATATTTCTTATTTGAGTATCCTGTCGAACAATACATTCAAGAAATACATAATTTACAGTCTAAAATGTGTGTTTTCTATGCCAAGCCCCATTTCCTATCTTGGTTGTATTGTTTTTTTTTGTTTGTTTGTTTTGATTATTGTATAAATATTAATACTCATAGTTGCTTAAAACTAATAGAAGCTTTTGGTCTATAAACTTAATTTTTAGTTATTTCATATATAGTTTTCGATCGCTGTTGATCGAAAATTAATAACGTTTGTGCATTTATAAATATTTAAATTAATTTGAATATCGATGCAATTTTCGATGACCCTCCGATTAAGTTTCTTTGCTATAGAAAGCAGAAATGGCTTAGTTGCAAAATTCGAATCCAATGACTAGTGGCAATCGTAAATTACAGCACTAATGATTCCGGAAGAGTGCAACATTAGTGTGCGTAGGTATTAAAATTATAATTTATACTTATAATTATAATAATACACACACACACACACACACACACACACATATATATATATATATATACATATATATATATATATATATAGATAGATAGCTAGAGAGAGAAATCAATGAAAAAAGGAAAAACTATATAGCACTTTATACTAATATATATATATATATATATATATATATATATATATATATATATATATACATATAAGCGCATATAGTCAATAAAACATTTTAAAAAACACTTTGAAAAAGAGTTTAAAGCATATTTACTCTGAAAAGGAAACACTTAATAAGTGGATAGTCCTTAATCCACGGAGTTTCGAAGAAATATTTTCCTTCTCACCAGAAGGTAGGAATAAGCAAAATGCGGGATCTGATTTTGCATGCAAAAGTGTTTGATGAAACTGCAAGTAAGCCAAAGATCTTACTTGATAACAAAAAGTGAAGCAGGGGGAATATGGTAAAGAAAAAGGTGATTGCATGTGAATGGATAGTCAGGTGACAGGTAAGGTAACCACTGACTGTAAAATCCAAAAGTGTAAGTCAAAGAAAGTTAAATTAATTTTCCATTCGCATATATATATATATATATATATATATATATATATATATATATATATATATATATATATATGCGTATAGATAGATAGATAGATAGATAAAGAAAGGAGAAAACGATATACAACTATATATATTTAAAAGAGTGTAGCCATCAGCAATTGTTGTTTTTAGACTTTTATCATTTTTTAATATTTTAAAATGTTTTTATAACGCGTTTCAAGCCATGTTCAGCTCTCCTCAGATATTTTTATATAAATTTCTTTTTGGTAATGTCTTTGGAAAACAATTTATCTCTGGCAACACTGATTGTTTTTTTTTTGTTTTTTCAGAGAAATCCCAATCTAAGACTTTTTGTCACCAATAGTCGGTGCGCTGGTCAAAAGTTCAATCAGTTAGAGTTAAATCCATTTAGTGGATGAAGGGGGCTTTTAGTTTATTTGGAAAATGTTTTTATGGGTTTTTATGGTTTTCTTAATTTTTTTATGTGTGTGTCTGTGTGTGGCAGTGTGTGCTTGTGTGTTAAGGCGAGGCCCGTTTGTTGTGCGTGTGTGAATTCGTGTGGGTTAAGATCTGTGATTTTTTTCACATGTGCGTGCTTGTGTGTGTGCCCGCGTGTGCTCGTCCATGCCTTGGATTGTAGGATGCAGAAAGACGCAGGATATCTAGATTGACATAAGGCGGATTCCCAATCTAAACATACATACATACAAGTAATCAGTCACCCAAATATAAACACCCGCACACACACAAACAAAATGGAAAATAGATGATATATACACATATACACGCATACACATAAACATATGCATACATGCTACACATACACACATACGCATATATATGCATATATGCACATATACATACACATATACATATACACACATAGCATGCATGCGTATATACACACATATACATACACAAATATACAGAAATATAAATGCAAGAGTATACATATACACACGCACGTACCCACACACCCATATATGTACACACACATATACAACCACACGCGCACACACGCACACACGACCCCACACACACACACACGCGCGCCCACACACCAGACACATATTGGTTAATGTTGTCTTAGTCTAGAAGGATTTTTTGATGTGGGCAGAGTAGTGTATATAGTTTCTAATTGCTTGTTTAGTTTAAGGAAATCGTATTATATTGGATATGAATGCGCGTTCCTGTAATGCGTGCGCGTACTTTATTCATTTATTCGGTAAGAGTATACATCATCTAGAGATGTAGAGTAAGTGGGGACTTTATATACCATGAGATTTCGAAGTCTAATGCTTCTCATCAGAAGAGGAGAGAATGCACTAGGTAACTTAATAGGAATGCGACGTCTAACTAATATATACCCTTATTGAATAAATACATACATCTCAATATATTAATATATAAATTTGTATCGGCAGTTTTTATATTATTGATTTCTATATTCTCTCCAAACCAATAGTTGAGTTTTGCATTATTTCGATGAGTCTCTTCTAAATAAGTCTTATTAGCTTCCTTTAACGCGCCCTATATTCCTGTAATAAATTGTATTTTTAATTTCCATTAGCGATGTCGGAAAGTTAATCCTAAAAAGTAATACAGTATTCTTCGGCAACCAAAGTTGTTAAATAGGAATGAAGATTTCATTTTGTTTAAGGTACACTTGTTTGCAAAGGATTATTGTCGTTCACAATCGAATGAATCGTGAAATTATTATCCCAGCTTTAACAATTCGATGGACTAGCCGATGGCCATTGCTGTGATAGTGCTAAATTTTATGTTTCTCTTTTTCACACACACACACACACACACACGCGCGCACGCACTCTTTCTCTCTCTATCTCTCTTTCTCTCTGTGAATACGTATATAATTATGAATATATGCGCCCGCACACACACACACACACACACACACACACACACACACACACACACATATATATATATATATATATATATATATATATATATATATATATATTTATAAAATATATATGGCGATTAAGCTACAGTGACTATTCCGCGTTTCATCCACTCTAGAACTCCTCAGGCTTATGCGCGAATTCTGTGGTTGTTTATCGTTTTTATATGCTCCTCTTCTATTGAAATTTTAGTTAGCAAATCAGCTTTCTAGCATCCAGCGCGCCCTTCCTATCAGCCAATGGGCATGCATTTTATCGGACAAAGGATCTGTTTTAAAACTAGGTTAGTGTTTTTTTTTATTGTTAGTTCATATATAAATATATGTGTGTACATACATATATGCGCATATATATACATAAATATATATACATGTGATCGTTTATGTATATTCATGTTTATTTAATTTATTTATTTGTTTATTTTCTATTGTCTTGTTAGTTTTAAAACTATTTTGTATCGCTATCCTAGAGTAAATTTTATCCTGTGAACACAGTTATTTGCTATTTCTCTTCTACAGTTTAATAGATGTTTGGGTTCTTAAAATACAGGATAGCAAATTTTTCATGAAGGCATAATCTACATGGGTCGTCTTGGTCCCTACACGTGGGAGCTTGTCTTATTATTTTCCATTCGACTACCGTCGAATGTCCGCTTTCTTTGAGTTCCCAGTATTTATTCGCTAGTGTTGTTTTTATACGGTGTTTTTTTATGGTTGAATGTACTTTTGTGGTCATAGTATCGGGTTTTCAAATCTAAGAAAGTCATACCTACGTAATATTTCTTGTTATTCGGATTTTCTTTCGCAAATATTGTTGCCTGATAAACTACGCTTTTGGTTAGACATTTATTTTTAACTGGGCAAAGTGTGCGGTGTCTACAGTTGCATTTATCTCATTCGTTATTAGTATTTTTATTTATAGTATGGTTGTTCCTGTCCGGGGTTGGTTTATTATAATTATAATTATTATTATTATTATTATTATTATTATTATTATTATTATTATTATTATTATTATTATTATTATTTCTGCTAGTGTTAGTTTTATTTTTTTCATGGTGTTTACTTTTTTATTGTTTATTTTGTTGTTGTTTACACTGTTTTTATTTAATATTTTGTTGTGTGCTTTAATTATCATCTATAAATTTTCGCAACAACTGTAGGATGACTTTAAGGTATTTTTGTTGAAGATTTTGTGTAAGGGGTTGTGTTTTTCAATGAGATCTTGAAATTTCTTGACAAGTTTTGTTTTTAACATTTGACTGTATGGGGCCGTATACCAAATTATAGTTCATTTTCTTCTATTTTTGATTTTATTATAGTTATTGGTGTTTTGTTGCTTATATTTGATATCGATATTTTGTATTCACTATTTTTAGGTCTGTTTCGTAGATATTATTTGATCTGTTAAATACATTTTCATCGCTTGATTTATTACTGAGTCTACTTACGATCGAGTTAGGAATATGTTTTATAATTGATGGTGGGTGATTGGACTTAGGGTTTACGTATATTGAAGTAGCGTTATCTTTTAAGAAGGGTTCATATGTGTTTTTATCTAAATTTAACGTGACGTCCAGGAAGTTTGTTATTTTATGTTAGCTGATACGTCTGCTTTTAGGCCTAATTTTTTCATTTCTTTGTGTGTGAGTTTCTTAAAGTTTTCTCCCTTGACTTTGTTGGAGTTTTTATTATAGCTAGTTCTTCATCTCTATATAGGCCGATATCAAAACTGCTTGTGAGGGTATATAGAATTAATATTCCCACAATATCTAATGCCTCTGTAGAATCCATGGCACGCATCTCCAAATCAAACGAATTTTTCATTTTAGTTTTTATCCATTGGTTATTGTTCTTTATTAGAACTGATTTTCTACATATTTTAATGATGTCGATTTCTTCCGAGGATATATCAGTGTATACCTCGGCAAATTCTATGGCAATGTTAAAAAGTTCTTCGGATATCGAGGGATAACAGTCTATGATGTCAAACTGTATAAACGTACATTTATCTTTGTTTTCTATATTTTTAAACCAGGTGATTGCTTCGGTAGTATTTGCCCACTGGTTTAATTCTAGGTCTTGTTTGATTTGTTTGTTTACTCTCGAAAGTATTGTTTAGCTAATTCTACCTAATGCTGGTTTAGTTGGGTTTATCAGGCGGGTGCTGGGATTATTATTAAAGCCCCATTTGTGGTCTTTAAGCAGAATGTATGCATCTCTAGTTTTCAATTTGCCAACTTTATCGCTAATTTTTAATTTATCGGTAATTTGTTTAGTTTCAGTATTTATTACATTTATATAGTCGCATTCGTTTGTGTCTAGCTTTTTGTAGTTTTTTGTAATGTTTTCTGTGATTAGTTTGTTATATTCTTGCTTATCTATTTTATAAAGTTTCTAGTTTTATCTGCGTTTACAAAGATTTTATTAGAGTTGTTTATGTTTCTAAGTATTTGTGTAGCTTACGTTGGAAATTGTTAGGTTGATTGTGGAATTCTAAGTTTTTAATTACGTTTAAAAGGTCATTTTCAAAGTTTATCAAAAGGTCTATAGTTTTCGCATTTTTAAGGGTTTTAGAGCCATAGGATTCTTTTTTGTTTACGTTTTCATCTTTAAGGAAGGAATTTGCTCCCCATCTTATTCCGCGTATTAGTTCATCTGTTTTTTTAATTAATTTAATAATATAGCTATGCTTGCCAGGCGTGGGGATGATTTTTAGCGTTGTTTCGAAATTAACTCTTTCCATATCTATTTTTAATGTGGTGAAATAAATTCTTTTGAGAGTGCTCGACTGTTTAAGGAGCTAAGTATATCTACTTAATTTACTCACATAAAATTAATATACGAGAGTATAGATTTATGTGTAAACTCTACCTACGTATTGAGAACTTTTGAAGAAAATACTAAAACTTTACACATAAACCTATACTTTCGTATATCAATTTTATGTGAGTAAATTAAGTAATTATATATATATATATATATATATATATATATATATATATATATATATATATATATATATATATATATATATAGTGAAGTTATAATAAATACAGGGTGCAACGCTAAAGTTGTCGTCTTACAAAAGACGACGGGATTCCATTTCCCTTAGTTTAAAACCAGTTTTCTTTTTTTGTTACGGACCATCCACTAGTTTGCACGTTGTGTACTAATCCCAAGAGCTATATGATTTTTCTATCATGTATAAAACTGGACACAATGTTCAACAAAAGATGATGTTTTTTTCTCCGTTCTACAGCATACGTTATAGCTGGCCTCCATTTAGCTTTTGTGTTTTGTTGGGGTCACCCTGTATATATATATATATATATATATATATATATATATATATATATATATATATATATATATATATATATATATGTGTGTGTGTGTGTGTGTGTGTGTGTGTGTGCGTGTGTGTGTGTGTGTGTGTGTATATATTGCTTTCTTCAGTCTTGACAGAATATGATTACCCACTCTAAGAGGCCTAGTCTTGGCTTCAGAAGGAGTGCTCCGATATTGTACGCTCCTCTCAATATCCCCCTTCCCATACTTGCACCTGCCAGACTAATGTTTCTGGTCATAAGTGGAGAACATCATAAACATGACCTCCCACAACAATAAAGCCAGCCTGATCGCCGCCATCCGCTGAGTATTCACCGAGCTCCTGCTGACGCTTGTCGAAAAGGCATGCTCCCAGTTACGGACTTGTATCGAGGCGGTGATTGAGGCTACATATGGCTACATCGAATAGATGTCAGCTCTGCTATATAATCAGGCTTCCTGGATTGAGTTTTTTCGATAAAGGTTTTAAAATAAGCTGTAGTATTGCTTTCACTAGAGCGACAGTTTCATCGTTCCACCCTTTAATTCATATGTGCAATCTATAGTCAGTGGAGCTACCAGCTTAACAAAACACACGCGACTGAAAGGAATATATATTTACTAGAAATAATCTATAATCTATAAATACCTATGAGAAATATTTGAGCGAATGTTTCGTCTTTAGACGTGCAGAAAACGTACAAATCACATTTTGGCATTTTGTGTACTTAAGTATTTTGCGCTATCTTATTAATTCTAATTCAGACAAACATTCTAATTCAAAGTCTGTGTCCATCTAACTGTGTGAACTTTTGAGTTTTCATTATTGATATCGTATTCCACAAACCGCCAGTCGTGAAGTGTTGCAAGGAATAACATATACACTTTGCTGCGCTTCCAAGCTGAGTTCTAAGGAATCGCCCGAAGACTTTAATTAATTTCATCTAATAATTCCTAAATCTAATAATGGAATTTCTTTCATGAGATACCAGAGTGCGACGCAATGAGTTGCATCTTACAACGATGTTCACAGTCGTTATATCTCTAAGCGTTACAAGTACGTAATATCGCGCTGAACACCTACTTACCATATTTATCCGATAATAAATGGCTTCGGCAACGGGTTATGGCCGCGTATTTTCTAGTTATGCCCATCGCACGCAACCGCATTGTAATCATGTATAAACGGTCCTTGGGGGAAAGTGCTCAGTTAATTACGGCGTTACTGGTTTAATGGAAAATATTGCTTGTTGCTAGAACATAGACAGAAAAATTATAAAACAAATGAAAAGTGCGCTTTAAAATTAATTGACATGGAATAAATATTTTAGGGATACTAATAATAATAATAATAATAATAATAATAATAATAATAATAACAGAGACACGAAAATATTTCGTCATGGCTACGAAAAGTAGACCTAATCATAGTAACTGAATCTTTCATAAAAGCTCCTAAGATAACGCATAAGATGTCGGTCCATTCCACAGTCGGATATGCTTGAACTGTGTTAGTTAATAGACTTTCTTGTGTGCGGGGCGATTGCTCAGTTAGAATGGTGCTTGCCCCGACTGCAACAGGATCGGCTTTCGAAACCCGGCTTCGGATATATCTAACTATGAACCTAATGGATCGAGTTTAGGACTTCCGGTTTGCTGACTGTCTGTTGTTGGAAAAAAAATTACATATGTTGAGTTGGTATTTATTTGCTCCCCCACCGAGCAAATCAGGCACTAGGCCGATTTTTATGTGAGGAGTTAAAAGGAAATGGGGGCCAACTCCCCGGGGAGTAGGTGAGCTGGATAATGACAATTGGTATGAAGGGTTTCCCCTACATTGACAAAGGTCTTATATCTGGGGTTTCCCCCACATAGGGTCTTTGCTTGATCTTTGGTGTCCAGCCCCGCAGAGGAGGGGGGCGAGTTGAGTTATTAATACCATAGTTCCCAGTTACGGGAGAGCTCATAATTGAATCAAATATAATCGTCATTATTCAAATGTATGAAATAACATCTCTAGAGAGTAAAACTGGTTGACAGAAACATACTCATGAATGTGCAATGGTGCATAAATGTTCATGTAAAAAAAGAATGTATACCTTGCTCTAACTTGCACCTTTGCAAAAACTTGAATGCCTACCTCTGAATTATATTAACATGGAATATATATATATATATATATATATATATATATATATATATATATATATATGTATGTATATATAGTTTCCTTCAGTCTTGAAAGACTATGGATACCCACTGTTAACATGCCTGCGCGTGGAATTTGTGTGGCAAGTGTTACGCAAAATCCACCCACGCCTGAGTCAACATACCAGTGGCAAGTGTATGTACAAGACCGCTGAAAACTACGCGGAGAGTGCATACAGCGCCTAGAATTCCCAAATGGTCATCCATCTGGTACTAGCTAGGCTCAACATGACTTAACTTTAGTAAACTGGCAAGAACCGGTGGGTCAATGTGATTATGCCGTATATATATATATATATATATATATATATATATATATATATATATATATATATATATATATATTTATATATATATATATATATTTATATATATATAAATATATATATATATATATTTATATATATATATATATATATATATATATATATATATATATTCACAAGTACGTTTCTGTCA
>NC_136487.1:78841406-78886406 GCF_053919585.1 Euprymna scolopes | reverse complement strand
CGATTCCCATAACCCGAAATGCTCAGATTTTTCCGATCCCCGATTCCGAACCCGATTTATTGTCCCAATACTAATATATATATATATATATATATATATATATATATATATATATATATATATATATATATAATAATAGATATGCGTGTGGGGGTATGTGTGTTTATGTGTGTATGTATGTGTGTATAGGCATATATGTATCTTTGTATATGTGCCGTGTATACGTATGAATATATTTAAGTGAACAAATCCTACTATATTTAAAATCAATGGATCTATTAAAATTTCTAATTAAATAATTTCCCTTTGACCGGACGTGTAATTGGTTTGGTATGTAGAGACATGTCTTCTTAGATACGAAATAGTTTTTACTTGAGTATCTATGAGTTTAATAAAAGTATATCGATTTATGTTATATACAATTATGCTTCTAAATATATATATATATATATATATATATATATATAGTTAGAAGCATAATTGTATATAACATAAATCGATATACTTTTATTAAACTCATAGATACTCAATATATATATATATATATATATATATATATATATATATATATATAAGCTTGACGAGTTCTAGCGTGGATGAAACGCGGAATATTCTATGTCGCTTTATTGCCATATATATATTTTTATAACTTACTACTATATATATATATATATATATATATATATATATATATATATATATATATATATATACGTTTTACATTTGGATTTTACCGTCACTGGATTTTTTATCTTCCACCAGACTATCCATTCATGTGTAATCACTTTTTTCTTCACCATATTCCCTCTGCTTCACTTTTTTTTTGTTTTCAAGTGAGATCTTTGACTTGTTGTTTCATCAAATACTTTTGCATGCAAAATCCGATCCTGCATTTTGCTAATTCCTACCCTCTGATTTGAAGGCAAGTATTTCTTCGAAACTGCACGGATTAATGACTATCAATTTATCTTGTGTTTTCTTTTCAGATTAAATATGTTTTAACTCATTTCAACGTGTTTTTTAGCATATTTTATTAACTGTTTGCTGATATTATAAGCTCTATTTCCTATTTGGTTTTATTGAGCTTTTACATCTGGCTGAGATAATTTTATACATATTAAATCTTTAATATTTATAATATACTTTAATTTTACCATCTTGGATCATTTTGGTAAATGTAATTGCAATTTTTATTTTATTATATATATATATATATATATATATATATATATATATATATGCACGCATTTTTATATTAGTAAATTAACAAACAATACAACTGTATAGGAACAATGTAAAGGGTTAGTTTCCTATTTTAAATATAGACAAATCCATGTTCAGTGTTAACCCTCGTTCGCAAATTATAGAAAATAAATAGTTGATATATATTGCAACAGTAATAATAAAAGTAAATAATATTTATTTAGAATTAAAAAAAATCAAAATATATGTAAAATATGACCTGTCTAGCTTTACAATATGAGCCAAGATGACTTCCGGCATACATACACTATAGCTTTGTTCCTCACAGCCTTATACTGTAATGAATTTTTTCTGTCTCATTTTTCTGAAGAGTATATAGACGAAAGCAATCGGTATTGACATTACAGTAAACGTTAGTTTCTGCATAAAGAAATCGACCTGTTTAAAATGTACTTAATTTTTACATGCCAGCGGAACCGTTTTGCATGGAAAATAAATATTTGGATTTTCAAATGTAACTATATATATGCGTATATGTATATAAATATATTGCATACTAGAAAAGCAATGTTTCTATATATATACAATTGATTTGCCGATCATTATTTCCAAATTTATCTAGAAATATAGTTAATTAAAATATAAAGTACTGGACATGATTCTGCAAATGGGATACACATGAATATTCTATAATATAAGCTTATATATAAATTTAATATATATCTATATATACATATATATATATACATACGTATATATATATATATATATAAATATATATATATATATATATATATATATATATGTATATATACATATATAAGAAATGTTACCAACAATTTCTATGCATTTTTAAACATTATTTTATTTTTCCGTGTTTTGATTTATTTAAATCATTGTAATAATGTTTTGAAATCATTGAAATAGTTTTTTACGCGTTTCGGACGTTCTGTGAAGCGTCCTCTTCAGAAATTATTCAAAGTGTAAAATATTTAAAATGTGTTCAGAATGTATATACGCATTTTCGCAGTGCATTTGGGTTACAAGTTTCCCGAGCGGTGGAAATGTATGTAAATGATTCTAAATGTTTGACGAGTGTGTTTCACCCCATACCCTTCTTATTGGGCCTCAGACCATGGTCATTGCTGTCTTTTGCTTTTCCCGCTCTTTTCTTCTTTTTCTACTTTGTATTTATTTTTTATTACATGGGTGGAAGTGAGGGCCACGTTGGTACTTGGTCAAATGAGTGTGCAGGGGAGGGCATGTGTGTGTGTGTGTTTCCTTGTATTGGTTTGTAGAATGTGTGTGATATTTCTAATAGTTTTATAACATTATAAATTTATTTGCTTTCCTAAGTAAGCAAATGTGATACAAGTTCGTTTTTATGTGTGTGAAGTGTGTGTGTGTGGGGGGGATGAACCATCTTCTCTGAAACAGGGGTAATTGGTAGGAATATTGCCATTTAATTTGGAGTTTTAGATTATAGTTTCTTTCTATTGTGATTTTCGTTTTAATCTTAGTCGAATGGAGTATTCATAATATCATGTTTCTTTAAATAAAAAGGCTTACTTATAAATCGACATAGGGGATTTTTTGTTTGTTTCCCCATGTGGATAAGGCCAGATTCAAGATCACTTTTTAGTGTGGGGAAGATCTCGCTCCCCAGAAGGGAGGGGACAGCTTAAAAGGTAAAAGTATAAGATTGAGAATTATCTTAGTCATGAAGGATTTCTCCTCCACTGACTAAGGGTAGAAGGGGTGGGTACAGTGTTGGAACAGATATTACACTGTGGTTCTAGCTATTTTTAGTGTTGTACGTTTCGAGGTAAGTTAGTATTATTTTAATGTGTTATGCTAGAGATAGGGGTGTTGTGCCTGTGTGTGTGTGTGTTTTAATGTATCCGTTCTGATTTATGTGTGGGGGGTGTACATATGTATGAACGTGCCTGTGGGTGCGTTTTGCATTTCATTTGTTTGTGTGTTGATATCAAGCTCTGTTTAATTCAGGAGTGAATCGTGTTATGAATTGTTTTTTCCTGTGTAAGTAAATAAAAGTAGTTGTCTGTTTGGAAGATTGGCATTATTTTGAAGCTATTTCCACTGCATGTATGCACGTGTTTTTTAAGACCACTCTATTGCTGAGGTTTTTCGTGGCGCCTATGTAAGATTTGTCGTATACTGGGCATTTTAGTGCACACACTACATTTCTGGAGGTGCAGTTTGGGTCCTTTTTTTTCTGAATGTGCATGTTGGATTTTTGAATGTGTGTTTCCTTCTATTATTATGTCACAACCTTCACATCGCTGTTTATTGTATTTTCTGACTCCTTTTGTAGTGTATTGGACGAGTTTAGAGGAGGTTAGGATGTGTTTCAGGTTTTTGGATTGGCCAGGTTTTGGGGTTGGCGTTTGTTTTTTATTATTTTTGTTGTGTTGAGTATGTTATTTAGTTTATCGTTCTGACTGAGAAGGATAAGGTTTTTCGTTATCTGTGTTAATAGGCATGGGTTGTTTGTGTTGTGTGTGGAGATGTATGCTATAATTTGTTCTTTGTTGTGTTTTTGGTTTCTTAGTTGGTCTGCTGAGATTTTTTTCTGCCAGTTCAATAACCTTTACGTATTAGTGGTGGTGGATATCCTCTTTGCAGTTCATTTAGTCAAGTCGAACGGAGGTGTCTGTCTATGACTATGGTGTAGACTCTACGTGCCAAGGAGTAGGGTATAGATTTTAGACAGTTTTGGGGATGCTGACTTTTGAAGTGGAGGTATTGTGGAGTATCTGTGGGGTTTTCGTTGATGTCTGTAATTATGTTGTTTATATATATATATATATATATATATATATATATATGTGTGTGTGTGTGTGTGTGTGTGTGTGTGTATGTGTGTGTGTGTGTGTGGGTGTGGGTGTGGTCAAAGCCTGGTGTGGAGGTGTGTTAAAAACACACAGATGTCTTAGCGTCATAGTGTGCTTCTCCCAGACAAATCCACCCCACGTGCACGTCGTGACCACTGCCACGCAGACGGGGCTCTGATGAACGGCGAGTGTCCTGCGCCGTATAACTGGATCTCCACTACCTTGTGGGCCAAGGTTCTTTTTACCAAAGAATAAGGGTGAGGCATCCCTGACAGAAACCTCCAGAGGAGCTTAGGCCCTATCAGCTGCGGCATGCATGACCCACCGGCGTGGAGTATGATTTGGTGCCCAGCAACCCAAATCCCAGTCATGGATCAAATGGCATGGTGGGTGGAGAAGGCTCCCGTAAGCCGTAGGGAAGGCAACCTCTCTAGGAGGAAAACTCTGATATAAAACCTGCTGCGACTGCTTCTTCCAATTATGTTGACTTGTTCTTCTTTTTGGTTCAATGTGGCAGTTGTTTAGAGAGTTGTTTGTATCGGTGCAAAGTCTTTCCTCAGTATAAAAAGTCTCAAGCACAGGCATTGCTTGATATAAATTAGATACAGATTTTTCCATCAGTGTGTATCTCGATAACAAAAAGGCTGGCTGTAGCCTAAAACGGCAAAACATTCAATTACGTTGCCCAATATAGTTATGAACATAAATGACAATAACGAACTGGAACTTCCAGGGCCTAACCCGGCAGGTGTCTCAGGGCTCCATAGTCAGAACCCGGTCGTCATCATGCTACTGCGAGGAAATATATGACAATGGCCATCGACTGTTGGAATGTGTGGACGTTGCTTGACTTGCCGTCAGCAATAACGCGTCCAGAGCGTAGATCTGCTCTTGTATCTAAGGAACGTCAACGTTATGACATGGACACAGTTGCGTTATGTGAGACTAGGCTGGGTGAGGAGGGACAATATTTCTGAGTTAGCCGGGGCCTACACCATTTTGTGGAGTCGTATAGCAAATGGATGTAAGAGTAAATCAAGCGTGGTGTTTGCTATAAAGGCATCAATTCTTTCTCGCCTGTGAGGACTTTCCTGTCGTGTGAGTGACCAGATCATGACTATGAGGTAACCTCTGGTAAATGGTCGTTATACAACTCTTTTGAGTATCTATGCACCCACTATGGATGTAACAGAAGATGGAAATGTTGCTTTTTGCAGTGTAGTTAGATGCACTCCCTCTGCTGATAAGATATTAGTTCTTAGAGATGTTAATGCTAGGGTGGGAAGAGATTTTGAAACATGGGATGTGTTGAGTAAACACGAAGTGGGCAAGTGTAATAGCAATGGCCTGATGTTTTTGCAGGTCTGTTAAAAAATGGGGTTTAAAATCGGTAACAATGTGTTCCAGCAGAAGGATAAATACAAGACGACCTGGATGCATCCTGGTTCCAAACAATGCCACTTGATATACTATGTGTTAGTCAGAAAACGTGAGATGAGGGATGTCTGCAGTGTTCGTTCGGGGTGCAGAATGCTGGACCGTCCATCGGTTGGTCCGTGCAAAGGTTAAGTGTGGTGTGAAGCCCAAGAGAAGGTATACCGTGTCTGGCTATCCCAAATCGATGTTATGTTGCCCATCTAAAGGACAATACTGTGAGGGAGAAACTAGTTAAGAAGATAGAAGAGATTGACTGTGAAAACACTTGGCCTGCTTTTAAGTAATTATTCTATGAGGTATGCGAGAGAATATTAGGTTATTGTGAGCGTAAACATCAGGATTGGTTCAATGAGAATGATACTGAAATTCAGGCTCTGCTTGATTCAAAGACCAGAGCGTAGCATGCTTATCTCAGGGGTGGTTTGACGGATGGTGAGCAACATCGATTGAGGCAATCAAGCGTGAGGTGCAGAGGAGGTTGCGGAACATGCAGGATGAATGGTGGAGGAAATACAGCTTGCCTCGGATTCGAACAACACCAATGTCCCATACAACCAACTGCGTGCGGTTTACAAACCATCCAGATCACCAAGAACTCTTTTGCGCTCGAGGGATGGTGGGGATCTTAGTCGAGACCCTACCGACATTCTTCATAGATGGAGAAAGCATTCTGATGACCTCCTGGACAGGCCTTTTTACGTTGAATAGGAGTTTGTTACGTCGATTCCTAGCAATCCGGTCAAGGATATCTTGGCAGAGATTCCCTTTCTCCAGAAGGTTGAGACAGCTGTCCATAAGCTAAACAATGGAAAGTCTCCTAACCTAAATCGGTTGCATGCAGAGATCTTTAAATGTTCTGGGCCCAAGATGATACAAAGCTTGGCGGGCTTACTGCAGACTGTTTAGCGGAATAAGTGTGTTCCGCAGGATTGGCGAGATGAATTGATGGTGGTGCTATACAAGGGAAAGAGTGCTAGAGATGAATGGATAAACTATCGAGGCATCTCTTTGCTGTCAGTACTCGGTAAAGTGCTCTGTAGGATCATGCTAGACAGAATGCTGGAGCACATTGATGGTTTGCCTCAGTCGCAGTGTGGCTTCAGAAGTAATTGAGGGACAGTGGATATGATTTTTACAGTCGGACTGCGACAGGAGAAATATATAAAACAGCGAAAGGGTCTGTAGCAGGTGTTCATCGATTTAAGCCTTTGATGCAGTCGATAAGGATGCTTTGCGGGAGATTCTGAAAAAGCTTTGCTGTCCTGACAAGTTTGTAACTATCTTAAAGCTCTTTCTCTATGATTTGAAGTCTCTGATCAACGTTGGGGGAAAGCAGGCTGATCCTATTTCAGTAGAAAATGGTGTCAAACAGGAAGACATTCCAGCACCCACACTCTTTGCGTTGTATTTCACCATGGTATTTCGGATGCATTTGGGGGTTGCTGTGATTGTGTCTTTATTCGCTACCGAATTACTGGGGGTTGTTCAACATTAGGCGCTTCAATGCAAATACAAAAGTACTCACCATTACGATCCCTGAGTTGCTCTATGCTGATGACTGTAATCTGGTTGCTCATATGCAGCAACTTGGTGACGCCTTTGCGGTTGCCTTACTATAAATTTGAAAAAAAAAATGTATCAACCAGCGCCAGGCATGCCATACTATGAGCCATTGGTTTATATCTATGGGTCAAACATAGCCGTTACGTTTGTATACTTGGGTAGCACACTAAGTATGTCCGGTGCCTTGGATGATGAGGTCTCGTTACGGATAAGCAAGAGCAATGATGCCTTTGTAAAGTGAGACAAGCGTCTGTGGAGCTATCATGGGATTTCGCTGCCAACAAAGATTAAGGTTTATGTTGCATGTGTTCTATCTGCTCTTCCCTATGCCTGTGAGACTTGGACAGCATCCAGGAAGCATTTGAGTTGTGTCGAGCGATTTCGCCAGATGTGCCTACGGCGAATCTTAGGTGTGGGCTGGCAGATGTATGTCAGTGATGTTGAGTTTCTTGACCGGACCCAATGTCTAAGCATTGAGGCTGTTATTATCAAACATAGACTGAGATAGAATCGTCATACAGTAAGGATGTCAGTGAGTCGACTTCCCAAACAACTCCTTTATGGCGAGCTCGCCGAGGGAAGGCGCCTGGCTCCAAAGCATAAAATGAAATTTAAGGATTGTTTGTGATATCCGAAAAGGGAAGGTGCAAGAAGCAGTGGATAGGCTGGAACGCGAAATTGGTCTGGAGTGCGGGGTGTGCAGGAGATTATATCTGTGCAGAGCTGGGCTGATAAGCCACCAGACTATTCGTCAGCACAGTTGGACACAAAACACTCGTGTTGCCAGATCCAACATGTGTCAACTGCGGGCGGACGTGCAAAACAAAAGGCGGTTTGAAGCGGAATTTTTATATTCATAGAAGTGACCATCAAAAGCGTGCTGCTAGAGGTGCTCATGTTTGCACAATGTGTGCCAAAGAATGCCGAGTTTGGCAGGGCTGAAAAGCTACCTTCGTGCGACTCATCACTGATTTGTTTCTGTATAGATATTTTTTACATGTGCTATATCAAGTAATGGTCATGTTCGAAAACGAATTTGCTGCCATCATATATATATATATATATATATATATATATATATATATATATATATATATATATATTTAGCGTTAATCGTGACACCCTACACTGATGATTCCTGACAGGACAAAACACTGGTGTCTGTAGGTATTTAATAATTATTATTGTAAATAATTATATATATATATATATGTATGTATATATATATATATATATATATATATATATGAATTTACATGTATATCATACGTACATACGTATCTGCTGTCTGTTTAGATTAAGAGTGTGGTAAAATGAGAGAGGTTTTATTCATACAAATATATATCTGTATATATTACGCATAACACACACACGATTTAAGATATTCTAATCCCTTTAACCAACTCCTATGATCAGACATGTATTCGGCATCACGTTGGCAAACCGGCTCCTCTCAGATCAACGAAGTTCAGCAACGTTGCGCCTGGTCACTACTGAAAGTGGTGACTATCAAGGAATTTCAGCATCTTCTTGTTCTCTCTGCTTATCTCGGCATTACTTTCAGTAAGTCTTGGGCTTTTCCTTGGCATTATACACAAAGTGTCGATTCAGGAGAGGTGCGGTGAGAGATTCCGCAACTCTTGCCTCACAATTAACCGCACAGCCTTTACACGGCGTCTATTGTCTCTTAGGACTGATCGGAGTCATCGATAATCACGCATGCGCGAGGTCACCTAAACTTATACCACAATGCACACAAGTAAATTCATCCGTTCTTACACGACAGTATCAAAATATACATTTGCTAGCAGGCCGCTCGGCATTACCGGTTTTAAAGTACGCTTAAATATGATATTTTCCTTAATGCAGATTTAGTATGTATTATTGCATTTTATTAGAAAATATATCTAATAATTAAAAAATTAGAAAAAAATGACTAGTGTGCAACCATCAAGAATCGAAACTAAAACGTTTAGCTTGCGATTTACTTTTTCCTTTGATGTTAATGCCTGATCTATGAAAACATGTTAGCTGCAAAGCTAAAAATTAAAACATGAATAAATAGCTATTATGTTACACATGCATATTCGTAATGCTGTTGCTCGACCTTTACCTGACTATTTTTTTTTCTTAATTGGCATCGATTTTCCGCAGCTAAAACCCAAATAAAAAATTTCGCATGGGTTCGAATACTCTATATATGACGTTTCATATCTGTAGACTAAAATCTGACAAAATATGTTTGTAAGCATTTTTCAACAAGTATATATATATATATATATATATATATATAAATATATATATATATATTTATATATATATATATATATACACACACATGCATACATAGATATATATTGAAAGAGGTTTATGTTTACTATAATATTTTACGCAAATATTACGCAAGTATAAATCATGTAAAATATCTGCACGAACATAATTACACGTAATAATTAAGTAAAGATTATTATCCCATAAGAAAACCGAAAAAAATAACTAATGGGAAATACTTAAAAATGAATGTTATAATAATTATGCAAATTATCTAGATCTTTTGCCGACGAATGCAATTCCATTACCCATACATAACAAAGTTTTATGTTCTTTTATAAATAAATAGAAAACGTTTTTATTTAATATGATTATCAATACACACAAACATATTTATGGGAGTATAGATAATAGTCATAAATCTAGATACATGGTTCGTCAATTCTATACATTAACATAAAAAAATTAATTGGAGGAGTTGCATTAAAACTAAGAATATAAATATATAAGCATAAAGACAAAACCAACACACACATGTATACCTCCATATCCAGGCATAAAAAGTATATATATATATATATATATACATTGATTATTTTAACATTTCTTAAATTTCATTAGTTACTTAACCTATGGAAAACAATAAGCTTGGATGTTATAAATCTGCACGGGATTGTATGATGATCAATCAATATTCGGCACTTTCAACATTTTGGTTGCCTTCGAAATTAGTGAAATTGTCATTTTTCAATCAAATCAATTGATTGAATGTTCTAGTCTGGGACTCGCCGCAATGCACTGAGAAGAAGCCTCACATGCCTTCCCACTCTGACCTAGTTCACAAGACATTATAGCTTACATTGCATTGTAGAGAACCTATTGTCCATTCTATAAACTTATTTATATATAATGACTTGCATTAAAGTTTAAAATGCAAAAGTCAATTATCTTGAGCTTACTGTGCTCTAAACAGAAACATTCATTTGGAACAAACCTTTGTCTTATCAAAGAGACTAATGTTGATTTTATACGCCGATCCCTTCTGATTTTTCTCTGATAAGACATGGCAAATGCTCTTGAGGTATTATGACGTATACGGGAGTAAACTTTGTTAAAAATTGGACTGTTTCTTCTTTTGTCAGAAATCTCTTATTATCGATATTCGATAGTTATATGTGACATTTTCATACACAACCTATCCAAGAACACTTTCAGACTAAGAAAGTTATAACTGTGTGCAATTTGAAAAATACACACAACAGTTTAGTAGTCTAAGAAACGAACTTACACAGTACACTCAGAGATACTGAAAAAAATAAATATATATATATATATATCAAGCATGTATGAGTGAACACGGCATAGTTATTCTTTTTTCCTATTTTTCTGGATATATTTTCCATTCGCTGAGCGATCTTTTATATTTCAGCTGGCGTGTTGTATAATATGGCGCCCAAATCGAAATTAAAAATAAAAATTAATCGCCTGTAACTTTCCTGCTTCCACTTTTATAACCAATTAATATATATATATATATATATATATATATATATATATATATATATATATATATATATACGCTAAGCCTTAAAGGAAAAGGAAAACATTATTTCTCTCCTGATGATAATCAGATACACCGATAGAAAGCGCCCGAGAAGAATAATGTCTGAGCAACAACGTTTGGGCGTCATTCTATATGTGCCAGTTGAAATAAAATAGACCGCTCGGCGAATGGAAAAGATATCCAGAAAAATCGGAAACATAGAATAATTCTGTCGTGTTCCATCAGACGCGCTTGAATAATAACTTGCTGCCAAAATACACACAATCACAAACCCCCCCACATATATATATATATATATATATATATATATATATATATATATATGTGTGTGTGTGTGTGTGTGTGTATACATATAAGTGAGATAAGTCACCGATCCTAGGCAAAAGTTAAAGCTCAATATTTAAAAATAGAGCAATATATAAGTTTAATGGTCAACGTTAAATTCTGAAAAAATATAATACATATAATAATATTCAAGTAAAAAAATTATTATTTGGAACAAATCCAGAAATAAAAATTATATATATATATATATATATATATATATATATATATATATATATATATTTATACAGAGAGAAATATATATATATATATATATATATATATATATATATATATATTATAGAGAGAAATTATGTTTATTTCCTTAATCCATGGATTTTCAATAATGGGTCATATCATCAGAGGAAATAAAATGCAGTTAGCAGAATATTCAGCTGTTAATAAGCACGTATTTTGTTTTTTTTTTTCATATATATTGAAAATGTTATTTGAATGGTGAATAGGAGTTATAGAAAAAGGAATTTCATACAACCTGGGCAGTCCATTATCAGAATGAATGCAAATAAACATAATTTCTCTATATATATTCCTTGTTTCAAGCAATAAATTCTTAACTTAAAAATATATGTGTTTATATTTTGATTTATAGAATTTAACTTTAACCATTAAACTTATATATATATATATATATTCACGTGTGTGTGCTTGTGTATATATATATACACACACATACATACATACATACATACATATACATACATACATACATACATACATACATACATATACAACATGTAAAATGTAGAGTATATAAGGCCATATTATCTGCACCAATAAGATTTGTAAATAGAATGTTATTGATATCAATAATAATCATATTTTTAATTGTGAGTGTCTGATATATTAAGGAGGTTATTTTAAAATTGTTCAGTGTAGTTTATTAGTTGTGACTGCAGACAATTGAAGTTTCCAATTTTTCATAAGAAGTTTACCCTTGTAATACGTCTTATTTTCTCGAGTTTCTCATTCAGGCAAAGATAAGAAGGAGTGTTCAGTAATCGACACGTACAAGTTTTTGTAATATAAATTCCTGTGTGTGTGTTTTTTTTGATTATGTAAAAAACAACGTTGAGCAAATGAGATGCAATCCCCCAATACTATATCATAGTATAATGCTAAATGCTAATAGCTGCCAAGTTACAGTTCTTGCGACGAAATATTTAGAAGCGTTTATTAAGATAATTTGAGCTAAAGACGCTTGGATGTGGATATAGTTTCGATTTTACCTGTCAAAAATCGATATCGAAGCAATCAAACGGCCAAAGCAATGCATGTCATGGATTTTCTCAATTTATCAATACCCTACTAATACATATCGGCCCAGTTTAAAAGCTTTATCATATTTTTATAACAGTGATATAATTAAAAAAAATGTTATTAAAAGTATATTACAGACATACACATGATTCAGAGTCCATGACAAGTAAGTAAAACAACATTTATAACTTTATTCATTGTGTATGGGTAAGTCCATTAATTCCTGAAATAGGAGGATCAGCTTACCCATAACATTGTCGGAATACATCTATAATGCAAATTTCACTTTTTTTTTATTTATTTTACTTCAGTAAGTATTAAGAGATCAAGGGGCTCCCTCCTGGAGCTAACACTTGATTCTGTTATGATTTAAATTTATATCCGAGGGCTCTTTTAAGAATAGATGTTGTTCCCTTTATGGTTGCTATTTGTATTTCGTTACAGCTTGGTCTTCCAGGGATTGCTTCTAATTATTTAGGAAGATTCTTTTTTATTAACCCAGTTGCTCCTATCACAGCCGGTATAATGTTTATTTCTTTCAGAGACCATGTCGTTTTTAGATCATTTTTTAGGTCCTGATATTTTGTTATTTTTTCCCGTTCAGCTCTGTTAAGGCCAAAATCATTTGGGACTGTAACATCGATAATGAGCGCAGTTCTTTCAGGCTTGTTCCATATTACAATATCTGGCTTGATGGCCTTGTCTTTTATGTATCTCCCCGCCTGTATGTCTTTGTCATAGAACACGGTCACTTTTCCATTTGATGTTATTGGTGGTGGTTCATGTTCCCAGATGTTCGTCGCTCTGTCAAGCTGCATCTCTCCACAGATTTTCCAATGAAGGTACTTACATACTTTGTTGTGGCGGGCAGTGTAGAGGCCATCTGCCAATAAGATTGGGCATGCAGACATTCCGGCATTGCCCATTTGCTTGTAGGCCAGCCATTTTTTTTAATCCATTTGTGAGTAAGCCTTGGTCTTGACTGGCTACAATGAGTCTTTCCTCATCAAATGGAAGTCTCCCGCTCTTGAGCCATTGGAGTGAAGCATCCCTGTCTATATATTCCTGTTTAAGCTCTTTTCACCTGTGTGTTTGTGTGCATGTATGTCTAAACTTTCGACAGAGGTGAGGCATTTTCACGAGATTGGTATCAGTTTGAAGCTCGATGTCTCGGACGATAAATACCAATATAATTGGCCAAAAACATTAATTTCCTCGCCTTCAACTGGGCAGGTTCTATAAAAAAGGGGCGAATTTTGCGACCTATTTTTCCAAATTATTGCATCCGTTATATTGATTTTGCCTAATTTTAACATTCCGAGCTTCTGGTCGCGTCAGGGCGTAGCGGTAAGATGTCAGATTTACTTTCACTTTCTATTTCGCCTTCGAACCTGCCTGCCTACTACCGCTTTCTTTTTCTTCTTTTTTTTTTGTTCAACACACACCTCGACACACGCGGGCAACGCTGGGAACACAGGCAAGTTTTTAGTAAATCACCATTTCCTGTCACTTCGTTATGCAGCTATAGATTAGAACCACTTTGCGATAACCCATAAACCTAACTCGCTCATTTTCCTGAATTCGGTAAGACATATTCACTAAACAGTGACATGTTCAAGCACAAACAAGTTATGATTGCGCTTGTTATGACTTAAAGCTTTTAGGAAAGCAAAATATTAATCTAAAATAAGGCTAAATCATGACGGCAATAAGACACGTTACGTGTACGCACAATTGTGTTGCTAACCGGCTATTTCTTTGAATAGAGATCAAAGACTGTTTTATAAACTGCCTGGTGCATTGATTTCCTTTAACCTTTCAAATATTGCTTCGTTCGTTTCTGATTAGTTGATCAAAGCCGAACGTAATTGACCATTGACCTATTTATTCGCTAACACGCAGCAAACTATGAGAGCGAAACAGTCGGCCACTTCCAGTCTTCTGTCGACTTTCTAAACATTAAAGACTTGCACGGAATCAAATCCGCAAGAAAGACATCACATTCAATCGTCACGAGCGACAGCGATCTAAAAATTCCAATGTTGTTAATGGCGCAGACTTAAAACCTGTTGTGCGTGTTCAAATCCAGTTCGTTCCGCAGAAAAACTTTAACTTGGGCATGTGTGCAACCTTTACGTTATCCCTTCCGTAAGTAGCAGATATCTAATTAGGAAGATATCAGAGTAACCAATACGAACGTCACAAGTTAGTGATGATTTACAATAACAAGAATCAGCGACATCTGAATATACTCTTGCTAGTATATATATATATATATATATATATATATATATATATATATATATATATATATATACCCGAAACAGTTTTTCATGGTAAACAACTGATTATTCCTTAAATTACCAATAGTGCTATAGTGAATTGGAGAAAACAAGTTAGTGCAGTGATTTCAGGTTATTAAATGACCTACTGACAAAATAGTTTACTAACGAATGGTGAAAAATAAAAATTAGTTTTTGTATAGTTTTAAAGGTTAAAAACTTCCAAGACTATATATATATATATATATATATATATATATATATATATATATGTGTGTGTGTGTGTGTGTGTGTGTGTGTTGTGTATGTGTGTGTGTATTTCTTTTGATGAATTAAGGACATTATAAATTCAAAAAATTTGAGAATCATTACAAGAATAATTCCGCGCTACGAAACAGGTGCTTCCAATGATTAAACAGTTGACCATGCCTGAAGAAATAATAATCTTGATGGGCAACATCTTAAAATTTGGAATCCATGCCTTTTGTCATTTATTTGTATACGTGTGCAGTTACATCGAAGTTCCAAATTAAATGGATTGGTAGAAATAAAAGGTAAACTATATTTGAATCTACAGATTTTCCCATATATATATATATATATATATATATATATATATATATATATATATATATATATATATATATATATATATATATATTTATATATATATATAGTATTGGGATTAGTATTTGGAATCGGAAATCGAAATAATCAAAGTTTTCGTAGTATTGTAATATGTAAAAACTGTCCTATATTTTTATGCTAAAAATAATTTATTTATTTATATATTTTTTTTGTTTCAAATTTAATTTTGTGTTACTTCTACTACCAATACCCACACGTGTACTTTTAC
The DNA here is from genome assembly GCF_053919585.1 of Euprymna scolopes. Classification (NCBI taxonomy): domain Eukaryota; kingdom Metazoa; phylum Mollusca; class Cephalopoda; order Sepiida; family Sepiolidae; genus Euprymna; species Euprymna scolopes. The sequence goes on along the minus strand of NC_136487.1, from coordinate 78,870,773 downwards.
ATTAACACAAGTGTGTGTACTTATTTAAAAATGTATTTACAACAACCCACCCCTCTCCTAATAAACAACAACTCTATAACTGAATATTTACTGATACTTATAGCAAAGATGTTTTTATAGCTCAGGTATTTACATCGAAGGAAAAAGTAAATCGTAAGCTAAACGTTTTGGTTTCGATTCTCGGTGATTGCGCACCAATCATTTTGTTTTTAACTTAAATCATATTGGATCTAATATAATATACTTATAAATACGGAAAACAGCATTAATCAAAATATCATATTGAAGCGTCTTTTACATCCGGGCAATGCCGGGCGGCATGCTATTAAGTAGTTTTAAGCTCAGTTAATTTCAAATTAGGTCTAATCAAAATAATTAAGTTTATCCTATTATTTGTTGCAAACACAAATCTGAGAAATATTATAATGCATATGTTGTAATTTACATATGCAGACGCAGAAAACACATTTAGAGAAACACACGTTGATTATATATAGTATTCCTTAATTGGAAATCATTTTTGAGATGAGCATTATATATATATTAAGTTATTTTTATTTAGGACTATTATTCTCATCTTTATTGGCTGCTGTTTTCATATTTATTGTTTGTTGTTTTTCGCGACATTTCGGCCAACTATTCCTCTGGCCTTCATCAGGTAATAACCGCGACGGATAGGAACTTCGAATCTCGTAACTGCATGCTCAGCAATCACTTCCATCCGTAGTTGTTGTCGTCTTACCACGTTTTTGGCTAAGTAATCTTCTGGCTGGCTTTGGGTAGGATTGAAACCGCTATCTTCAGACAATGTCCATCTGAAACCGTAAAGATTCAACGTCTCTATCAACTGCGCCACGGTCCCCGAAGTGATTGCTGAGCATGCAGTTAGGAGATTCGAAGTTCCTATCCGTCGCGGTTACAACATGACGAAAGCCAGAGGAATAGTTGGCCGAAACGTCGTGAAAAAAACAACAGCCAATAAAGATGAAAACAACAACTAATAAAGATAAGAATAATAGTCCGAAATAAAAATAAATTAACACGTTGATTATATTAGATTCAGTCTATTAATAGATAGATTCTATTTCAACCGTGCGTACTTAATTGACGTTTCAAACGAAATAGTGAAATTTTAATTCAAATTAATTACAATCACTGATCCTGATGCTTGATAAGGGGTTACAAAATGTTATATGTATACGCCATGCGCAATAATTGAAGAGATATTTTGAAGCTTCCAAATAAATTATTTCTTGATTACAAAAGCAATGTAGAAGAACATAAGGAAACCGATTAAAATGGTATCCGTGTTGAATGCAATTCCCATTATTTTATTTGATTCTGTTTTAGTTTTAAGCGTAAAAATGTGCATCGTTTATTTATTTTGTATGAAGTTAAAATGAAACCTCTTCAAAATCCCATTTATAAAAGCAAATTCCATCTTCTGCATTTCCCATCCGATATTTCAATTTAGAATTCTTTGTTCTGTCGGAACAGATCGAGATTAAAAATTCATTGCATTTTTAATGTTTTATAAACTTAACAAAGTAAAAAGATGCTCATCGAAACACGATTCTTTTACCTTCCTCTACTTATATAATAAAGCGCAACGTGTATTTATTTGCACACACACACATATATATATATATATATATATATATATATATATATATATATATATATATAGATAGATAGATAGATAGATATATAGATAGATAGATAGATAGATAGATAAATAGATAGATAGATAGAGAGAGAGAGAAGAGAGAGAAGAGAAATAAATAAAAAAGAACAGACCGAGTTATGTGTTCATCAACGTTTCGTATTTATTTTGAGACTACCTCTAGATAAATGAAACTAAGAAATCAAATACTCCAGTACAAATATTTTTCAATTTTTTTTTGTGAAATATTTTTTCCAGAAAGAATATAAACTGTGTCATATCTTTTAAAAATATATTAACGGCTTTATTACGTTATTTAAACATCTCCCTCTCTTAAACAACGCAAGTCTTCACCTGTTTATGATTTCCAACGTCTTTCTCCATTTCTGGAAAATGGAACAGAGTCACACTTTTCACAACAACATTTTCAAATATTTGTATTCATTCGCACAAAGGAATTTCGAAATAAAGATGAAACGTTGAGGAACAAAAAAACTCGGTTTGTTCTCTTTTATTTCTCTATCACTTCGGAATACTATTCCATTATTCTTATCATATATATATATATATATATATATATATATATATATATATATATATATATATTTCTGTAGAAACATATTTTCTTATAATATATAGCAATCCTTATTTAAGAAGCTCAATGTAATTAACTACATACATATTCTCTCTCTCTTTCTCTCTCTCTCTCTCTCTCTCTCTCTCAGTATATATATATAGAGATTTTTTTTTTTTTACACAGTGATCACCACTTATCAAGGCCCGGAAGCCACTCAGGGATAAGGGTTATTGCAAGTACATTACGTTAGTGAGGAGATTTGATGAAGTGTTTACTTAAGGGGGCGGTTCATTAGGAATTTGTTAACATTGGACTCGAAGACATCCAAGTTGTAGTCATGAGGGAAGCAGGCAGACGGAACAGAGTTCCACAGGCGTGCAGTTCTAACAAAGAAGCTTTGTTCATGGAATCTGCGTTTTGATTTAGGCACAAATATAGAGTGGGGGAAATTTTTCACAGTGGATTCATCTAGACGGGTGTTTTTCGTGAAAGATTGGCGAGGGGACCAGAGATTGGAGTTCAGACGAGCATCTGCCATGGAAATAACGATAAAACAAGGACAGGCTCGCAACGTCTCTTCTGTGGGAGAGAGGTTGCAGGGGTAGAGAAAAGGGCATCCCCCACTAAGCCACGAAGTCTATTTTGTACTCTGTCAAGGCAGGATAGGCTGTTTTTAGCAGCTCCTGTCCAGATATGGCAACAGTATTCCATCCTTGGACGTACTTGGCTTTTATATAGATAGAGAATTGCATCCGTAGTGAGATATCTTCTGGAGCGGTAGAAGGATCCCACCATCTTTCCAGCGACCTTGGCAACAGACTTGATGTACGTGTTCCATTTCAGATCAGGAGTAAAGGTCAAACCCAGAAGCTTGTCAAAACACGGGGCCTCACCCAGACGAGAGCCATCCATCACAATTGATGCCAGATGGGGATCAGAGCGTTGATGATGTAAGGATAGCAGTTTGGTTTTGGATGCATTAAAGGTTACCAGCCACCTCTTCCCCCACTGAACCACGCACTCGAGATCAGAGGAGAGAGAATCAGAGAGAACTTTGTCATTTACAGCGTTTGATGTGTTGCCGTAAATGGTCGTGTCATCAGCATAGATGTCAACGAATGATTTAAGTATGTGTTTAGGGAGGTCATTGATGTAGATCAGGAAGAGAGTTGGGCCCAGGATTGACCCTTGAGGGACTCCAGCATTTATATTGCAGGCCTCCGATTTTTGTCCATCTCCCACTATTCTTATGAGGCTATCGGAGAGAAATGATTTAATCCACCGAATATTGTGACAAGTGTTATAGTGTGAACAAGTATGGTATAATAAATTATAGGGTTTATCTATTTTATTTTTACTTTCATCATATTTTGCTTTGGTTTTGATACCCCCAAATTCGAAGCTATCTCTTTACAACTCTTCCTTTTCATAACCTATCATACTTTCATAAATAAGAGCCAATTTTCTGTAGGTTGTTTTTGAACCACGTCAAACACGGGTACTTTTGCGAGTATATATATATATATATATATATATATATATATATATATATATATATATATATATATATATATTGTTTGTTTTTGTTTTCGCGATACGTTTTGAATGAATTCAATTACTTACGAAAGTGAATTGTTTACTTCATTGCGAGTTGGGAATAATTTTCTCCTTTAACCAATTTGGTACCTCCACATGGTGAGAGGCATATATATCATTTTTAAAACATAATTATCCGCTGACACGTGTTTTCCTTTAACCAATTGGCCATTCAAAGCGTATCGCAAAAACAAACAACATCTAAGTAAATCGCGATATATCCAAACAGTTGGCGAGATGGACAAGCGGCTAAAGAGTTCGGGCTCATTTCTGTGGGGTCCCAATTTCCAATCTCGCTAGAATCAGCCACTCTGATGAGTCGTAGACCACGAAACACGTGTCAGTTGATAATTATATTTTAGAAATAATATATATATATATATATATATATATAATTATTTTCCACAGCCGAACCAACGTCGCAGCCCACAAGAGCCAAAAAAGCCGACAAACCGGAAGACCAAGATTCGAGTTTCACCCTCATTTGAGTTCATCAGTTAGCATAAATATACTTTATATACTAAAATTCCTACTGGTAAGACGTCGGCTTGGGTTAAAGCTAGTTTATACCTCGTCCCTTGTTCGATATGAGGTAGGTTTTTTCCACTGTTGGATCTGTGCCGCGGGTTGCTTGATCTGTGTAAGTTAATAGACATTCTTGTGTGTGCGGTGTGTTTGCTCAGTTGGTAGAGTGCTTGCCTAGCATGCAAGAGGTTCGGTTTTCGAATCCTTAACGCGGATATGTCTAACTGATGAGTCCAAATAGGGCGGAACTCGAGTCTTGGACTTCCGGTTTGTTGGCTTTCTTGGTTCAGCTGTGGAAAATAATTATATATATTCTCTCACACATCTGAACACACACACACACACACATATATATATATATATATATATATATATATATATATATATATATATATATATATATATATATATATACTAGCAGACCGCCTGGCATTGCCCGCTCATAAATACACTTACATATGATATTTTGATATGTGCTTATTTCGTATTCATTATTATAGTAGCGGGGCACCCGGCGTTTTGGAGGTGTGTGTCTAAGGGGTGGGGAGGGTAAAGTAAAGTATAAGCGAAATAATAATCCTGTTTAAATATAAAAAAAAACGATTTTATACTTCTTAAAAAAAGACCGCCCCCCCAAAAAAAAACAACGAACAAACGTTAAACCTGTTTAAAAAAAGAAATCGGAAAAACAAAAATAACGTTAAAAAAAAGGATGAACGTGTTTGGAAAAACAAAAACAAACAACAACAAAAAAAAAACACAGCGGCGTAAAAATTTCATTCCAGTTTTTTCAAAGTAACTATAAAACGAAATAAAACGGAAATGATGTTTTAAAAGATCATTTTATAAAAAATAAAAGGAAATAGTCTTTTTCTTTAGTGTAAAAATGTTGGAGGAAAAATGGTAATTAAGCAACGTAAAATTACTCGTGGGATAAAAATGAATTTTTGTGGAAATGTCGCTATCGGTTATTTCCGTTGTGCGTTTCACCCAATAGGAATCATAGAACGGAAAGGCACGGTAAAATTTCATTCCATGCTTTTTAAGCAACTGCGAAATACAGAAAACCGAAACCGGTGTTCATTCGTAACTGTCCCTTGTGAACGATCACGCAACGGTGTACGTGAGGGGAGGAGAAATTTATTAGAGAGAAACGATTTTACTACTTCTATTGATTTTAACCGATTTTAGCAGTGAACTCTCAGCAGAAAAATATAGGAATCTACGAGTATCGCTTAGTGGAGAGGTAATATGTCTATAACACACCTCAGATATCGTGCTGCAGTTTGTGCACATTAAATTTGCATGAAATTCTTGATTTTTGATCCTATTAAGGTCAAAATCACAGGGGAAAAATGAGTTCATTTTATATATATAGGGAAGGGACTATATTGGACCCAGTATATAGTAATGATTTAAAAAGTTTTTTTTAAAAATGACTTATGTGTTACCACCAAGAATTAAAACCAAAACTGTTAGCTTACGATTTATATTTTCTTTTGACATTAATGATTGCATTACGAAGACATGCTTGCTGCACAGCTAAAAATTAAATCATAACCAATAGCTATTACATCACTCATGCATATTCAAAAGGCCGTTGTTCGACCTGCACCTGACTAATTTCATTTTTTTTTAAATTTCACAACTTTGCGCCAAATTTCCCCGGCTAAAACCCTTATATAAAGTTTCACATTGATTCGAATACCCTATATATGAAGTCTCATGCCTGTAGACTAAAATCTCACGGAGTAGTTAAATATTCAAAATTTTTAAAACAAAAATATATACACACACACACACACACACATATATATATATATATATATATATATATGTAGAGAGAGAGAGAGAGAGAGAGAGAGAGAGAGATTAGTATAAACGTTTTACGTAAATATTACGTAAGTATAAATCATGTAGAACATGTGCCTGAATGTAATTACACGTAATAGATAACTAACGATTATCACCCCATAAGAACATCGAAATAACTTATAGGGAATTAATTCAAATGAATATTCTTTTAAAAGAATATGCAAATTTGCTAGATCTTTTTCATCTGAATGCAATTCCACAAAGCTATATATAACAAAGTTGCGTTTTCTTTTTAAATACATCTAAAAGAGGCTTGCCTTTACTGTTGTTCTTGGCCTTCGGACCGGAGTGCTCAATGTAGGAGAAACCCTTCATACCAATTGTCACTATCTAGCTCCACTATTTCCCGGGGAGCTGGCCCCCATTTCCCCTTCACTCTCCACATCAAAAAAAAAGCTTTGTGCCTTATTTGCTAAGTGGGGGAGCACATAAATACCCTGTTGTTTTTGGCCTTCGGGCCGGGATCAAAGTGTAGTATCTGTTCTGGCAGATACTCTAAGCAAAGACCATATGTGGGGGCAGCCCCACATATAAGTTATTGCTCAATATAGGGGAAACCCTTCATACCAATTGTCACTATCTAGTTCCCCTATTTCCAGGGAAGCTGGTCGCCATTTCCCCTTCACTCTCCACATTAATAAAACGGCCTTCTGCCTAATTTGCTCAGTGGGGAAGCAAATAAATACCCTGTTGTTCTTGGCCTTTGGGTCGAGATCAAAGTGTAGCATCTGTTCTGCAGACGCTGCACTTAAGGTAAGTTGTCTCAGTCAATGGAGGGGAAACCTTCTATATTGGGACAATTATTATTTTTGGTCCTAACCATAGTGTCCCTTTTGCCTTTTTTTTCGGTGAGTTGGTTTAACGCCACATTAAAAACGAACTCGTGTCACATTTTGCTTTGGTGGGAAAGTAAATAAATACTAATAGAAAAGAGTTTTTTTTTTTAAATATGAATATGAGTACACACAAAAAATATTATAGGGGTATATATATATATATATATACGTGTTATATCAGATCATAACAACATCAGCACCAATATTAAAAACTTAGAAAGGTTGAGTAAATGAAAAAAAACATCGGAACTGAAATATTGCAGAATATCAAACCGCGCAAGAGAAACGATTTACGAAAACACAAAAATAAAATAATTTTTTTTTTTTACACAGTGATCACCACTTATCAAGGCCCGGAAGCCACTCAGGGATAAGGGTTATTGCAAGTACATTACGTTAGTGTGGAGATTTGATGAAGTGTTTACTTAAGGGGGCGGTTCATTAGGAATCTGTTAACATTGGACTTGAAGACATCCAAGTTGTAGTCAGGTCGGAAGCAGGCAGACGGAACAGAGTTCCACAGGCGTGCAGTTCTAAGAAAGAAGCTTTGTACATGGAATCCGCGTTTCGATCTAGGCACAGATATAGAGTGGGGAAAATTTTTCACAGTGGATTCAGCTAGATGGGTGTTTTTCGTGAAATATTGGCGAGGGGGGGGGACCAGAGATTGGAGTTCAGAGGAGTACCAGCCATGAAAATAACGATAAAGCAAGGATAGGCTCGCAACGTCTCTTCTGTGGGAGAGAGGTTGCAGGGTAGAGAAAAGGGCATCCCCCACTAAGCCACGAAGTCTATTTTGTACTCTGTCAAGGCAGGATAGGCTGTTTTCAGCAGCTCCTGCCCAGATATTGCAACAGTATTCCATCCTTGGACGTACTTGGCTTTTATATAGATAAAGAATTACATCAGTAGTGAGATATCTTCTGGAGCGGTAGAAGGATTCCACCATCTTTCCAGCGATCTTGTCAACAGACTTGATGTACGTGTTCCATTTCAGATCAGGAGTAAAGGTCAAACTCAGAAGCTTGTCAAAACACGGGGCCTCACCCAGACGAGAGCCATCCATCACAACTGATGCCAGATGGGGATCAGAGCGTTGATGATGTAAGGATAGGAAATTGGTTTTGGATGCATTAAAGGTAACCAGCCACATCTTCCCCCACTGAACAACGCGCTCGAGATCAGAGGAGAGAGAATCAGAGAGAACTTTGTCATTTACAGCCTTTGATATGTTGCCGTAGATGGTCGTGTCATCAGCATAGATGTAAACGAATGATTTAAGTATGTGTTTAGGGAGGTAATTGATGCAGATCAGGAAGAGAGTTAGGCCCAGGATTGACCCCTGAGGGACTCCATCTTTTATATTGCAGGCCTCCGATTTTTGTCCATCGACCACTACTCCTATGAGCCTATCGGAGAGAAATGATTTAATGATTGAGAAAACATTTCCAGTTATACCGTAGCTGGAAATCTTGTGAAGTAGACCCTTATACCATAACTTGTCGAAGGTCTTTGATATGTCAAGAGCAATTGCCCTAGAAATTAAGCCTTTGTCAAGAGATTAACTAATCGTGTGGGATATAACCGTCAGCACATCTGCGGTAGATCTTGCAGAGCGGAACCCATATTTTGTGTCACTAAGAAGGTTATTCCTGCTGAGGTGATTGACTGTTTCTCTATTTAATATGGATTCCAGCAACTTACTGATAACACACAGGAGACTTATTGGTCAGTACTGAGAGGGAGATGATTTATCACCTGAATTCTTAAATACAGGGCAAACTGATGAGGTTTTCCAAGGAGTCGGAAAGGATTTCTCCTTAAGGCAGCGCTTAAATAGTTTCGTAAGTATGGCAGCAAGTTCTGGTTGAAGCTTTTTTAACACTATAATTGGGATGCCATCAGGGCCAGTTGCTTTACTGGAATCTAGGTTCTTGATTAGTTTGGCGACTTCATGCACGGATATTTGTATGTTACCTAGCTTGTTCTGTGTTATAGGAGGAAATATGGGGAGTTGATGGCCTTTTTCGCATAGGGTAAAATTAGCTGCAAAGTTCTTTGCAAATAGTTTAACCTTGTCTGACGCCGACGAGATGACCTCTGGTCCATTGATAATGGTTGAGATAGAACGCACACTTCTGTTCAGGATCCTATTTGTTATTTGCCAAAACTGGTGGGAACCAAGCCGCTGATCAGCTACCTTGGATTTAACAGACTGGGCATATAGCTCTCTTGCATTTTTATTACTCTTTTACAGTGGTTGCTGGCAGTCCTGAAAACAGTTTTAGTCTCAGTGCATCTATAACGTTGGTAGCTATGGAAAAAGTGATTTCTGTGCGCGATAGCAGCAGCACATTCTGGGGAGAACCATGGCTGGCTGTTAGGTTTTTGTTGGAATTTTTTAGATGGTATGAATTGGTCTATGCCTACAATTAACCATTAGGTCATATCTGATACTATAGAGGACTCTTCCTTTTTAAACATGGAGTGCAGAGGTAAATCAGATATAAATGTACGGAAGCTATCCCAGTCAGCCATAGAGTATCGGTATACAGTACTGTGGAGGAGTACGTCTGGGGGCTTCTTACATTTCGTTTTTATCTTAACTGATACGACGGAGTGGTCGGAGGATACTAGATAAGAATGAACGGAACATGAACATAGCTCAGGGGAAGTTGAGAGAAGAAGGTCTAGGAGGATTGCATATTGACCGGGTGTATCGGGCATACGAGTGGGTTCGCGAACAATCGGAGTGAGGTCATAAGCAATGACAAAATCATGACAAAATCTCCCCTCATCATCTGTCTTATTTAGATGGGTCAGCCATTCCACGTTATGGACGTTGAAGTCACCACAGATGTGGTCGTTAGCCGAGGGATGTGAAGACAGTATGTGGTCTATTTTCTCAGATATGCTCTTAAAGATAGTAACTCTGCTGTTGTGGGGCCTATAGAGGGCAAATATAAATGCAGTGGTGTAAGCAAGTGCAACCCTGAAGCACATATAGGGTAAATTAGGATCTTCTCAAGAGATATCCCTGCCACACGGGAAGCCATCCTTAATGTAGGCACATATTCCATGCCCATGGCGATCTTGGGTGTCAGATTTAGCTGTTAAATTAGAGTATCTGTTAATAATGAACTCATCTAGGGAGTGGTAGGCCCTATTCCAGTTTCACTTGGAAATAATATGTTCGGTTTCGTCTCCTGTAATTGGGTTTCAACCTCTGGAAGGTTGGAACGTAGACCCCTGATGTTGGAGAAGGAGACCTGGTAGTACGTTGGAAGATGGGGTTCTAGGTTTAATCGGGTTTTTCTTCTGGAGATATTTCATGTTGAGGTTTTGGTATTTGTGGAATAGGTCGGCATACTTGGTTAGAGCAGTACAGAGAGGGAAAGTAAGAGAGAAAAAGACAGGAAATGTTTTTTGAAGCACACGAAAAGGTAAAGCCGTAACAATTACCCACTAGTATGGCATCGAGAGGCCCCACCAGAGACTACTGCATGGTCCAGATCCACTTACCAAATGGCAATACAGCAGCCAGTACTTTGCGCCATGCTGATAGGACAACCTCCTTAGTGGTTAATCCAAGGTTCGGGTCCCTGACTATCAGGCGGATAACGTGAGCCCAGACAAAACGTTTACCTCCAGCACCCTTACTAGTGACATGGCAACAAGGACAGACAGAGACAGAAAAATTTCCGACATCTCACACTACTGTTCACCAAGTACTACCGACCTTTAAGCAGCTTTTCTTCACCCTTTGTCAGAAAAATCACTCATTGAATGAGGACCGAATGACAAAATAGGAGAAGCGAGAGTTACTCGAGCTGCCGATAACACATCCACTGTCTTATCTACTCTCCATTTAAAAATAGAAGGGGGAGGAGGGAAATGGGTACAAGTGACTTATTTATATCTAAGTAGTAAGTCCGGTGCTAAGTTAACAATTCAGGACACTTTTGATGATAATCTCCCCTCCCATATTAATGGGGGGGGAAGTTTGTCATTATCTATCGAGTTTGAATCATTAGAGTTTCACATTATAATTAATTAAAAACCAATAATTTACTATTATCAATTTGTAAAGTCGGCTTAATATTAATTTACATTCGAGTTTAGATAATTATTAAAGGTTTTACTTCAGGAGTTTCGTTTTCATAGGTAACTTTTTCTTTCCTAATGGCACTGTATTATATTTCGAATGTACTTGAAAATAAGGCTAACTATATTAGATGGTTTGATTGGCTAGCAAGAAAGCAAGATGATAAAGAGGGCTCGACACGGCGAGCACACATTTTGTTTTGGATCTGAAACTGGCGGTACTGATATTGCTCTGATCTTCTCTAACACATACTAAAATGACCTGGCTATACCAACCTCGTCGCTGATGTTTTTGTCTACAGTCTTAAAACTTTATATATAAAGAATTTTTGAACTGTGATATCATTTCGATTTGGATATTACCTGGCAAAAATAGCTGTTAAGGGGCCAAAATTTAAATAAAAAACAGCGATAAATCAACTACTTATATTTTTAGTACTCTGCGCAAATAAATATTTAAAAATCGACTTTGCTTAATTTTTAATATTTCTTCACTATCTGTCGATAGATCAAATAATACCGACTAAAGCTGGAACGTTAAATTGTTTTGGTTTTTATTCTAGCTAATGACAACCAAATCATATGTGTATTTTAAAAACTTTTGTAATGATTATCACATATTGGGTACAATATAATATTCAATAGAAAATATGTTCTATACTAATATATACGAAGTCAACATTAATTAAAATATCATATTTAAGTCTATTTTACGATCGGCCAAAGTTGGACCCCATGGTAATACACACTCACACACACACATACACACACATGTATATATATATATATATATATATATATACATATATATATACACAGAGATAGAGAGAGAGAGAGAGAGAGAGAGAGAGACACACACACACACACAGACATACAGAGAAAAAGAGACTGATATTTACATGACCGGTTGGAGAGGTTTTAGTTTGTATTTATTTGTTTTAAAGTTATTTATGACAAATGTACACCCGCTATTTTTGTGTTTCGCCGATTTGCATAGTAATATTCGTCTAGATTATTAGAATTATAGTAGTATTCATTTTTTATATATAAATTACACATTCGTGCAGCATAGTTTAAAGCTCAGAAATCAAACAAAAAACGCAACTAATAATTTTGACGAAATGTATTAAATTTTTTTTTTTTTTTGCAGACACGTGTTGATTTTAAGTTTTGAAACTCTTTTAAAATGTTCAACTTTGCCGTCATATCTTGAATCTTATTGGTGAACCATTTCTTGAATACGGTTTAAGCAACTGATTTACGTAACCATCCACCCTATGTGTAACTTTAACGGTCAACCGTAGTTGTGATTCATAGTAGAGTTTATAAAATGTTACTGTCTTTTAAGTCCAAAAGCTTCACGAAAATTGATCGTCATCTTTAATTGATTCGTGTTCAGCTAATTAAAATTTATTATAATGTATGCAAAGATAATTAATCTTATAACCAAGTATCAAATTGTAACATTATACAAGTCGATAGAAAATTAAATTTAATGCGTTTAAAAAGAGTTAAAAGAGTTATTAGTTTATACAAGTTTTGTTTGATATATTGAACGAATACTGAACGATCTCCGAAAAAATTTGTTAGAAATAGTGTCTGATAATATGGCATATCGTGTTCATTAATTTGCGTATTAATTAATGAAATATAAGACAACTTTATGAAAATCTTGACTTACCTCCATATCAGTTTAATTGGGACAACATTCATCTGATAAACCGTTATGTCTGCTAACGTGATTCTGTTATTTAACGTGCATAATTTTACTTGTGCATTATATTAAACTTCTATTATTGCGTTCTGAAACGTATGTCGTACCGGGGTGTTTGTTTTTCGTTGTTCGCTGTTCGTTGTTCGTTGTTCGTTTGTGAGTGCTAAGTCATGATACTTCCCGGCTGATAGCATGCCTTTATGAAACCACAGCTCCTTAATTATGCTTTCTAAAATCAGTCGAAACGAAACTGATAGATGTAAGAGAAGGGTTATTAAACGCGATCTTTATCTACACCATTGAGTAGTAAAAGTAGCGAGAGGTAGATTATAACTGTTTAATCATGTTTTACCAGCCCATATCATTCTAGAAGTCTATGTAAACTGTGTTTCTGAACGGATAATATTTTTTCTGTCTTGCACTCCTTCTCAAGAAACAATACCGTGAGCATAGGATGGACCTTGTCACCTCCAAAAATAAAACAATCTGGACTATTGTTTCCTCCTTTGCAGGGAAAGTAAATGAGATATGCACCCGTAATCATTACTGTATTTTTTTTTTACATTTGTATTTTAAAATTTTTTTCTTTTTTTTTATGGAAGCCCGCCCATGAAATCAAACGCCATTAAGCTCTCAGCGAACAGGTTTTTTTTAAATTTTGTATCTTTTATTCATTCAGATTATTGTTAAGCTCTGCTGTACGTTTGGGTGCGTTTCTCTGGTGCTATTTCTTCACAATCTTTAAATAGCCTTTCAGAAAGCGTCGACGGTCTTCAAAAATATTGTTTATTGTTTACCATTATTTTACATAGGTTTTCATCACTTTTGAGACAGTTCATTTCGATATGAGCATATCTTCTGTTACGACATGGCAATTTATGTATGTGATATACATGCCAGGATATTCGATCTACATGACAAGAATATATTCAAGTAGGACATAAAAGCAGGTGACATTGGTTCCGCAGTCTGTAGATCATTAACCAGAAACATAAGTCACTATTAAGATGCTGAGAAGGCTTGGTCTAATAGGAGTGAGAGACTGAGAGGACAATAGAAGAGAACAAAAACTGCATAGGTTTTCATCAGAGCTCACATCTAAATAGACCAACGATGGAGTACTGTTGCCACATCTGGGCAGAAGCTGATAAAAGCAGCTTATCCTATCTTGACAGAGTTCAAAATGGACTGCATAGCTTAGTGCTGGATGCCCTTTTCTCTTCTCTGCAACCTCTTTCCCACAGAAGAGACGTTGCAAACCTGTCTCTGCTTTATCGTTATTTTCATGGCAGGTGCTTGTATGAGCTTAATTTACTGTCCCCCCGCCAAACTTTCAGGAAAAAAACTCGTCTAGCCCCAACTACAACCAATAGTTTCCCACACTCTTTATCTGTGACTAAACTTAAATGCAGATTACATAAGCGGAGCTTCAACGTTAGAACTGCCCGCCTATAGAACTCTCTTCCGTTGGCCTGTTTTTCAGCTGATGACAATCTGATTGTCTTCAAGACCAATATAAACAAGTTCTTGATGAACCGTCCTCCTATGATGTAATCAACTTACAAAAATTCCACTACTTATGTTTACTACGCTATACTCACATTGGTTAATGTATACCCATCAATACTTTCCTCGAGTGGCCTCTAGGCCTTGATAAGCGGTAATTTTCGTGTAATAAAAATCTTTTAAAGTCTAGTGATCGAATATAACCCTGTAGTCACAACACTCTGCAATTCCCCAACTGACTACTTTAAGGCGCATACAACTATTTTTTTCATCGACAGATGAATACTAACAGAGTATATATATATATATATATATATATATATATATATATATATATATATATATATATATATATATATATATATATATATATACTATGATATAAAATCTCTGTGTCTGCAGGTGAGTTCGTTTCCATGGACTCGAAAACTCGAAAACTCGAAAACAGGTGGGAGATTTTTTTGCAATTTCAAACGAATCTACTTCGTGTGTCTGGCAATGTTCTTATATAAGTTATATGTAAGAATTTCTTCGATAGATATCGATCATCGACAATAACATAATCTGATGACAGAAAGATCATGAGATTTTCGTTCGAAATTAATGTTTATGTTAGGAGAACAATTGCATCATTATATTTTAGCATTTGCATTTCAAACTTAAATCAAAGGCATTACCACTGCAAAAAACAGCAAGGCCAGACATATAAAATCAACAGTAGGTTATTTGATATGATAGCGAAATGAAAATGAATGTTCATGTTCAGGGGGCAAGTTAAGCATGATACTTGACATTTGCACTTTCAACTTTAATTCAATCCATTCTATATAAAAAATGATATAAAATCGGCAGAAGGTTCTCTACAGTGCAATGTAAGCTACAACGTATTTTGGACTGTCACGGCGAGGAGGCATGTGTAGCCACTTAGTGCATCGATATAGTTCTCCAACTAGAGCAAGCAATCAACCAACTTCATTGAGAAAATAGGCGATTTCACCTATTTCGGAGACAATAAAAATGTGGTTGTTGACTAGTAAGCGATCTCGGGTACCGTCGAGTTTTGCTTCTAGTATATATATATATATATATATATATATATATATATATATATATATATATATATATATATATATATATATATATATATATAAACTTTCCATTTGTTTTTACGTAAACAGTAATGTGTTTCTACACAATCATGATCATGTTTCGGTCTTCTGGGATTTATTAACTAAAAACCTCTCAAGGGAACAGCGCTTATATTCAAAAGCGAAATTCTTAAAGAATAACGAAAATCAACTTTCAGCAAAACAGGGTTTTTTTGCAAAAAAAAAAAATGCCAGTTCAGTTGTGTGGAGAACAAGGTTGATTAGGTGTGGATTTTTTTTTTATGTTGGGGTTTGGGAATGAAGCAGGGTGGGCAAGAGGTCGAGAAGTTAACTTTAGAGCCAAAGCGGATATAGATGTTATCTTCAACAAGTGTTCGTTCTGTCTTAAACCTATATGAACTAGTGTATTTTAAATTTTTAAAATTGTTTTTTCTTACTACTTTGATGTCTTTTTGCGAAAAGTTTAAGATTCACCCGGATACATTGACCATTGTTGGACTCCTAAGAATCGGTGAAGGGAGAGGGAAGAGAAAAGGGAATAGGAGACGTAAGAAGAAAGAGAGAGGAGAAGAGTCAAACGAGTAGGGAAGGAGAGAACGGACAGGGAGATGGAGAAGAAAGAAAGAAGAAAAAGGAATAAAGGGGAAGAGAGAAGAAAGAGAAGGAGTAGGGGACCATAATTTGTTTAATAGTTTGTTTTCTCTCGCCTTACCAAAACCTGTTAACCTAGACTACCTTTAATATTGTTTACTATTTCATTCGTTAGTTTTATGTTTGGTTATTTGAATATTTATAAATTTGCTATTTACAGTCTAAAACGTTTTGTAATAATAGTAATTGTAAACTCAGAATGTATATCATTACTAAACCTTTAATGATCAAATGCAGTCATTTGTTATGGGAGCGATAATGATTATTTAAAAATTGGATGGTTATTTGGCATTGTGACTAGTTATTTGCTACTACCTAGCAATGATATTATTTCATGACGGTTATATTAATTATTTATAAATAATTATACCCACGGATCTTGTACACGCAAAAAAAGGTAAACACACGTATTCATATATTGGTATGTTACATCATTCCCTGGAGTAGACGCACACGGGTATTATTTTGAGTTATTTTTATCTTTGTTGCCATATAGTGTCGTACATCATTTATCAGTTAGATGTAAACAGTACTTAGTGATTGTGGTATATAAAAGATGTATCAAGACTGAGGTTAGCGGTTTTAAACATTTCTTTTAGAGCGTTTCATGACAGTGGAAATATACCCATTGGTTAAAACTTAATATTTGTAGTGTATATTTTCGGTTACTAGATACTTGTTTTTATATTTCTTAGGTTAAGGCTGTAGTAGATGTAATCCCATTTCAGTAGTACCAGTGTTACAGAGTGGACCGCCAGCAGCATGCACACTACTAAGCCGGATTTTAGTTTGATATTTATGTTACGGAGTAATATTGTAAACCAAGTTTGAGAGGAAAACTTTTATGATTATGCCATATATGCATATGCTAAATATTTATTCTATAATGGATGGGTTGAGGGGAATATTGAATATTCAAAGTGTGTAGAAAAATTGTTTGTAAGTGTTGGGTATCGTTAAATAGAATTTTTCACGTGCGTGTTTTTTTTTTCAGGAAAGGGATTTTTTTGGATTTAGTGAATGTGGAGCTTGAAGACATTTAGATGGGCAGGTTTTTTTCTGTCAGATATAACATGTGGGTAGAGATCGAATCGTCTTTAATTGAGATTTATGAGGGAGTAATTAGCCAGTGAGAAAGTAAGAAAGAAAGTGATTTTTATTGCTTGTACTATATTGAGGTTTCCAGTTTTTTTTTTATTTAATAGTTTATCCTCATCCTAAGCTGATAATTCGATGCGTTAGTCCCATCATATCGATTACAGTTTACTACCCGTCCTTCTATTTGGAAGTATGCTACTGGAATCTTCGCTTATGTGTAGATTACGCCTCTGGGCATGGAT
Source organism: Euprymna scolopes (assembly GCF_053919585.1). Lineage (NCBI taxonomy): Eukaryota > Metazoa > Mollusca > Cephalopoda > Sepiida > Sepiolidae > Euprymna > Euprymna scolopes. Next base: position 78,853,277 of record NC_136487.1, on the reverse strand, counting down.
TATGCTGCAAGCTATTATATGATTATTGTGAAAGCGAATGAAAAGAAGACAATTTAATATGACCATATGACGAAACACAGTTTGTTTTAATGCTCGTCGTTATGTGACGTCTATTATGTGAGTAAAAGCTTATATGTTGTTTTTTTGACTTGTCGTTATTCCTGAAAGTGAGCGTATAACAAAGTGGCACATTCGGATTAAACTATTGCTCCAATAAACGATAAAGAGAAAGGTAGAAATTAGTAATCGAAAATTTAACCGTAATGTATTATGAATAAAAATAGTAATATGTGGAAATGTAATTACTAAACACGCAACATAGGAAAAAGTAACCAAACAAATAAAACGAAGCGGTGAATCTGGGTTACGAAAGAAAAGTAATTTACATTGAAGTAGAGCCTTAGCTACTCTCTTAGTATGATTATGTATTTGAGAGAGTAGGTCCAACACGAAAAATGTAATGCTTTAGAAGCAGATAAAAAATGCATGTATTGTGAGATAAGAAAACGCTTTAGTACTTTTGTAATAAGTGTAAGTGGTGTACGTTAAAGTTGTGCATAAGGTTTTACTTATAATCTTATAATCTCGAAAATGGCAGAGAAAAAGGTCATCATTATATATATATATATATATATATATGTGTGTGTGTGTGTGTGTGTGTGTGTGTGAGTGAGTGAGTGTGTGTGTGTGTGTGTATTGTGTGCGTACTGATGTTTTGTCTTATCAGTGCTATTTCCATAGAGTACCGCATAGTTCTTGTCATATGCCCGGTATTATTCGAGCTGCATATTTCCATAAATATCCCATAAAAAGATTTCTTGATAAGTGTCTGTAGAAGAGACTGCATTTTAAGTGTTATGGACTCACTCCAACTCCATTATTTTAGATCAATAAAAAAAAAATCATGAAATTAATTTCGACGGAGATAAAATTTTAATATCTCGTAACTCAACATGTTGTTGATCGTCTATTTCGTAATTAAATAATAGTGCGAAGTCATTTCGTTGATAATATAAGCCTGGGATATCATACATAGAGGTCGCGTACCGGATCAAATCCGTATACGTGTTTTAGTCCGACACGCGGCTTAGAATAATTAGAACTATATCAGTAAAAACAAATATTGGTATTTTCGCACATACAGCGCCTAGAATTCCAAAATGGTTACCCAACTCGTACTAGCCAGGCTCAGCGTTGCCTAACTTCGGTGACCTGGTAAGAACCGGTGTGTCATTATGATTATGGCTTATAGATATTTAAGAACAAGTACTTAATAAAACATGCTAAAAACACTTTGAAAAAGAGTTTAATACATATTTAAGTATTTCTTCGAAACTCCGCGGATTAAGGATAATATAATAATGATAACCAGTATCGACTGATACAACACAAAATAGTTGAGATGAGTAAAACGGGGGGAAGATAGAGACGGAAGAGCACTAATCAGACCTCCACTGAAATAGTGCATATAAGATTGTAACCTGAAATCAGGGGTAAGCGGTTGTTGCGATAATTCAAAATCGTTTGCGAAGATTATCTAAAGAGATAAGGTGTATGTGAAAATATCGGGAGGACTTGTCATCTAGAGTCCAGGAAACTCCATCGTTTTCTTGTCAGTGAGTAATCTCTGATGATGACCTGTGTGAGAACTCCTAGTGAGTAGGTAATAACAATAGCGTTGCACTTCATTACCTTTGAAAGCAGGTATGTGACAATGGAGAAAAAGTTGTAGAACCATACGAATCAGTATCAGATGTTTTTGTATAGACGAAGTTAATTTCATGTCTAAGGAAACACAAGGTAAATTCTGGAGAACGCATCTGAGTATCCATTCGTAATTGTGTGTGTGTGTGTTTGTTCTTTTTTTGGTTGTTCTTTATTTGTTCGCTTATTCTTTGAAAAGACTTTCACTAATGTTTTATTACTTCATGTTTATAAATGTTAATCCAAATCTCGAGTAAACATTCATGTATTTATGTATGCAGTATAGAAAATATAATATTAACACATATTCCAGTTGTATTTTTTCTTCATATTTATTTCAAAGAAATTAAGATGCATGGCCGAAGGAATGAATATTAGTAACACAAAATTTCTAACATTAAAAAGTATAATTCGTATAAAATTTAAATAACAGCTATAAAAACAATGTAGACATATAAATCTATGCAATCTCCTTCGGGAGTAACACAGAATGCTTAAATAAATATAAGTACCCATGGAATATGGTTTTGAATTCCGCTTTCGTAAATACGCGTTTGTTGCCTGATGAGGTCTCTAGTTACTAAATACTAGAAGACCGAAACATGCTCATGACTGTGTAGCAACAAATTATTGCTTATGAAAAGACAAATTGAATATATATATATATATATATATATATATATATATATATATATATATATATATATATATATATATATATTCATTCCCCAACACCTCTGGCCTTGGGCCCCGTCGGTGGGGCATTAGAATACGCCGACTACCCCCCTGCAGAGGGTAAAAGTCCCTCAATGGGAGTCCTGGATATGACCTTAAACTATATCCGATGGTGAGACCCCAGCTTGCTTTAGGGAGGGTGGAGCTACCCTTTACTTGCCATTGCTCCCAGGTCCACTCTGACCCGGAGTGGTAGTACCTGTTAGGGTCCCAACTATGGGGTAAATAGAAACTGACTTTCAAAAAACAAATATATTCTATTAAAAAAAGTGTTCTTCAAAATCACTGGATTCGGCATTAAATGACCTGAAAAGGGTTGATATGCCGTAAAACAAAAACAACCAAAAACCAAACCAAACCTTTGGCCTTGATGAGAGAGCAGACTAAAACTTGCAGCTATAGTTTCGAATGATCTGAAATAACAGCAAGGGGAGACTTGATTCCAAATATTTCTCATATGTTTTATCTCCCCTATTTTAGAAATAATGTACGAGTATGAATATTTCCAATATCGAATAATCCTTATACGCTGTGAAATTTACTATATGTATGAAAACCAAAGAGGGAAGATATAGCATATGAGAAATATTTGGAATCAAGTCTTCCCTTGGCTGTTGTTTCAGATCATTTGACACCATAGCAACAATTTTTAGTCTCCCCTCACTCAAGGCCAGAAGTTTTGCGGGAATATGAGATGTTTTGTAATTCAAATGTAAACCTAGGAAAATAATGACAATGTTTGAAATATCTGTAGCTGTAAAATGTGCTAAATAAAGGCTATCGATGACCTATGATTCCAATGATGTGGGACCTTAAAGGCAAAATGTCACAAACCTTAGTACATTATTCAGGTCATTAGTTTTCAATGCGCCTTCATTTGTTAAATTCTCATCAATAGTCGCTGAGATTTAGAACGTAGAAAATTGCTATAAGAATGATATATCTATATATCTCTCTCATATATATATATATATATATATATATATATATATATATATATATATATATATATATATATATATATATATACAGTTGTGGGCAAAAGTATTCAACCCCTACCAAAATTGTCTTATCTCTTTGAATGGATACTTCAATAATGTTTAAAACCCTCTTTAACGACTAAGTTCGAATAAACTGTATAGTTTTCAACAAAAAATAATAAAAAAAGTAATTAGTGCTTGATAATATAAATAAATTTATTTACAAAAGTAAAAATATGGATGTTGCAAAAGTATTCGACCCCTTTTCATTAATACTTGGTTGAAGCTCCTTTGACCTTGATTACTGCAAGTAAACGTTTCCTATAACATCTAACGAGACTTCTACATCTGTTCACTGGAATTTTAAGCCACTCTTCTTGATAGTACTGTTTTAATTCGATCAAATTAGATAGTTTTCTTTTATGTACCGCAATTTTTAAATCATACCATAAGTGCTCAATCGGATGTAGGTCTGGAGACTGGGAAGGCCATTCTAGAACTTTCACCTTATTATTCTTTAACCATGCTTTAGTGCTCTTTGAAGTGTCTTTAGGATCGTTGTCCTGTTGAACGGTATACCTCCTTCCATGCCCAAACTGGTTCGCAGACGGAATAAGATTTTCTTTCAGTATGGACTGATATTTTACTGAATCCATTCTTCCATCGATTATGGTTAATCTTCCAATTCCATTTATACTGAAACAGCCCCACACCCTGATTGATCTACCTCCATGCTTAACGGTTGGAACGGTATTCTTCACATTATAAGCAGTATTTTCTTTTCGCCAAACATAGCGTTGCTGGTTGCGTCCAAATAGTTCCACTTTCGTTTCGTCTGACCGAATTATATTATTCCAGTAATCAATAGGCATTTCTAGGAACTATTTTGCAAAATTTAATCGAGCCTTTTGATGAGTTTTGGAAAGTAAAGGCTTCCTTCTGGCAATACGTCTATGCAATCCGGCTCGATTTAATGCCCTACGATTAGTTGACAAGTGTACATCTGAGCCAGCATTCTTCAAATCTTTTTGCACGTGATTTAGGTTAGATTTAGAGTCTATTGAAACTTGTCTAACAATTTTCCTAGCCCCACGTGTCGTAATTTTTCTTGGACGACCTGATCTTGGAAGACTTGATACAATCCCTTTTACTTTCCATTTTTTGATAATGGACATAATAGTCGACTGTGGTATAGAAAAACGTTTCTCCAGACTAGTAAGCATCGATTACTTTCTTTTTAATGTCTTCAGAGTACTCCTTGTTCTTTGTAATAGTTGCAGATTTGTTGACGTTGAAAAAGATTTTTTTTTACTTGAAACAATTATTCAATCATTCAATATGGCATTGAAGTTCAATTTGAACTGATTTTAGATTCAATAGAGTCAGAAATATTATTTATAGGAAATAAATACAAGGTCAGACTAAAATAATAAACTTAATGACGCTTTTATTTAAACGTTAAATTAAAGGGGTCGAATATTTTTGCAACATCCATATTTATATTTTTGTAAATAAATTTATATATATTATTAATATCGAATTACTTTTCCTCATTTATTGTTGAAAAATATACAATTTATTCATAATTAGCCGTTAAAAGGCGTTATGAATATTTTTGAAGTATAGATTCAACGAAACAAGAAAATTTAGACAGGGGTCGAATATTTTTGCGCACAACTGTATATATATATATATATATATATATATATATATATAATTTTCAGAATGTGAGAGATTGTATATAATAAATTCTACAGCCAAACAACGTCGCAACCCACAGGAGCCATGACAGTCAACGAACCGGAAGTCCAAGACTCGAGTTTCGCCATATTTGGGGCTCATCAGTAAGACACATCCGAACTCAGGATTCGAAACCAGAGCCTCTTGATGCGAGGCAAGCACTCTACCAACTGAGCAAATGCCCCACACACAAGAATTTCTATTAACCAACACAGATCAAGCAAACCGCGTCAAAATCCGACTGTGAAATGAACCTACTTCGTCTCGACAAGGGACGCGGTCATCCAACCAGCTAATAACCCCAAGCTGATGTCTCACAAATAGGAGCTTTAACTCGAAAGGACGATGTATATATATTTATGTATATGTCTATATATATATATATATATATGTCTCTCTCTCTCTCTCTCTCTCTCTATATATATATATATATATATATATATATATATATATATATATTGTGGCCAAGGTTCTTTTAACTGAAGGCTAAGGGTGAGGTAACCCTGCCAGAAACGTCAACTGGATCTTAGGCCCTGTAAGCTGCGGCATTCATAACCCACCGGCGTGTGGATTATGCTCTGGTGCCCAGCAACCTAATCCCAGTCATGGATCAAATGGCATAATGGGCGGAGAGAGCCCCTTAGGCCGTGATGAAGGCAACCTCTCTAAGAGAAGGAAACCCCGTATATAAAACCTGCGACCGCTGCTGCATCCAATCATGTTGACTTGCTCTTCTTTTTGTTCAATGTGGCAGTTGTTCAGAGAGTGGAATTGGCACGGTTCTAAGTCTTTTTTCACTATAAAACTCTTCAAGCACAGGCATTACTTGAGATGTAATGGAATACACATTTTACAATCACTGTGTCTCTCGATAACAAAAAGGATGTTTGTAGCCTAAAACGGCAAACGGACACTCAATGAGGACTGATGCGGATATGGGTGTCAATGGAAATAAAGGCCCTGGAACATGCAAGGTCTGTTCCGGAAGGTGTTCAAGGCACCACAGATTGTACCCGGTCATCAGAAGATGTGCAGGACTATAGAAGGTTCATAGAAGTAACCATCCGGCACGTGCTGCTAGTGGCGCTCATGTCTGCCCCATTTGAGCCCAGAAATGTATTAAGTAATGGTGATACTCGAGAACGAGTTTGCCGCCATATATATATATATATATATATATATATATATATATATATATATATATATATACTGATAGCAAAATTCAATATTGAATCTTATATTTTTGGTGCTTTGGGAAGACACTACACTAAAATTTGCAGGCATTTTGAAGATTATCATATTATTCTCTGATTAAAATTTTATGACAATTGGTAAAAAGAACTAATATTTTCAAATCAATAAAATAACTCCAACATTACATATATGTGTACATGTATAGTGTCTTGGTAGGCCAGCTACAGTTTTTCTATATTGGGATGACTTTTGGTTATGTTTTTTTTTTTTTTTTGCTTGCTTGCTTGATTGTCTCCTCTTATTTACATAACAAATATAGTAATAATATTTTATGGCTTGAGAAAACCTGTGCCTAAATTTAAATATTTTTTTAATACGAGTTCCCTCATTAAAGGCGACAAATTGTAATAACCTCCCTTCTGTTTAATTGTATTTAAGTTTGCGATAGGCTATGATGCAAGAAGTCGTCAAGATTTATTCAGCATAAATTTATGATTGTTTCTTGTTTGAAGTTAAAAATCTCACGCATCAATGAACGATAAAATAATGCATTCAGGAAATGTTTATTTTTATATATCTTTTATGTACATACATCCTTTTCTCTAGCCCATGTTAAGTTACACCAATGATGGCAATTATGTCAAGAAACGGTACACAGACCTGAATTGGATATAGTTTTGTTTCAGAAATGTTTTGTTGTTTTTAATATTTGTTTTTTAGTTTATGATATGGTGTCTAATATTGGGTACTATAGGTTGTTTAAAATGTTGGAAATGTGTGTATTATTGGCGTGAGTGAGTAAAAGATATCGGTTTATGAGAGAAGTATCTGGTCTTTTTTTGTACTTATTGATTCTGGAAAATTCTGGAAATTATTTTTGTTCTTTTTGGTTTCCCGACATTGTTCCTATGTCCGCACTTTTCTCAATAACTACGTCTGGGAGTTTTTTTTTAAATTTTGCACAAACATTAAATACGATATGAGTAAAAAAATGTAACAGAACAGATTTTCCGGGAAACCTCCGGTTGCCTCCTCCCTGTTAAAATAGCCTAAATTGACACTTTTGTGCTTTAAAAAAAAACATTGATGCCTTGGTTTTTATAAAACTTTCTGAAACGTTATAACTAACTGATTTCTATATAATTTTTTTTTGTCTATACTTCAGGATAAATCTTGGGTGTACCCCAGGGGCTCTTTTAGGGCTAATAAAAACACTCCATTTTTTGGACTATTTTACCATATTTGGCAAAAAATTTCTGTGTAAGTCTATTTAGCAGTTTTGCATGGCGCTGAACTCAAATTTATATATATTAAGGTCTTGTGGACTTGTGGGGCTAAATGGAGGGGGGCAATGATAGACTTAATCATTTCTTTTTTTGCATGGTGCAGAACTCAAATTTACATATGTAGTGATCCATAACTGCACCGTTTGTTCATTTTCACCAGGATTTTACGTTCCTTGGAAACTTTTGGGGCTAAATAAGGGATGAAGCGCATATGCTAAACTTAATCAATTTTTTATGCCTCGTTCACTGCATGCTCCACTTGTCTTCTTTGCATTTAATATAAAATATCTGGGGCAGTGCAATATTTTCAAAGTTTTTGTGAGGTATTTTAATTGCTCGTTAAGATATTCTAGGCTACAAATTCTAGATGCACGTAAGAAGAAACACGTTGTGATTACTGTGTTTATTTTGTTATAATTGTGTAAGTAGAAATATACGTAGTCATTTTATGTGTAGTTTCGCGGTGAACTTGAAGGAACGTTTACTGTAAGATTTTATAATAGGTACGCCTAGAAATTGTGTTAAGTGATGTTTTTCTGTTTGATAGGTAAACTATATCGAGTGCTGTAATGAGTCTAATTGATTTTTAATATTTAATATTCTCTATATCAGTGTATTTTTTTTTCAGGAATAAACGTTAAACTATCTTTAGTATATCCAAAGTATTCAGTGTTTGAAGGTAATCTATACATAAAGGGGTTCAGATTCTAGGAATTCTTAGAAACAGCAAACTAGGATTCCACTAAGAGAATTACCTATATATAGGAAGACCAACATTTTGCTTGTGGAAATTATTATTAAATTGAAAATAAGTCATTTTAGTTATGAGTTTAATACTTTATATAATAGTGTCAATGTTAATGTTGATTTTTTAGATGTATATTGAATAAATTTAAATGTTTCGTAACGGGGGTATTACTTTGTAATGGTGTAACATGTAAGCTGTGTATACTTTTGTTCTGTAAAATAATGTTTTTTGTGGGTTGTTGTTTTATTTTTTTTTTGTTTTTTTTTTGTTTTTTTTTTAGTAAAACTTAAATTTTGGAAGTGTTTATATTCCCTATTAGTGAAGTTAGGATATTGGATATGGCTCATCCGATTTTGTGTTTATGCCCTATTGTGCCAGATATTATGGAGCGCATCTGGATGTCCGATTTGTGGGTTTTAAGGGGGGGACAACATAATATAGAAATATTGGAGTAGGATACAATAAATTACCTCCATGTTTTTGTCGTTTTTATAACATTTTTAAAGACTTGTTAAACGTTTCAATGCTTTTGTTTACATTTTTTTTTACTCAGTGTTGATGTATGTATTTTTTTCTGCTAGATATTTTTTTAAATATGTTTTTTTATTCATGAAAACTATACCGCCACCTCTATCAGCTGACGATAGGATAACATTTTGTTATTCGCTAGGTGTTTTAAGGGTGTTGAATAGTGGATTTTGTATTGTATCTGCATATTCATGTACGTGTAAATGCGTGTATGTATATACGTCGTATTATTTAGTGTGTATATTGTAACAATCATGCAACAGTTCTTGCAGGAAACGATTGACGTGGACGTATCGAAACAGTTGTAAACAAACAGTTATTTTTAACAGATGTAAATAACACAACACATATATGAATTACATATTACATATTGCTGGTACAATATCATTAGGCTAAGCAGCTGCGGCTGAAAAAACTCTCTGTATGTAACCTTCTTTTTTTTATTCTGTGCCTCTATGTTTGTAATTCTTCAAAATTTTGTTGGTGGCAATATTCGAATCTATGCCAGTTGCGAATTTTAGTCCAAGACTGAGGGTTTCAATCTCTACGTCTGAGAGACCTTTAAAATGTAATAATAGATCCGGGCGTTCTATGGTTTCCTATTTGCTGTTTATAATTAATTTTGCAAGTTTATTTTCCAGTTTGAAAATATTTCGGGTGGTAAATCTTTGCACTAATTTGTTAATATTTGTGATAAAATTGTGTATTCTGTGCAACTCTTTTTGATCAGGGAATAAATAGAAACTTTAGTGTTTAAAAAAAGTCGCTGTAGAATACAGATAGTTTAATGTAGTCTGGAAAAATATGGTGTGAATATTTCAAATATTTAAATATACTTTGGGGTATGATTTTTTCCTTGCATATATTTAAACAGAAAAGTTCTCCTGTTGCTGTGGGAGTTGGCAACGATTAATATTTTTTTTTTATATCTTCGCAGCTTTTGCTTTAAAGTTTGGTATTCGATTTCAACAGAATTTTCTTAATAATAAAATAATATTCTGACGAAATGAAGTGAGAATTATAACTAACCAAGTTATATGTTCATCATGTTTGTTTTTATTTCAATATTTTGTTGAGATGATTACACAGAAGAAAATATAATAATAATACAATATTTGAAAATATACTCGTGATAAGTATGCATTTGTGTTACGTTGTGTGTGCATATAAATATGTGCCATAACGACGTACATGTTGAACAGTGGAGTTTATATTTTATCTGTATTTTCATGTACGTGTAAATGCGTGTATGTATGTATGTCCTATCATTTAGTTGATCGTCTAGTGTTTATATTTGAACAATTATGCAACAGTTCTAACAGGAACCGATTGATATGGCTCATGCGATTTTGTGTTTATGCGCTATTGTAGCAGATATTATGGAGCGCATCTGGATGTCCTATTTGTGGATTTTAGGGGGGCAGCATAATATAGAAATATTGGGGTAAAATAAATTACCTCCATATTTTTGTCGTTTTTTATAACATTTTTAAAGACTTGTTAAACGTTTCAATGTTTTTGTTTACATTTTTTAATCAGTGTTGATGTATGTATTTTTGTCTGCTAGATATTTTCTTTAAATGTGTGTTTTTTTTCATGAAAACTATACCGCCACCTCTATCAGCTGACGATAGGATAACATTTTGTTATTCGCTAGGTGTTTTAAGGGTGTTGAATAGTAGATTTTATATTTTATCTGTATATTCATATAAGTGTAAATGCGTGTATGCATATACGTCGTATCATTTAGTTGATCTTCTAGTGTGTATATTGTAACAATTATGCAACAGTTCTAACAGGAAAGGATTGACGTGGACGTATCAAAGCAGTTGTAAATAAACAGTTCTTTTTAACAGGTGTAAATAACACAACACATACCTGAATTATATACGAACATTTATTTTCATTATTTCGGTCGATATGTTCAAAGATTACAACGTCTTTACATATTGGCTGCCTGAGGAAACACCGCTCCCTACGTCATGGAGAGACCAACATCCCCTTGACTCGTCCGTTCTCTCTGATGTCCCGATAATGACTGACTAGAATCTCCCCAAATCTACATCTCATTACGTGTCTCAGACCAACAGCTGATGTTTCCTCAATCTAGTTTATGCAATTCAAAAAGGATCTTTACCTCTATGTTCTATTTTCACATTCGTTTGTAGCGATATTATTATTATTCCCTGTAAACACTTTTCCCAACCTAATTTTTTTATTTCTCTAATCATAATAATTGATCCAGCGACCCGCTGTCGCTCGAATCAATTATTAATAAAAATAGTAATAATAATGTTTTGACCCTTATACCCTGTTTGCTACAGTTAACACATATACTACGCTATGATCACAGCCAAAGGGTCACAACATTACATTTGTTCTATTTTAGAACAAAAATCCATTGGCATTTCAACATGTGTATAGCATTGTGAAATAAGTCTAATTTTAAACATTATATAACTGTTTATATATTTAAAAAGATATGGTGCAATTTATTTCTTTTCTAGAATGAATATAACCGTTATAAGTCAAATGTGGATGTATAATACATTAGATATGTGTATCTTTGTTTTGTTATTTATAAACTGATTGTAGATATTAATTACACTAGTCAACAGCAAGTTTGTTGTTTGCGTTATTTTCTGCATCTTATTTAGGACAACTATTTTTGCGCTGATTCAAAAAATTCCTATTGGTTTTGCGGAATTATATCAAGTTCATAAGCTATGACCTCGTGTCGTGTTTTTTACGTTTCTGTTTACATGTACGCATTTGTGGAGCATTTTAGAAGTTAATAGGGTTAGAGTGCTATGTTTTAATTGGAAATGATGATCTTAATGCCAAGATGAGCTCAGCTCTGATAGTTCTGGTAAATTTTGTCGAAAAGGGATCAGTTTGAATGTATAAAACCTCTGCGAAAACTTGAGTAATACCATTAAAACGAGAGGCCTTTTTT
>NC_136487.1:78751406-78836406 GCF_053919585.1 Euprymna scolopes | reverse complement strand
TGATATAAGATCCAGGAATATATGAATGTACGACTAAGATACTGTATTTGGGTTGTCTATCAACTGAATTGAAAAGGTAGTTGAAATGGGAAAAATAATATGGAATTTATTTATTTATAAATAAAAATATTTATTTATAAATAAAAAAGGATGATCAAATATCTCTACAAGATAACATTTCCTCAATTATATATATATATATATATATATATATATATATATATATATATATATATATATATATATATAAATATTTGGAGGTACAGAATTTATATAGAGTTTTAAAAATAATAGGCGGAAGTTTCTCGAGAGCTCTTTCGGCTATCATCTCGTCAGGAGAAAATTGATAGCAAACAAAATAATATTGTGTCGAAAAATAAAGAGTTCTAATGGGGAACTTATTAAATGTGCCAAAAGTACGGGGATACTAAAATAAATTTATTAACGTTTAAAAACGATTAAAATATTGGCACAACGAGTGAGGAAAAAAAAGCGGGAGAAAAGATTAAAAGTTCCCCAAAGAGAAATAATGCGTTTGATGTTTCTTTTTGCCGGCACAAAGAAGGTTGACGCAACGCGATAGAGACAGACTCCAAAATCTTTAAATGACTCCAAAAAACATTCATTGCCTCAGGGGTCTATCCTTGGACCTCTATTATTCCTAATATTCATAAATGACAACCCTGACAAAATTGTCTGTGAGATGGGTATATACGCTGATGACACTACGCTCTATAAAAGACACGACAGGAAAACAAATGAACACATATCTAAAGAAATGACTGAAACACTAGAGAATGCCTTCCAATCTATAGTGGAATGGGTACAAAAATGGATGGTCACGTTCAATGCTGCCAAGACTAAACTTGTTTCCATCGATAACTACAAGAAACCTTCTCTACCACCAATAGCAATGGCCAAAGACTCTTTATCTGAAAGCACATATTTTAAACTCCTCGGCCTAACGTTCACAGGAAACATGAGTTGGACCAATTGCATTGAGAGCATTGCCAGGACCGCTGCGAAAAAGGTAGGTTCTCTTTACCGAGCTAGAAAGCTATACTGTACATCTATAAGGCCACCATTCGCCCACGTATGGAGTATTGTTGTCATATTTAGGCCGGTGCATCTGCTACTAGTCTCTCACTCCTAGACAAGGTTCAAAAGAGAGTTGCCAACCGAATAGGTCCCTAACTATCATCCAAGCTTCAGCCTCTGTCCAATCGACGTAATGCAGCATCCCTCTGCCTGTTCTACAAGTACTTTAACGGTGGATGTTCCGAGAAGCTGCAAGCACTTGTACCCCCTCTACGTAAATATCCCATACAAACCCAACAAGCAGCAAAATCCCACCCCTTCACAGTAGAGATCCCAAGATGTAAGAGAGCCTTCTACTCCAGTAGTTTCTTCCCCAGAACCGCTAGACTTTGGAAATCCCTGCCATGTTCCTGCTTCCACAACTGTACTGAAATGCGGAAGTTCAAGTGTAACGTGAACCGACATCTTGCTGCCCAACTCCCCACCTAGTACCCCTGTAGCCTCTGTCCCTAATAATAGCCCCTACATCAAAGTGGCAATGTGTTAAGACGATTAATAGGCATTGGCATCGGAAATCAGAAAAATCGGAATTTTTATGGATATCCGATCAGAAAAAAATGTGTACCTATTTTCCGATGCCAACAACAATTCCTTTAATTATCCTTCGTGTGTGATTCTGTTTCAAACTAACTCTTCCCCTGTTGGTAGTAATGATAAAATAATAAATATTTATTGATTTTTTAAGTGTCAGAAAAGTACGGAATTTTTAATTGTATCGGCGTTTGTAAAAATATTAGAATCGTCACATCACTAAGATATATATATATATACATATATATATATATATATATATATATATATATATATATATATATATATATATATAATTATACTAATATTTTTATGTTGATTATATGTCAGTCGGTCATAGCTGTCTGTAATAGAGTGAATCACACAAGCTTTCATACATTGATAGTCGTCTACCCGTTTTGTATTGGGAAATGATTGACTGATTGTATCTGTCTGTTTTTTTATAATCGTTTCGCAATAAAATCTTACGTTAGCTTACTAACATAACAGTTTTATCTGCAGTGCCTTTATTCCCATTCATGAGATTTATTCTTTATTAATAAAGATGAACAACGAGAAGTTAACGACATTTATGGGTTGGCAGAAATTGAAGACACAACATTTTTCCAACATATATCAAATAGTGTTGACATTAGCCGAACACGTGGAAATACTACGGTAGTTGAAAAAAAAAACAGCCCATGGGCAAACAATAGAATGCCTGCAATAGAATAAGCAGTGCAGTATTAGTTTAAGTCAGACTGCTAATTAAAACATAAATACTTTTGTAGAGAAATATAGAGAACTGCCTGCGATATATTATTACAAAAGATAGAACTATTATAAGAAATCACTTTTCTTGAGAGATTTAATTTAATCAAAGTGAGTTTTAAATCAGTTAGTAATTACTATGCCACAATCTTTTCTGAATAATTTGATAATTTAGCATGTAAGTAATAAGACTTGATAGAAACATGTTACACGTCAACTTTTGCAATTAATTCGTAGTGCTAAGAAAATAAAATGAATCAGTAAGGAGTCTGATTTTTGGGATTTGGTTAAAGAAACAATAAAAATGTAGTATGTTGGCAGATAATATGTCAAGACTTGCATATATATATATATATATATATATATAAATATATATATATTTATAAAATATATATGGTGATTAAGCTACACTGAATATTCGGCGTTTCATGCACTCTAGGATTCCTCAGGCTTATGCGCGAATTCTGTGGTTGTTTATCCTTTTTATATGGTACTCTTCTATTGAAGATTTAGTTAGCCAATCCGCTTTCTAGTATCCACCGCGCCCCTTCCTATCAGCCAATGGGCATGCATTTTATCGGAGAAAGGATTTGTTTAAAACTAGGTTAATGTTTTTTTTTTAATTGTTAGTTTATATATAAATATACATGTGTGCATACATATATGCACATATATATACATATATATACATACATATATGTGTGATCGTTTATGTATATTCATGTTTATTTAATTTGTTTATTTGTTTCTTTTCTATTGTTTTTGTTAGTTTTAAAACTATTTTGTATCGCTATCCTAGAGTAAATTTTAGTTTGTGAACACAGTTATTTGAAGTAAATACTTAAAGTTTACGCATACATCTATACTTTCGTATATTAATTTTATGTGAGTAAATGAAGTATATATATATATATATATATATATATGAGATGACAATTCTTAAATCATTATGAAATTGAATGTCTGATTTTGTTAGATGAAATAAAGCAATTTTAAATCTTAAATTGCTTAAGGCATTTTCGGGACCAACACTTTTTAGTTCCCCGCTCTTAAAAACATATATGAAATAAAGTAATTGTAAGATCGTGATCGGCTTCAGCCATTTCCTTTACTGAGACTTTTCCATTCCCTTCATCCGCTCTCACAATAATAAAGTACTTGCACAGTATAGTCCCCTGTATTCTATCTATATGAGAAAAAATTGGAAGTCATACTACTCGATAATGTTACCAGATACTTGGTTTAAATAACTTTCATATACGTTACATGTAATTTTTTTCTGTTTTTATATGGTACTATAATGTATAAGTACGTTATTTCTTGAGTAAAATATTGTACAAGTACGGCGATGGTAGCAGTGGAAGCGTTAGTGGCGGCGATGACGGCAGTGGTGTCAGTGGTGGCGACGGTGGTGGCGGTTGTCGTGGCGAAGACGGTAGTGGTTGTGCTGGTTACAGTTGCGTCGACGATGACGGCGGTGACGGGAAACGACGGTGGCAAAAGACGATGAGGTCGGCGATGACAGAAGACGGCGATGGTGGCAATGGTGGTGATGGTGGCGTATGATTATGATGGCGATTGTGGTGGCGTCGGATGGTGGTGGCGATTGCTGTTGATGGTGGTGGTCTGGCGATAACTAACTTATCTTTAACTATTATTCAGTGGGATTTTTGGAATATTCCATTTTCATTATAAATGAATTCAGCATTAAAATGGTCGGGATGATTTGGCATATCGCATTTTCACTGTGAGGGATGTTCATGATGAAAACGATCGAAGATTATAAGTGCATTAAGATATAGACTATTTTTTTTTTTTTTTTTTGCTTTTAACAAATTCCATTTATCAATTTGAAACGATTATATGTACTGTCTTTTGTGTTTTACTTACAGGGTGTCCATCAATCGCGGCCACTATACGTTAACCTTATATATTCAAAATATCGAAGCTTCAGATGTTGGTAAATACACATGCCGAGCTACCGGACAAAAACGGTCATTGCTCACAGAAGCATTTGTCCTCGTGGCTGTTTACCGTAAGTATATTTTTATCTATAATACTCATAGCATTTTAATATAATTCCGGT
Source organism: Euprymna scolopes (assembly GCF_053919585.1). Lineage (NCBI taxonomy): Eukaryota > Metazoa > Mollusca > Cephalopoda > Sepiida > Sepiolidae > Euprymna > Euprymna scolopes. Next base: position 78,831,941 of record NC_136487.1, on the reverse strand, counting down.
TACATGTCTATTAAATACTTTGTTTTTGTTGCATACTTGAGAATAATTCAGACCGACGTTGAACCAATTTTTGACCACAGAACATAATAAAATATTTCTAGACGACGCGTTGTAGTGCAAAACACAAGTCCAGGTTTACTGATCCGTTGTAAGTTATCGCTCAATGAAAAATGACGTCTCTGTACCCTTCTTTGTGACTTTCTTCTTGCTGTAGTATTCTAAAGACAAGCGGAGATGACGGCCAATAAAAAAGACATCGCTAGATTATCTGATGTTGGACAATACTCACGAGTTGTTTCCCGTTTATTTCAGGTTAATGGAATATGTACAGATAATTCCCAAAACAAGGCTCATAAAGGAGAAATTAGTGTTCATTTATAACGATCACACTCTCTTACTGGTCCGATTGAAAAGAACGATTAATTTTGCTTATCAGCCACGTATTACTAGCAATTGTCGTTCTGTGACATAATACCATGAAGCGTTGGTAAAATACTTAACTTCTAATCTTCTTATGGAACTTTCAACTTTATCTCGCCTAATAGAAAAAACCTGGCCTCCATCTGGTTTTGATTTTACATATATTAATTTATTACTGTAGCATGTAGAGTGCCACCTATTTGGCGTACGAATGAGGAGTATAAAAGAAGTATTAGATTCTGCGGATTATCGGTCTCATCTTTAGTGTTGTTTTAACATCTTAGTTGTTGAAACCTTCGACCCTCTTCAGGTGTATCTTGTCAAAATCAGGCAATCTTTCTGTCGGAGTCGAGAATATTTCTATCGAACTTGGAAATCTTTCTCTCGGACTCGGGTCTGCACGAAGTTTCGAACGGTACTATTTATTTAATCCATGAAAGTAACATGCCCTCATTCTGTTAGTCAGTAAGTAATTTACTATTGTATTTTGAGTGCCGGCCGCCATTGTGGATTGAACCATCGACACACAGAAAGGTGTAACTTACAACTGCATTCTCGCAAGAAACTTATACACTATGCACCCGGTCCTGATGAAACGATAGCATGTTACTCTCGTGGATTAAATAAAGTGTCCCGTTCCAAATACCGTGCAGATTAAAGATTTTCGTGTTCGACACAAAGATTGCAACCTTCGACAAGATAACCTGAAAGGCAGTTGGTGGTTACATCGACCGAAATCCTGTGACGATAAGATAGGACCAATTATTCAATGAATCCAAATAATAATCATTATTTATCTAAAAGAATTCGAAAAATTTGTATTCCTCTTTTTCCAGATTTTAATTTTTTTAAATCTATTTTTAATTTTGGTATAAGATTCGCATGTTATTATATCGTAATGCCAATGTGTTCATTTATTTAGCATTTAAATTTTGTTATGGTTACACTGTATTTTTTACGAAGCATTTAAACATATTGACATAATAATGGATTTATCGATTGATTCAACTATTTGTCTCGAGGTTAGTCCTCAGTGATGTAATTACATCACCGCTAGCTAGACCCTTCAACATCACAAGAGACGCAACGCATTTCCCACTTTTGCTTTTAAAAACATCCCCCACTTTTAAAGACATATGCTGCGAACAACTTACCAGTTATAATCACCATTTTCGGGATTTCATTCAAAATATTGAGAACGTAAATTTGGAGCGACTAAATATTGTGATGTAACATCTAATCCTGTTCCGAATCCCCTCACATTGTACCAGGTCTAACCCTAACCCTAACCCTAACCCTAACCCGACGGTTGAACCCCTGCTCGTCGATCCTACTTTTTATACCTAGCCTTTTGATTAACACTTACGACAGACAAATCGTGCAAGGGGTTTACAGAGTTTTACTGAGATCATTTGTAAATATTAGGTGTGTGCAAAAATATTCGTTTTTTGTCGTTTATTTATGCATATAAAAACGACATTATTTTTGCACCAACCTAATATCACTGACAAGATTATGCAGTTTCTTCTTTATGAAAACTGGGGATCACTTGATCCACTTGTGGTTTTTCTAATATAGAACAAGAGTGTAGAATGACTGACACTGTGCACTGATATCTGGCTCTACACGTCTTCTTTGGAACAGTACTTTGGCTTTAAGCTGTAAAACTAATCATAATGACATATAAAATTATCTAAAAAACAAAAAACGTAGAACATAATAGACCCAGATTTCCTGTAATTATTAGTAGTGTTATTGTTATAAATTGCTTTTTTAACTAAAGCAACAAGTCTCACTTGAGTGTCAGAATTCTCTATTACTTTTTGATAATCTTTGCAGATTTTTTTCTACCGAAAGATAGTATTAATTCTGTTGCCACAAGTTGTGTCTGCCCGATTTTATGTTGATAAACGGAGCATAACAAATGGGCATAGACTATCAACATCCTCTTTTCTCAAGCGTCTTGGACTTTCCTCAAAATTCTGGCGGTTCTCAATAAGACGGTCTTCTGAAGTATTACTATATTTCAATAAATCCCAATTATTTTCAATCCACTTGTCAAATCCTTTGTCACAGTACCAAGGGCTCAGGTCCCAACAGGTACAGATTCTACTTTCTTCAACCCACATAATCTTTTTATCTCCTTATTTACGACTTAATACTTTTCGACCATTTTTTTTTTTTTTTTTTTTACATTTCTATCAGCTGGTACTGCAATATTAATGATTATTCTCTTGTTTTCCTTATTCCTAACAAGATTAAATCAGGCCTCCTCGCTTCAATCCAAGAGCCATATTAGATATTCATATTCCATAATAATTGCACATTAGCAATTTCCACCACACTTGCTGAAACATACATGCACGATTTTCGCTGCATTCCAACCATCTTTTCTAGTGGACACAGTAAACCCTTCTCGCAATATTATCATGACACCTCTTGTATTCCTTTTGAAATAACTATGTGTTATACAACCCCACATATCTGCTCATAGCGTCGACACGGAAATTTCTGCTATTTTATCAATGTGATACTCCACACTTATTATTATTATTATTATTATTATTATTGTTGTTGTTGTTGTTGTTGTTGTTGTTGTTGTTAGCAGTCCAGCCCCGCTTTGCTCGGGCCCTATGTATTGTAAATAATTTATGTGCATATGTATATATTAAAAATGGGCATATGTATGGTAATGCCTTTCTATATTATAGGTTTCGTTAACTTCCATAGAGAGAGGTTGCTAGAGACCGCAGAGGTCATTTTTTTTACTTTGACCCTAATTTTGACCCTTTAACATTTATTGTTTTGAGCTCTAATCAAATTAAAATGTCTGACCCATATCCAAGGAACCTATACCTAACATTTCAAGTGGTAACACCCCAAACTGGCGGATGAGTTTGGTAGAGTCTGCAATGGTTAACTCTTTCAACTTTGACTTCTTGCCAGCCTAATTTTCGCCCAAAAACTGATTTAAAAGCTTGAACGAACATCTGAATACCCTTTATGTAAAATCTTAAATGTCTAGATCAAAAATTGTTTAAATAGTTTGGTAGAGACCGCAAAGCTAAAATCTTTTGAACTTTGGAAGAAAATATTTAGAGAAACCGATTAAAAAGATTGCCCTATGTCTGAATACCTTATATATAAAATTTCAAGTGTTTAGACCCGCGGAGGAGTTTGTTAGAGTTCTCAAAGATGACATTGCTGAACTTTGACCCCTTAACAGAAACATTTTCTGGCTGAAACCCGATTAAAAAGATTTTCCGAAATCTCAATACCCTGTATGTCAAATTTCGAGTCTGTAGACAGAAGATTGACAGAGTTATTTTGTAGGGAAATGTACACAGATAGACAGACACACACACAGACATTTTCACTATTATAGTTATATAGATTATTATTATTATTATTATTATTATTATTATTATTATTATTATTATCATTATTATTATTATTTACTTCATGTTTTCACAAAAGCCATCAGCAATGATCATTCACTAGCAATAACCTGTGGTTTTCCCTGGAGTCTGAATGACAAGAAGTCTACCCAGATATATAGTGTACTTCACCTCTCTCGATAACTAGACCAAATGAATTCACGTTATCGCAGTAGCCGCTTACCTTTAATCTGTCGCTGTCGATGGCCATTGGTATTACGTGGTGTTGGGTAGCATTTTGTGGTTTGAATTGCTCAAATGCTAAACTTTGATATTAATTATATCCAATAAACTAACATACGTAGACACGTATATATGTAAAAAGGATGACTCACATAATATGTTCGGTTTTATGGCGTGTCGTAAAATTTTTTACATCATTTTTTGTGGTGCAACTCCAGTACTATTAAATGTACGGTTATTGTTCCTATTTTAAGTTGCCCCGGTTTGCTAACTTCAACTCGCGCACCTGTATATTTGGAAATACTTTCAAATTCTTTCATAGGAATATGGAGATTATCGAGTATACACATATCGATCTGAATAGACATCGTAACACGCTGAGACACGTTCCTATAGAAACTGGTTTGTCTGTGTTTATCGTTAAAGAAGTGTTTATTTGGTAGATTTTCTAACACAATATATTTGAACTCTGAAGTCTTTCAAGAACTCCAACCTGTTATTATGATTTGGAGTGTTTTTTAGTTTGTACATGTTTTTTGTTTTGTTTTTTCATTTCACATATTATTAAATTTTATTAAGTCTCGATTTCTATTGATTTTTTAGAAGGGCAATTCGATATGTGATCGATTAATTCACGTTTTATTTCATAGCACGATTTACATTTCGAGTCAGTTCTGGTCGTTAGTAGACATTATGGCGCTTTCTGTTTCAGATTCAAGTCTCTGGTGCATACTTCATTGTAATAGCCTGGAAGGTGGCGCTGGTTCAGTGGTTAACGACATGGTCGGACAAACTAGGCGTACCAAGTTCGAATCCCAGTCATTCCACAGTAGCAATTAAGACCTATTTTGGCAACATTCATACAGTTGCTCCCGTAAATAGCTGATGCCTTTCAAGAAAAAAAATATCAAGAAAACGAATGCAAAAAAATATCCGATTCATTTGATGGAAAATAATAAACATGGCCAACAAAGATCTGCAGTGCATCTTTTTGTCTGCATTCGGCGTTATACTACACATTGGCTATAAGACCATGAGTGGCTATTTTTTCACCGCTTTTATATCTTGTTTTTAAAGAATTATATGTATTAGCGTGAGAAGAAAGTTCTTGGTGAATTTTAAAGTTTGATTTAAAACGATGGATTTTCAAATAAGTGTTCGTTATAATACCTTTACGTTTTATATTTTAGAAAGAGTTTCTCGCTCTATTAAATCGTTTAAATTACAATTGTTTTAAAACAATTATTTCTATTTGCGGAATTTTCAATACAAGATGAAAAAATAGCAAATTCGTACAATTTTCCGCTTTCAAGTAATTCTAGGCTTAACAGCTGCTAAAACAGCTCGCGATATCAACGAAGCCACTACTGACCGCACTGAACTACGGTGGTTTAAGAAATTTCGTGATGGAAACGAAAGGCTGAAGACGTTGAGTATAGTGACTCACCATCGAATATTAACAACGATCAATTAAGAGCCTTACTCGAAGCCAATCCCCGCACAACTGATCAAGAACCTTTTTCTGAATTAGACGCAACATATACGACGATTTACAATCACTTGAAAGAGATTGGACACACAAAAAAACTTTATAAATTGGTGTCTCTCAAATTGAACGATATCAATAAAAAACACTGTTATGAAGTGTCATCCTTCCTATTTTTATGCAAGGAGAACAATCCGTTTCCTGACTGAGTTATATCTTGCGATGAAAAGTGTTTTTATTTTTCTACAACCCGTGACGCGCAGCTCAGTGGTAAGACGCCGACAAAACTTCACGACACTTTCCGATAACAGAGTTGCACCAAAAGAAAGTCACGTTGACTATTTTGTGGTCAGCAACCGGTCTAATCATAATAGGTTTTTGAATGCAGGCGAAACATTACGGCATAGAAGTACTCAACAAATTGATGAAATGCACCGGAAATTTCGACAACAGCACCCAGCATTAGTTAAGAGAAGCTGCCTAATTCTCCTCCACGACAATGCTCGACCACACGTTGATAACCGATCATGCATAAGTTTAACGAATTAGGCTACGAATTTTTGCCTCATCCGCCATAGTTTCAAGACATCTCACCTACCGACTACCACTTTTCCAAGCTTCTCAACAATTTTCTGTGTGTGAAATGCTTAAAAAACTAAGCGATATAAAACACACTTTCAGCAACTTCATCGCAACCAGAATACAAGAGGTCTACTTTAGTGGCACAAATCCACTTGCTTTGCACTGGCAAAAGTGTGTTAATTCTGATGGCGCTTATTTCGACCAATAATTGCTTGTTTGAGTCAAGATATGTTCATTTGAATTTAAAAGTTAAAAACCGCAAGAGGTTTCTTGTCAACCTGGTATTTTATTTATTATTTCTTTTTGCTTCTGTTTCCACATGAATTAGAAAAGCGATATTTATATTCTCTTATTCATTAAATAGGATGAGTCTCACACGCACTATCAAATGCAGATGGTGTCTCCAATAGTTTGAGTTGAAAGAAATCACCTAGATTATTAGTATCAAATGATTTTTTTCTGTTAATATCTCGCAACACTCGATGTTATTGGTCCCCCGACAAAGGGAGTATGGACCTGTAAATTCACCCTTGTCCGTTCGTCCGTTCATCCGTTCGTCTATCCGCACTTTTCTCAATAACTATGCCTTGGAAATTTTCGAAATTTTGCACAAATATTAAAAATGATATGAGTAAAAAATGAACAGGATGGATTTTCCGAGAATACAACGATTGCCCCCTAGGGGTGCCTTTCGGATTTAAATGGCTTAAACTGACAATTTTGAGCTTATTAAAAAGAAATGATGCCTTAGATTTTTATAAACCTTTCTGAAAAGTTATAATTAACGGATTGTGTGTTTGACTATACTTCCGGATAACTCTTAGATGTGCCCAAGGGTCTTTTTAGGTCTAATAAAAACACTTTCTGGGATATTTTACCATATTTGTCCAAATTTTTCTGTGTATATATATTTAGCAGTTTTGCATGGTGCTGAACTCCAATTTTTATATGTTAAGGCCTTGGGAAATTTTGGGGCTATTTTTAACTAGAATTTATATGACAATAAGCCTTAATAACTTAAGATCCACCTATGTTCTTTGTCTTTCCAGTCGAAATATGGTTTATACTCTCCGGGATTATATTTCTACTTTGTTACAAACTCTACGTATCTTTTCTAAAGGACCAAAGTTTCCTCTATAATCATCATTCGTCCGGGAACCTCAGATTATAACAAAAGATACCGACATAGTCTAAATGTCTCCAGCCTGAGTACATGTAGGGACACCAGAACACGATCACGAAGGGAGCTAAATACTTTTCTATTTCAGGCAGAGTTATTTTCTCTACTCGAGTGAAGATACGAGAACGACAGAATTATTCCCTTTCCGTTTGGTGAAAACCGTTTTACTTTGTTGCAAACTATCGATTAGTTGGCAATTGTGTATAAATACAAAGAGCAATACAAACCTTCTATCATTTCTGAAAGTAACACAATTTTCAACGAGCAAAGTCGGGGATGTGCCGCTGTACAACTCATGCTCTCTACCGATCAATGTAATAATAACAGGATAATGGGCAACATCCTCAAAATGCATAGCTGGATTGCGACGAATAACAGAGACATATCCAAGGTGGTGAAAACAAAGTTTCCGATCGTGGTTACGGTCTTTGATGTGGTTTACAATGAGGGCCACAACATGCCGCCTCACATCTTCGAAGTAGGATTGAAAGTCAACACCAAAGTGCACCTGATTTTCTTAAAAGTGTGGTGATCCCCTGGTGCAATCATGCTGCTGCTAGACCCTGGGTGTAGAAGCATGACAAGTCTGAAGAGACCCGTTATTGGCTTAAGAAGGAGTACTACGACTTTGTACTCTCCTATCATTGGCCCTCCTTCTCTCTTGACATCTTGAAACCGATGGGATACTTCGTTTGACCATACCTGTAGAACATCACCAACATGACCTCCAACAAAACAAAAAAACAGTGTGATACCCGCCATCCGCCGTGTATTCGCCTAACTTCCGCCGGCGCATGTGGAAAAGGCATGCTCCCAGTTCCGGACCTGTATCGATACGCTGATTGGGGCTGAAGACGGTTACATAAAATAGCTGTTAGACTCACTACATCATGTAATCTGATTTTATTATTTTCAATAATTTTTTTTTTAAAAAAGCTGCGATTCATTGATCGTTTGATCCTGTATATTTATTTACGCACTTAGAAGTATCACACAGAGCATAGTATGTGATTGCTCCCTACAGTCTGAATTGCAAAAGTCGGATTTCAGTACTTTCCAGCTGCTTCGATAAACATTGCTATTTACTTTGCTTCATAGCAACAGTCCGCCATTCGTAATCTTTTTGGATATGGGTGGCGGTAAGCCTCCCCTAGCTCCCACATTTTCTTCCTGTCCCTTCTATAGAATTCCTGGTTGTGTCCTCTTGTGCATACTTTCAATCCGACTTAATACATGCTCGACTGATTGTGGATTCATGTGTGTATGCGTGCGTGTGTGTTTGAGGAAGAAGATTCTGAGATTTCGTTCAGTTTCATTTCTTTTTATGTCACAAAATTATTTTTATTTTTGTTTTATTTCTATCGCAACTTCAATGTGTGTTTTTTTAGCGTTCTTAGTTTATTTCGGGTTTGAGCAATCGGTTATTTACACATACCATTTAATCAATTCGATACTTAACTCTTTCAAAAGCAGGATATTATAAACATATTAATTAAGAATATAGTAAATTTAATTGCTGCATAAATCGTCACGCATACTTTTGTTGGAGACATAAGTGTAAAAAATATCTACATCATCATAATGTTTGCAAGTTGCTCGTCACAGCATATTTTATTGTTTTTTTTTCATTGTTTTCAAAAACTGTTTCCGCCATTTTATCTGTTTACTGACCTCAAAGTGAACACAATTCCCATCTATAATTTCTCATCAACTATTAAAACATATATAGATATTATATAGCAGCGCTTTTATGTCGATATTCAAACCAGAAAGCAACAATTAGTGACAGAACAGATAATATGTCGATTAATATTCTAATACAAAACAAAATTAGTCAATTTTGTCGATTCAGTTCTACATGATTTTCTGATGCATATTTACATATCAGTTTAAAATGATCACTTTCATGAATTATTAATGTTTGAGCTGAATTTTAATTTTGAATAAAGTTCATTCTTTATTTCATGTATAAACAACAATCATTTCTTTATGAAATCTAGGAGTTACTTAGAGACCGAAATATAAATAATATCGTATATAATATAATACAAAAAAGCAAAAGCAAAATGAACCAAAATAAAAAAGAAAACGGATGAAGAAGTGAAACAAGTTTCAACACACAACTTCCATATGTGTGACAGACTGTGCAAGTCAAATGACACTCATCTTCTAGCCCACAGACGTGGTTTGGGTGTCGCTGACGATTAACCTGCAAACTATGAGGAGGTTTGTGGGGAATACTGGGATTGCTAACGTCTATAAAGATTAAGCAATTGCCATAATATGTGTATATATATGCATATATATGTATATATATATGTATATATATATGTATATATGTATATATATATATATATATATATATGTATATATATGTGTATATATATGTATATATATTTGTGTATATATGTATATATATGTGTATATATATATGTATGTATATATGTATATATATGTATGTATATGTATGTATATGTATGTATATATATATATACATATATATATATATGCAGCATAATCGTGTTGACACACCAGTTCTACTCAGATCATTGAAGTTAAGCAACGTTGTACCTGGTTAGTACCACATGGGTGACTATTTGGGAATTCTAGGCGCTGTATGTGCTCTCCGCTTATCTCAACATTGTTACCTTGTACACACGCTTCACTTGTCGCTGGTATTTGACTGTTGACTCAGGAGATGTTATCATCCTATAAGAAAACCGAAAAAAAAACTTATAGGGAATTATTTAAAATAAATTCTTAAAAAAATATGCAAATTCGCTAGATCATTTGCAGATGAATGGCATATATATTACAAAGTTGTGTTATTTTATTAAATAGAAAAAAAGGGGATTTAATTTGAATACCAATACACAAAATAGCAAATTGATAGGAGTATAGATATCTTACAAGAAACTGATATAACCAATAACACATTGTATACATTTCGAATTCAGTATTGCTATTATCATTCATCAATAACTTAAGAAATCATGTGCTTATCATATCAACTTGTTTCACTCGTAATTGTTTATATTTTTTTAAATTTGTTAATGCTGATTATTATTATGTGAAGATTAAAACACAGCAAACCATCACATTCAACACACCATTGCTTTAGGAAGGCGGGAAGACGTTTAACTCCCAATCTATCAAGCTTATTAACCCAGGAGAGGATAATATCCACCCAAGATCGAGGCTTTATGACCAATACATTTAAGAATAGGAGAGGTGTCTGCAATGGCAACAGGTACAGAGTCTGCCATCGGGAAGCAGAGTGTGAGTCACATCCGGCTGTATGGTTGTGCCGAAGAAACGGCTATAATACACTGCAAGGCAATAGTGTGTAAATATATCGACTAGACCATTTTTAAAAAGTTGAATATCTAATGCAGTAGCAAGTCGTGGGAACATATACTAGAAATAAAAGTTGGAAATAAATCATAGACCATCCATTACAACGATACAATTCCTACAGCTATCATATTTATCGGGGTGTAGAGTTAGAATCTACGAACACGAAAAGGTTTGCTCTGATAAAGATGTTCGATTGGTTCCATTGTCGATATGCTCGAATATTCACGAAGTGACGAAAGTTTTATCTATATCTTATATACAAAACAGAAAAAGTTAAGATTCAGTAGTTTTTGGTTAGTTCTGAGTGAACTGTGTCTACGATAAAAATTTGGACACTATACTGGGCCGGTTTCTCCAGTTCCTGAATTACATTTATCCTCATTAATATTGACAACTGATTTAGTCTAAACGCTTTCGATGCCAAATCATTAAAGCAAGCAATCGTCTATACTTCACGTATAGAGGTCTGAACCCGACCCCAGTAATATCTCATTAATCATTTTACCTAACACATTTTACGTTCAAATCACATTGAAATACCGTTAGCAAATATTAGACATGAAAATGTTTCCCCTCAATTTTATAAATAGAATCGTTTATAAATGTTTATTTCTGAACTTCAGTCGTTTTGTTACGGATCAAGTTTTGTCTTTATGTGAGTTGCCCACCAAGTTTCATTTTAAATATCCAACAGCCTTTGCTTCAGTAATAATAACGCATAGATACGATATACAAAATTGTCAATAATACTTGCATATGCCTCTTTCCTTATTTTGTCAGAGCAATGATGAGATTATTACAGTACAGCCATAATCTGTGTATTCAGTGATGATCTCTTATCGTGTGTGTTAAGGTGCTCACAGTTAAATGGTGTGAAAGAGAATTGTCATAAATGAAATATTACTTGCAGAAATGTATATAATTACAATCTTTATCCTAAATGACAAGGCAATACACTAGTTTCCACTTTGGCAAGAACTCACTAATCACACACTATCGTCTTGTAAAATATCCAGGCTGTTTGTACTGAGAAACTATTTTGTACAAAAATAAGTGCACCTGACAACATTATGCAAGAAACTACGCAAACTACTTATCAGATATACCTAACGGTAAATTGAGTTCAAATACCGAACCTATTCAGGCTGTGCGTACAGAGTAGTCATTTTGACATGAAAAAGCGCACCTAGAAACAAGATGCAACAAACAGCATAAAATATTTATCTGATATACCAATAGATTTTCTCTTGTTTATATAAACATCACGTTTAAGATAACACTGCGAGTATGAATCTGTTGAGGCTGGATAAGTTAGAAACCCATTCAAGATCAGATCACTTACTAAATAGACGATCAGCAATGTTTTCCCGCATGTCATTGAACAGTTATAAAACAATAAAGAAAACTGTTGGGCATTTATGATCCACACCTTTGGACAACTCAACTAGAAACTGAGATATATTTGTATAACATATATTTGTATAAAATATATATTTGCATAACATATATGTTTGTATAAAATATATATTTGTATAACATATATATCTGTATAAAATATATATTTGTATGACATATATATATCTGTATAAAATATATATTTGTATAACATATATATATCTGTATAAAATATATATTTGTATAACATATATATATCTGTATAAAATATATATTTGTATAACATGTATTTGTATAAAATATATATTTGTATAACATATATGTTTGTATAAAATATATATTTGTATAACATATATGTCTGTATAAAATATATATTTGTATGACATATATATCTGTATAAAATATATATTTGTATAACATATATATCTGTATAAAATATATATTTGATTAACATATATATTTGTATAACATATATATCTCTATAAAATATATATTTGTATAACATATATATCTGTATAACATATGTATTTGTATAACATATAAATCTGTATAAAATATATATTTGTATAATATATATATATCTGTATAAAATATATATTTGTATAAACTATATATATCTGTATAACATATATATTTATATAACATATTAATTTGTATAACATATATATCTGTATAAAATATATATTTGTATAACATATATATCTGTATGAAATATATAGTTGTATAACATATATATATATATATCTGTATAAAATATATATTTGTATAACATATATATATATGTATAAAATATATATTTGTATAACATATATATCTGTATAAAATATATATTTGTATAACATATATTTGTATAACATATATATCTGTATAAAATATATATTTGTATAACATATATATTTGTATAACATATATATTTGTATAACATATATATGTGTATAACATATATATCTGTATAAAATATATATTTGTATAACATATATATCTGTATAAAATATATATTTGTATAACATATATATCTGTATAAAATATATATTTGCATAAAATATATATTTGTATAAAATATATATTTGCATAAAATATATATTTGCATAAAATATATATTTGCATAAAATATATATTTGTATAACATATATATCTGTATAAAATATATATCTGTATAACATGAGATTTTTAGAACATTTTGAAGCCACCCTTTTACTTGATTCAGGATTAATGATCCAAAATGGCATAAACATATAAATCTGTTTCTCTTTGGTTTGAGTGACGGGTATGATCATTAAAATGATGCCCCATTCATCCCTTTATTCTTTCTTTGATTTCCGTTCAGCGTTTCTTACGACGGGATTAATGCTTTCTTTTACGTGAAACGAACGATCGGTTGCATGACTTGCTTGCAGCAACGCGCCTTTATCGAAAGATAAATGGCAATTTATTTCAACGGACTTTACAAGTCATCAAGTTTCAAGATGATTCAATCCGCACATTGGAAGGCGATTAGCTCGATAACAGTATAATCCAAGTTCGGCAACGCAAGTCGGCTATAAAATATAATCATCCCGATAACAGTTATGAGACTGTGTTTGGACTTTTAATATTATTTAGATTCATCAAACTATTGATTTCATTTGGAATACCATTTTCACCAAGTTTAGGTCAATGTATACTTCGACCTTCTTCAGGTGTATCTTGTCTAATTCGGAAATTTGGATGGAATTTCGAAGGAACTCTTTATTTTTTTCACGAGGTCTTGTTCTGTCAGCCATGGCTGGATAGAGGTCCTTAGTAATTCGCAATAATGTTGCTGACGGTACGAGAGCATGCTTTTCCCATGAAGTAAAGGGCCTATTCGAAATTCCGTCCATATTCCCGAGTTCCACAGAAACATTTCCGAGTTTGACAAGACACGCCTGAAGAAGGTCGGACGGTATATCGACCGAAATCTTGTGAAAATCACACTCGATGAGAAGAGTAGTCCGAAGAATCCAAATAATACATTTAATCGATCCCCATCTTAAAAAAATCAGAAACATGCTTGAATTTCTTGTTTTTGTTAGCATGTTTATTAGTTGATGGCTGTATGTGACGTGACCGTCTCAGGAAGAGGTTGAGCTCTCTACTGGGGGAGGTTGAGACTCCCAGAGTACTGGAGAAAGCCGGGCCGATATGATTCTTTTATTCTTTTATTTATCATCGGTGTGCCCGGACGACAGCGAAAAACTACCGAGAAAAAAGAGTAGGATTTTATTTTTATGAAAGTCGACAAACAATGTCATTTTTGAAGTTTGTAATCCAAACAAGTAATGATTCAGGGTTTGGGAGAAAGTATGTTTATAATTCAAGTGCAGGGTTTGAACCTGGGATCACAGGGGTGCCCCCATTAGGTCATGAGAAACGTTTGCAGATCCAAAGTTATACTCGCAGCGGGGTCTTTCCCCTGGGGTGACATTTTTAGGTATGATTGGTTCAGGGTAAAACCCCAGTTTACCCCACCCGTGAATATTTAATAGAGCACACAATCGAAAAACGACAGCTAAGTTAGAGTTGAGTTTGAGAGTTTGAGACAGAGCAACATGTAGAGAATCGCCACTCCTCCCTTCCTACGTCAATTTTACCGTTATATCAAAAAAGAAAAGTGAAATCTAAATACGGACATTGTTGAACATTGTACTGTAAAGACAATTGTATACAATTATATGTTTGTATATCATTTTTCCTGAAAAGTAATCAGTAGACTAGAAGAACTGAGTTGTTTCTTTTTTGTGCATGGAATTGTCTTCCTGGCGGAGGACGAATTGTGAATTTTTCTTCTAGCATACGGCAGCCCGGCGAGGCGAGGGCATATTAACCCTGGCACGAGAAACAGCGACGGAAACCCAGCCACGAATTGAAGACCAACCAGTGCGTGCAACGGGGATCTGCTGCACGAAGAAGCCACATCTAGTCGCTATTGACCAAGTTACTGATTTAGACGATACTATGTCCACAGTATATGCGTACGCGATTCATCTTGTGTTTGAAAGGGCTATTCCACGTGATAATGGATATGAAGATAAATCTATTAATCGCTCATGATTACATTTGAAGCAGTAAGATTTAACACTCGGTTAAACTAACCATGTGAGCATTTGCCAAGCTTCGTATACAATATATGTTTTAAAAAGCTACACATATTCATTTAGTAACAAAGCGCGGACGCGCGCATGTAAAATGCATTCGAAATATGAAATGACGTCACGTTGACGAACACAGACTATAAAAAAGAAAATTAGCGGTTAATAGCACTTGGTTAATATCTATATTTAAAGAAGAGTAGAACATTATTCAATGTAAAAGAAAACAAGCGGAGAGATCTGACCAAGAACACAAGAAAAACAATGACAATGAATGAAGGTTTTCAGCTAAATAGTGATGTTGATCGGTTATCTGTAATATAAATCTCACCTGTCTGTTTGAATATATGTATGTATGTATTTTGTATGTCTGCCTAAAACTTTCGACAGAGGCGAGGGATTTTCACAAGATCGGTATCGTTTGGAAGCTCGACACTTCGGACGACAAATACCGATAAAATTTCTAAAAACATTAATTCCTTTACCCTCAGCTAGGCATTTTTTACAAGGAGGTGTCGCTTTTTTCGCCGTTATTTTCGAAAGTCATCCCCTCTTTTAGATGTTTTGATGAACACACCCACCTCCAAACAATCGGGCAACACCGCGCACCCAGCCTAGTACCTAATAGAAGAGGGAGGTCGAGGAATAACAGGCGTAGAACGATGCGTAAAAAAAGAAGAAAATACATCTCTAACTGCAACGAAAAGCTTATAAAGTGTATGTCACTATTAGAAAAATTGCAAAAGAGCAAGCTATTAAGGAGAAAGGAATTATATGCATTAAATGAACAAAAGGCGAAAAGACAAATGCATTGAGAAGAAAATGTATGGTCAATTCTATAGAGACCCACGAGAAGCAATTGGAAAGAAAAATACTTTGCAGTGGTTGGGAAAATGAGGCTTAGAAGTTGGAACTGAAGCTCTAATATGTGCCGAACAAAAGCAATTATTCAAGACAGAATTATATGAAATATCACGTTATAAAAGACTGAAAGTCCCCTATGCCAACTGTCCGGATAGAAAGGTGAGAATGTCCAACATATTGTCAGCAGTTTCGAGAAGTTAGCTTGAAAGAAATATAAAAGCTGTCATGTCAGTGTTGTGAGGTAGGTCCATTGGGATATGTGCAAGAAAAGTGAGGTCGATTACAGTAAGCAATGACACGAGCATGTTTCAGAAGAAGTAGTGGTTTGTGATAAGGTATTTTTGTAGCATATGAATATCTAATGTAACAATTTGAATAGAAACAAGAGAACCAGATTTAGTCTTGTTGAAAAACTTGAACACAAGGCAATAATCATTGAAATAGCAGTGCTAGCTGATGTGACTGTGGATGAAATAGTAAAGGAGAAGGTTGAAAAGTAGGAAAACATGAAAATAGATATAAAATATAGAAGTTGAAGAAACTAGAAGTTGTGATTGGAGCCTCGGGACAAGTGACAAAAGTATTTGGCATATGGGTTGAGAAAACTGGGATCCATTGCCATGCTGGAGAACTTGGAAAGACTTTGATGTAAATCCAGAACATCTAGCTAGAGGCTTGTAAAAAACGATGCTGATAGCCTATATTAATTGGTATGATCCGCTTATAGCATAAAATCGGCATTGACAACAGTTAGACACAAAATGTGACAGTAGATATAATAATAATAATAATAATAATAATAAGTAGAAGAAGAAGAAATACAACATAAGAATAATAATGGTAATAACCATGACAACACTAATTACTAGTGCGAAATCACAGAAAATTACAGCTGTAAAAACTGTTAGCGAATAAATAATTATTAATAATAACATGATCAATATGAAATGTCTATAATAATATAAATAGCAAAAATATCATCTAGTAAGAAATCAATGACAATTACATATGAGAAAACTCTTCTGAAGCAAATAATAATAATATCAACAACAATAATAATAATAATAATAATAATAATAATAATAATAATAATAATAATAATAATAATAATAACGATAATAGGGATTTGGATGATGAAGAAAATCAATATAATAGGAGTAGGAACATTATGAACAATTCGGAAAAACTTTGAAAATAGAATGGGAGAAATTGGAATCAGAGGAATGGCTACACAATACAACGAATAAAGATAATGAAAACAGCTGAAATATTAAGGAAAAACTTTGAATGCGGAGTTTAATACACATGAGCTACATGTGTGGGCAAGACAAACTGATGGAGAGGCAAAACAGGAAGAAGCGTTACATGGAACCAAGAACATTAAAGCTGCATATCTCAAAAATCTATCTCGCCTACCCCCCTTCCCTCCCATTGCTCCATCATCCCCCAAAACAGACTGATGCCAAATAGTCTAGAAAGGTCAAGGAGAATGGAAAGACCTAGGAAAGAGCTCTGACCAGGCACCCATTGGACAAGTGTGAAGAGAACTGGGGCCTTGGGGGTGGCTTATTGCCATTCAAATTCCAATGGAGTTCAATGGCCTCTGCCAGTGAGAAATCAATTGTAGGAATCTGTTGCGATACCGCTAATTTATTTGCTAATGTTTTCGAAACAGGTGGAGAGTACTGGAAATCTGGGGAGACATGTTGTCGCTCAGCTTCCAGGGAATACCACAAATTGTTTTCAAGGAAAGATCTTTGATGACCTTTTTGAAAGTTTCTTGTGAGCCAACAACAACAACAACAACAACAACAACAACAACAATAATAATAATAATAATAATAATAATAATAATAACAATGACACTGCAACATTTACATGGGAATCGATATATTAAAGGAAATAATCTTTTAGTGCAAAGTCCATTGAAATTCGGTTATCCATTTCCGAAACGCCTGCGATAGTGAACGGTTGACATTTTGCATATTGTTTGAGAGTTGACTTTGACCCAAAGTTTAATGGGTTTTGAAGAAAAGGAAACGATTTCGATAAGAATTGAAATAAAATAAAATGGTGATGATTTACTTGACGCTTTTTCTTTTACACGTCTTTATTTGAATTCTTAGTTAACTGTTTATCTTTGCGTTTGAGCAATATTCCTTATATGTGTGACAGGTGCGTATCAATCAGAAACCACATTGCAAAGTTTAACATCGTTTAAGAATCAATGAACAAACAAATGCTAAAAAAAGAATTGTGAATAAAACAAATAATTGATGAGTTGGGCTGATAGTTGTTCTTTTAAAAGCTGGAGAGTTCCTATTTACATTGTTTCCCCACGAGACAGGGTTAGACACCAGTGTTGTTTAGAAACGTGGCGAAAAGGAACAAAAATAAAATAAAAATTGTCTCAATCGTGAAGGATTTCCCCTCCACTCATAGAGAAAAAGTTGAAGTGTAGCAACTGAAGAACAGTTTTATAAACGTATGTTCAATGTAAAATATTCTATTTATTAAAAAGAGGAAGAAATCGCCGAGAAAGCATTTATATAATCTATCTATCTATCTATCTATCTATCTATCTATCTATCTCTCTCTCTCTCTCTCTCTCTCTCTCTATATATATATATATATATATATATATATATATATATATATATATATATATATATATATATATTTACAAGTTAGAAAAGCATGCCATCCAAGGCACGAAAATTGTAAAACAAAATGTTTTTACTATAGGCGTTATAAATAAAGGTACAATATTCAATTTGAAATTTATTTATCTTCAAAATGCACTTTTATAAATTTTACAAAGTAAGGTATAAAAATTTAATTTAACTTGAATCACAAAATTACCTTGGATTTATTTTATGCAATGTACATTCTGTTGCACGTTTTAAAAAAATCATTGTAAATTTTATATCTATATCATTAATTGCTAGATGAAAGATAATGTTTTTTAAATTGCAATAAAATGTACATTACATAAAATAAATACATGGTAATTTTCTTTTTGATTCAATTTAAATTTAATTGTTATACCTTACTTTATAAAAGTGCACTTTGAAGATGAATAAATTTCAAATTGAATCTTGTCCCTTTATTTTTGAAGCCTATACTAAAAAAAATTTGTTTAACAATTTTCATGCCTTGGATTAAATGCTTTTCTAACTTGTATCTTATCTTTTTAAGATTTAAAACACTCCTTCTCTCTATGTCAGTTTGTATTTCTCCTTACACCACAACTAATTTTTGCAACTCCTTCTTGGTATTATTATAGGTCTGAATATTCTCTCTGTTTCATTTTGTATTTCTCCTCTCACCATAACTCATTTTTTGCAACGCACTCTTTGTAATACAGGTCTGAATAATGAGAAAATCTGATTTTTTAAACCAAAGCATTAAAATATGTTTTTAGATTTATTGTTTAAAACTTCTTTCAGAATAGAACATCTCTAAAATTTAATAAGGAACACATTTCATATGGGTTTCATTAACAAATATTCAGTGCATAACGAGAAAAATAGAGACGAAAATTTCAAAAGGACGTATGACTGGTTACAGTCAATAGTTGTCCTCGCCAGCGAAAGTCATTGTTATTGTTGTTCTATTATTATTATTATCATTATTATTATTATTATTATTATTATTATTATTATTATTATTATTATTATTATTATTATTATTATTTAAAATATTTTGTGTCCTGCTCTTTCGCGCGAGGATTAATAAAAGTGAACATGTATGTTTATGTGTGTACATTTCGCTACACAATAACTCTGTCAATTTTAAGTGCAAAGACTCAAAATTTGATATACAGAGTACTGAGATTTGGGAAAATCTTTGTGATCGGTATCCGCAAGAAGTTTGGCTGTTAAGGGGTCAAAGTTCAACGATTTGACCTTTGAGAACTCTACCAAACTCTTCCACAAATTTTGGATCTAAACACTTGAAATTTAATATAGCGGTTCCTTGGACATGGATCTAACTTAAAAACTGGATTTGAGCCCAAAAGAATAAATGCTAAGGGGGGTATAATACGGGTAAAAGTTAAAAGTTAAAAAAAAATTACCTCTGCGGTCTCTACCAAATCACTCAGATAATATCTGATTTAAACATTTGAAATTTTACATAAAGGTTATTAAGAGATAGGGCAGGCTTTATAATCGGTTTTGTTCGAAATTCTCAGCTATCAATATATAAATGTATGCATGTATGTTTGCATGTCTGCCTAAAACTTTCAACTGAGGCGATGGATTTTCAACTGAGCACTTTTCTACAGGGAGCTGTCGCTTTTTTCGCCGCTATTTTCGAAAGTCATCACCTCTTTTCGATTGTCTAGCCTTTATTTAAACCTACATCACTCCCAGTTTGACGGTGGTCGTAGAAGCAAAAATGCCACCTTTTTCCCATTCTTTTCCTCCTTCACGGTACGGCTTCGAGCCTGCCTTTCTACATCCACTTTTTTTTTTTGCTCAACATACTCCTCCAAACACCAGGACAACGCCGGGCTGAAATGCTAGTCAGAAATAAAATAGGTCCTGTCACGACTTTTCCATTGCTTATAATCTAACTCAGATTGCATACGAACCCATCCATGTGCCTGACACTGATGGTCAGTATTAAATTCTCCTATACCCTTTCATCACAATTTGCCCTTAGCTATGTTCGTCTTCTGTTCTGTCCCCACTAGGATTGTCTCCGTTAAAATAAAAACAACCTCTATTAAGTCCTCCGACATGCCTCTCCATCATACAGTATATTAATACCCTATGGCTGACTGGGATAGCTTTCATACATTTATATCAAATCTACCTTTGCGTTCTATATTTAAAAAGAATGTGTCCTCCATATTATTAGATCTGACGGAATGGTTAACTGTACGTATAGACCACTTTATACCCTCTAAAAAACTCCAGAAAAAACAACCAGTCGTGGTTCCTTTCAGAATGTGCTGCTGCCATTGCGCACAGAAACCGCTTTTGCAATTGCTTCCAACGTAATAGATGTACCGAGACTAAAGCAGCTGCCAAGACTGCCAGCACCCACTGTAGAAGAGTAATAAAGAACCCGAGAGTTGTATGCTCAGTCCGTTAAGTCCAAAGTAGCTGTTTATTTCTTTCACCATAAAAGCAAATTAGACACAAGGTCGTTTTGTCATGTGGAGGAAAACCAGCTCCCCCGAAGAGGGGGACACTGACACTGTCACAACAAATAGTAATTATCTCGGTTTGAACGGTCTCCCCTACATTGACCAAGGACCAATTACTTAAGTGAAGCATCAGAACAGATGGTATTTATTTGCTCCCCCACCGAGCAAATTAGGCACAAGGCCAATTTTTAATGTGAGGAGTGAAGGGAGGGGGAAGGGAAAAAGGGGACCAGCTCCCGAGAGGTGGGAAATGGGAGCTGGTTAAAGGTCAGGCATGTGGGGTTGCCCCCACATCTGGTCTTTGCTAGTTATAGCTAGTCATAGCTTGCAGTATCTGCCGGAACAGATACTACACTTTGATCCGGTCCGAAGGTCAAGAATGTCTGCTCTTATGTGATTAAGAAAATGGTTTGTTAAGTGTTCCAGTTTGACTTGATTATATAATAGTTTTAAATAAACATTGGAATTAATAACAAGAAAGAACAACGTAAACAGAATAATACAAAGAGAATAGTTATGTTTAATGATATGACGTTTAAATGCTAGAAATTATCAAAAAGTAACTTTTACACAAAAGAGCATTTTAAGGTGTGAATAAATGCAATGTTGCATTTAAATTACGGGGCACCGAGGAAAAAGGAGGATGGACTAGTTTAAATTGAAAAAAAACTAAAAAATGAAAGAAATGAATTTACGAGAAAACACAAAAAAGAAAGAAAAACGAGCAAAATAAATTTTAAAAAAGAATGAAATTAAAAACAAAAGGAATAATTAAAAACATTATACAGCATGTAAGCAAAAAGGTTTAAAATATTTAATCAGAAAATAATAATGGCTCTGTCGGTGGGGCATTAGAATACGCCGACTGCCCCCCCCCCCTGCAGAGGGTAAAAGTCCCTCAATGGGGGTCCTGGATATGACCTTAAACTATATCCGATGGTGAGGCCCCAGCTTGTGGGCTTTGGGGAGTGTGGAGCCACCCTTTAATTACCATTGCTCCCAGGTCCACTCTGACCCGGAGTGGTAGTACCTGTTAGGGTCCAAACTATGAAAACAACAAATATATTCTATAAAAAACGTGACGTGAAAACAACAAATATATTCTATAAAAACATTTTTTCTTAAAAATCTTTGGATTCGGCATTAAATAACCCGAAAAGGGTTGATATGCCGTAAAACAAAAACAACCAACCAACCAACCAGAAAACAATAAAAAGGAAATAAAGGAAAGGTGTAACTAAAATAAACCAATTATTATAATCAGTCGAAAAGATTTTGCCGATTTAAAATTTTACATTAACATGGAAAACTATGAATTTTGAAAAATCCTTGTTCATTACAATGTCCTCTATAACTTGATCCCATATGCCAAAAAGCTTATAAATATTTCACTTGTACGATTCTACTTCCAGATGAAATGTGAATCTAACTTATATTTAATTACCTCTAGATATGTAAACTTTAAACCCGGGTTTGTATTAATGTACACATAGATCCGAAAAAGTTGTCAAAAAACAAAACAAAACAAATATATAACAAATAAATATTATCAAAGGCAAGATAAGCCAATTTTACTACCTAACCGGATATGTTTTAGTGTTTTTATTTAATGTAACATGTTTAATCAGCTCGAAAAACATACAGTGTTTTCCGATGTATTGGAAAATTGCAAATGACCACCGACTCTCTCTTTGACAAGGTAAATTTGGGAAAAGGAGGTAAAAATAAAAAGAAACTATACAAAATACTATTAAAAACCCACTGAATATATGTCAGCCTGTAACGGTAACATATACTGAGAGAGTTTTTAACAGTATGTTGTCTAGTTTTTTTTTATTTTTAATCCTTTTCCTAAACTTAATGTTCCAAAGAGAGAGTCGGTCGCTATTTTACATTGTCCAATACATCAGTAAATATTGTATGCTTTTTGAGCTGAATAAACATGTAACATTAAATAAAAACACAAAAACATATCAAATTAGGTAGAAAAATAAATTATCTCTCCTTTGATAACATTTATTTGTTATATATTTGTTTTTTGGACAACTTTTTCGAATCTATGTATACAGTAACACCTTTTAAGTTATCTTGTAATCCTCGAAATATGTGATAATGCGAAAGAGCTAGGTCCAGAGAATGTGCAACGTGGAACCAAATTCTCCTAGGAAATAGTGCTATGTGTGGAAGAACATTAAAATGATTACGCGTTTTTCTGTTGAATAAAGAATATAGTTTTCAAGCAAACATGGGTGAGAATATTGCAGAAAAGTATGAACGATGTTTGATATTCGAAAAGAAAAGGTTATACTATAACCATGGTGAATGTTTAATTTATAACAATACGCGTCAAATGAAACTAGAATGATTTACATCGCCCCTTTTTCAATAAGGTAAAGAAATTTGTCCTGACCAAATAAATAAGGAAAGAGAAAGAACAGACAGAAAAGATAAAGAAAATTAAGAAAAGTGAATTACAAAACAGACACAAAAAAAAAACGGAAAACAAAAACGGGAATCTAAAAGCAAAATAAAGAACATAGAATAAAGGAGAGTAAGATAAGCAAGATATAAAGAAAAAAAATGGAAGTAAAAAACAAACAAATAAAAAAAAAATAAAACGGGAATAGAAAAAGTGAGGAAACACAAATAACAAAATGTAGTTTCTAAATGAGAGAGAAAAAAAAGACTGAATAAATGAATGTAATTTCTTTTTTAAAAGTGGTGGATGGTTTATTAAATCAAAAATATGTTTGCCTTTATATTAGAAAAAATCGATTTAAAAAAACGTCAAGAGTAGAAATGAAACACCAAAACGAAAGCAAAACCAAAACTCAAGAAAATGCCATCTTATTTTATTTCCCTTAATTAAATTCTCGTATTCTGTACAAAATCAAAACATGAGCTGTTTTGTTTAATTATAAGATAGATTTTCTAGAATTTAATTTTTTCAGATATGAAGTCTTGATATTTAAAATTATAACATTTCAAACCAATTCGAATACTGTTTAGATACCTTAAAGTAAAAACACATTTTAAACCTATAGCTTCGGCAATAAATTTCCTTTTTTCCTGAGATGTTCTGTTCCTTTAAGCGTCGTTTTGGGTTTTGAATGAAATATGTTATATCAAACACTTTCTGCAAGAAACCCGGCACATCCTTATCTAACACGTTTCCGACAGTACAAGACAAAACAGATATAAAACTATGAGTAGAATGGAATTGCAGGTCATAGGAAAAATATTAGGTTGGTGCAAAAAATGTTGTCGTTTTTTATCATATATATATATATATATATATATATATATATATATATATGTCAAAAAACGACATTTTTGCGTCAACCTAATACATAAAAGTCACACGTAGCAACATCAAAGGAAAACCGAGGTTGGTTCAGAATGTTCATATTATTTTATTAAGCCATGTGCTTTCACCGTGCGTTTCAAAGTAGTCGTTGCTGAACAACCTAAATAAAGAAGGCATAAATGAAAATATGGAGAATAAAACCCAGTGATCGCACTAATTTATATACTGCCGATTTATCATGTTAGAGGATGGAGCAATACGTTTATTTCTCTTTTGTTCAGAGCTCGAATATCTCATGCAATTGCGTTACCTTCTAAAATTACATTATATATCAGATTTAACGAGAGTTCCGCATGTTTTAGAGGTTTAATAAAACTATATAATGCTTGAAATTTTCGAAACACAGAGACGTTCTCAGCAAAATACGAATTTTATAAATTTAGGAAATCACCGAAACTTATTAGACAATCGTCAGTCAGGGTGGCTATAGGTGACTATGTGTCGTGCATCTTTTTTACGCTATCTCAGTTAGTGTGATGTGGAAAACATGATGTTGACTACGTAGAATGTTCCTCCTCCTCTCGTCTTGAAGGACACAAATTTATTGAGACATTATGTTGAGCAAAGACGGCGACAGTAAATCAAATCGACGAAGAATCAATGCAGTTACGATCTCGAATGTTGAGTAATTCTTTGTAACAAAGATGGCCGTGAAAAATCAATGCAGTCGCGATTCAGTCGTTTCGAGACAGAGGTTAACAGCGAACTGAATTGAATCCAAAATTCGAAATTTGAAGCTTCTGATTAGTTGGTGGCCTAACCGTGAGTTATAAGTAAGATCGTCGGAACTTTTATGGTTTTGTACCAACACCGTCATAGTAGCTGGTAAAATTATGTAGTACGTAACATTGTAATGCAATAAGGACTTCACTCCGGATTTTTCCAGGAGGTTTACTCCGGAGGCCTTTATGTGGGCAGGGGTTGCACAAGACAGGGTAGCTATGGAATAAAAGTTTACCTTTTCATAGATGGAAAGACTTCAAAGTCTGTCGAACTCAACCTAATTTTAAAAAAATAGCATACTATCATATCTTAAAAAGAAAAAAAAACTTACACCTTTTAAAAAATCCGTAAAACTATAGTCCGGTAATATAGTCTGCATTACTTGAAAGCGAATTACTTTTGTATAAAAGATAATTTCATGCGTTTTTATTTTTTATAAAAATGAAACTACAACGTAAATGAATTCATTGTAGTTACATATTCTTGCAGTCGAATAAAACTAATTTTTTTTCCACAATTTTCGTAAACATTCATACCAGATTATGTTCTTCTATCGTTCGTGAAGATTACCGTGATCACTAAATTGTTTTCTGGGTCGGGAAATGGCTCGTCCATCCGATCCGGGCTCTGAAGTATCTCTTGTCTGTATGGCATATGTCGGATGATTATGAAGTAGGTGTTCTAACTGCGCTATCTTTTCGAATAATACATTTATCTTCGGGTTCAACAATGGCTAAGTATTAATCTTTACTCAGTGAGCACAGAAGATACACTTTTCGGCTTGCAATACGCCAAGAATATGTTTTTAGTTAAGTATTCTCACGATCGAAAAACATCCCGAACTGTGAGACATCTTCAAGTTATCCTTAAACCATAAACATTGTCATACCACGTTTTTTTCTCCTCAGAGAGAAAAAAAGCTGTTTAGGACTCTTGAATCTGACATTCGGCATATATGTATACTCCCCAACGATGCTCACACTGCTACGGCTTCAGCGGGTCTGGTATCTTCTTTCGTCACTTGTTTTAGTTGTAAAATCGTAGAACCAAGATGGAAGTTTATATACTCAGGTACAGTAGAACCCCGGGATACGGCATTAAAAATTATTAACAAAATGCATTATAGTATATAATACACATGTATGTAATCAAATAATATTATAAATAATACCGGAAACCGGGGCAAATACTGTAACAAGGATCCGGAAGATCATCGTATGCCACATCGTAATTTCAAAAAAACGTATCCCAGGGCCACTTTATACAGGGGGTCTACTGTATCTAACATACTGCTCAAAGAACTGGTATTATTATTATTATTATTATTATTATTATTATTATTATTATTATTATTATTATTATTATTATTAAAATAACAAGAACAACAAGAAAAACAAGAATAATAAAATTAATAATAATAATAATAATAATTATTATTATTATTATTATTGTTGTTGTTGTTGTTGTTTAATGTTAATGTAATGTGAAATCTTTTGTAAAAAAAGATAAGACAATCAAAACTTCTCTTGTAGATGTTAAACGGCAAAGATATCTATATGAAATGTATCGTCTGAATATAATTTAATGTAAACAATAACGACCACACTAAGTCTAAAGTTAAGAAATAAATTGTAGTAGGAGAAATCTAAAACTTAATGAAAAATCTCAACGTTTTGTCTATTACGAAAGCGTTAGTAAAAATAACAAGTAGAAATATGCCAAAGAACATTATGTAAAAAAAAAAACATGGAGTATTTTTTTTCATGAGAGATTAATAAACTATACGAAATGTATTAACGTACTACATTTACTGGCATAACAATGTCAGTAAATGTTGACTTAAGAAACAATAATTCTACTCGCGTTTTCCCATGTTGTCGATTTGTCGCTCTTGATCGAGACTTCGTCCTTGATAGAGGAAACGCTGAGATGCTATTTTCATGGCTACGTGTTTGGACCTTCTTGTAAATGACGTAATAATCTGCCACACAACTCTATCGTTCTGTTATATTTTTAATTTCGATCTTCATAGACAGATAGATGTAATTAATTTCGTGTTTAACGTTATTTCCACGTGCTGTTTAAAATAAAGCTAAGGATAGATGCCACATGAAATAGTAGTCAGTCTTTTTAATAGCATGATTTTGTTTCTTAGTATACGTATTACTTATAATAATTAGTCGCAAACCGTTGTAAATATTTAATACACTGAATAGCACCTTGACTGGTTTCAAGCAATACTAACCGAATCAGAACAATGGCGCATAACGACAAATCGATAATGAAACGAAACCACAAGTGAAACAATATATAAATGTTAAATACGTTTGGTAAATATGAGAAAATACTGCGTGACATGGGAGCTGTACACATGTGCACGAAAGAAGCTACTAGACATATACAACAAAGTAAATCACTGATATTCGGGATAAACGCAAAATGACCACATAGTCAAAGGAGGCCTATATGAACATATAATAGTTTCCTGTGGTTTGAAGTCTGCGATATAATCTGGATCGATTGAGTTTCCGAAAGATATAAGAAGATAAGCTAATCCGTGTACATATTTCGGAAACTTGTACGATTGAACAGAAAATATCAAACTCGAAATCTAACTCGAAAGATATATCACCCGGAGCTTATTTAACAGAAACATTTATATATTAAATAAAGTATTCACAAAAACCGTGATTCTGTAATTATATATATACATACATACACACACACACACACATATATATATATATATGTATATATATACATGTATGTATATATATATATATATATATATATATATATATATATATATATATATATATATATAGTATTGACATAATAATATATAAGTCACTGGTTTTACATGTAATATATTTTCTTTCGTTTAATCGGGGAGAGTTCGGTTTTGGTGGCACTTTCAAATAATAAATTCTACAAACAAATACCCAGATTTTTTCCGAGTTGCCGATCTTTCTCTCTCTCTCTCTCTTTCTTTCTCTGTCTGTCTCTCTCTCTCTCTCTCTCTCTCTCTATATATATATATATATATATATATATACATATATATATATTTGAAAATATTTTTGTGGGGGCGTATATAATTTAATTATGGCTAAATACTGAGCAATCAACATGATGATTAAAAAAATAAAAAATGAAAATAAACGTTAGATAACCAGATTTCGTTCCTCGCTCAACAGATCTAAATCGAAGAAAATACGATAAAAAAAAAAATATGGAGGGTAGTTAAAAAAAAAAACAGGAAAAAAACCCGAAAAATAAGTGTGGGGGTGGGAATTACGTAGACATCAAATTAAATCCTAAACGATCTTCTTTTTGCTTGCAAAGAGAAGGTCTCAAGGACTTAATGAAAATAGTTTCTCGAATTTTTAGAGGAAAGGGTGAGTGCGACTTATTAAAGATCGTAAACATGTTTTCACTGAAATTCGTGGCACACGCATGGTTATTTATGAGGTGATAGCAAATCGAAGAACCATACGTATTACTCAGAACATTCATAGGTGAAAGATTTACATACCAAATCTTTGATGGTACGTGCTGTTTCAAACGAGAATCCAATCTTTGCGATGTTCGCCCAACGTAGTACGTGCTGTAACTACATTGGAATAAATAAATAAATAATAGAATTCTTATGGCCAGGGTGGAATATCTTTGCAAAAGTCTGGTTGAAAAAACAAGACATTGCAAAATAACACCGCTGTACAGACAAAGGACATCTATTAGTTACAATTTCTTTACATTTGTAAAAATTGGACGCTTTCTCATAAATAGTAGTTTCAAAAATACATAAGGGGTAGCCATTGTTACAAAGGGTCTTCGTAATAAATTTAAGCTCGTCACCTAGATTAACTTTAGAACAAATCATTAAGGCCCTATCTGCTAAAGTTTTTATCAAATTATATGTTTGATTTATAGGGCAAAAAAAGTCCCAACGCGTATAGAGACCGGTAAATGTTGGTTTACGATAAACAGTAATAAGAAAACATGAGGATGTATTGGGCACAAGAACATCTAAACACGGAAGAGTAGACTGTTTCTTTGTCTACCGTAAACTTAAGGGCTGGATGAATGTTATTGAGGGACACAAAAAAAGCATCCGCCTTTGTATCGTTGTCAAATAAACAAAAAGTGTCATCAAGTCTTTGACATTTTCTTTTTGCAAGCGAACGGAAAATCTGATAGAACTTCATTTGGTTTCTATGTAATACCCCACGCTTATTGTGGGTGTGGTTTTCTGTTTTGTTTTGTTTATTGTTTTTTTTTACTCCCCCGCCATATTCATGACTATTTTTTTTAACCGTATTTTCCTCGATTTAGCTCTGTTGAGTGAGGAACGACTCCTGGTTAGCTAACCTTTATTGTCATTTTAAAAAAAAAAATTGTAATCATCATGTTGATTGGTCTGTATTAAACCATATATATATATATATATATATATATATATATATATATATATATATATAATGAAAATTACAATTGAATTTACAAAAATGATCCAAGATGGTAAAATTAAAGAAATTTATAAATATTAACGAATTAATATTTATAAAACTATCTCAGCCAGATAAAAAAAGCTCGATAAAACCAAATAGGAAATAGAGCTTATAATACGAGCCAACAGTTAATAAAATATGTAAAAAAAAACACTTTAAAATGAGTTAAAAACATATTTAATCTGTAAAGGAAACACTAGATAAATGGATAGTCCTTAATCCGCGGAGTTTGAAAGAAACACTTTCCTTCTCATCAGAGGGTAGGAATTAGCAAAATGCGGGATTGGATTTTGCATGCAGAAGTATTTGATGAAAAAACAAGTAAGTAAAAAATCTTACTTGAAAACAACAAAAAAAGTGAAGCAAAGGGAATATGGTAAAGAAAAAGGTGACTACAAACGAATGGATAGTCTGGGGGAAGATAAAAAATCCAGTGACGGTAAAATCCAAATAATTTAATTGATGTGATATTTTGGCATGGTGAAAGCCCCGACTTAAACCCAATCGAGAATATTTGGTCCATAATATCTCATGCATTAGTCGGAAGAACTTTTTCGAACAATGACAAACTGTGGGAAGCTGTGCAAAGCAAATGGAATAGCATTTCCTCTTCATAATACTCCACTTTGGTTGAGAGAATGTCTAAATGGATTGATCTTTTAAAGAAATAAATAGGGAATGCGATTCCATACTACACATGTATTAAAGTAAATGTCTTGGTCTGTGTTATTAGTTTCGTTTAAGTTTCCTTGTTTTATAGTTCATTGTTCAATATAGATTTTAGTGCAATAAAATCTATAAATTTGGTTTGGTACATTATTTTGCTCTCGAGTGTATATATATGACAGAATTAATTTATAAAGCTCATAATCGTGACGGAAAGAACAGAATTTTACCATTTTCGTAAATGGATCTGGAATATAAATATATATATCATTCAACCACAGCCGTTTTTTTAATATATGGCTAAGTGTTAGATTTATTCATTTAGTTTTAGTGTAGGTTAAAAGCTAAGCCGTTTATTCATTTTGCGACCAAATTTCAAATAGTTTTTACAGTTCATAGGTGACCTTCTAAGTAATATTTTGAAAACAAAATTCGTTCAAAAGTTAGAACATGTAGTGTAACAAGTTCTGTCAGTAATAAATATATATATACATGTTTTATTGTACTGACTTATATATATATATATATATATATATATATATATATATATATATATATATATTAAATACAAATTTTTAATTTAATCCGACATACACTACTCTTTCATGCTTACACAATAATCAGTGTAGTGGAGCCAGATATAAATATATGTATATGTATATGCTTTATATATATATATATATATATATATATATATATATATATATACATTAATATAAAAAAAAATTTAGAGGAAAACGTCTTCCCTTCATGATTGTCTTAATAAAGTTTTGTCCCCCCAAGAAAATCATGAAATATTTAAAGACACGGTACAACCCAAGTTTAATTAAAAAATGAAACAACATCAGTTTAATTAAAAGTAAAATAAGATCAATACAAAAAACATTCTTACGTTCTAGCGTAAATAATAATGTATGCCCCTCGTTTATTTTATCTTAGATAAAAAAGCAAGATTACATCCTGGACATACGATTGAAAAGGTGTTTATCCTGAATCATTCGGATAAATTAGCATTTAATCTGAAAAGATTCAGGAGTAAATGCATGCAATTATGGAGGGAAATAGTGGGCATATTATCTTTTTCCGATAAAGTTCGTTTCCTACGGTATCTTATTATCATCAAAAAACGAATCTGTAAAAAATTACAGCTTCAATTTGATAATAAATTAAAACATCTAATAAAGAACAAATATGGTTGCTTTACCAACGCAAATGTAGTTGGTAACGTGTTAAATCTATCTTCTTGGAAACTGTCCCCAGTTGAACTTCTTGTACTCATGGGTTGGAATTTTGCATTCCACCAAGTAATACAAAACGAGAAGAAATATTCTCTGAGTTTGAAGTTTTAGGTTCTCAGATAGCTAAACTTCAACCGGTTTCCGTCAATAAATTAAGGGACTTAAAAGCAAGTTTAAACAACCTTGCCCACAGTACACCAGCGTCCCATTCAGAGTTTAACTGACGTAATGAACACTTTCACGTCATAAACACTCTATACGTAAAAATAGATCCTTCGTGATTACTAGAGCTGATAAAGGATCTGGGGTAGTCATAATGAATCGTGAGGAATACGTCATCAAAATGTCACTTATATTAAGCGATAGTGACAAATTTGTTAAATTAGGCCCTGTTGACACCCATGATTCTATGAGTACTCTGGATTCTAAATTCCAGAAAAAAATAGTTAAATGGGTAAAAAGTGGTTTACTTTCTTCTGAGGTAGCTAGTGAGATTAGACTCTTGGGCTCTACCCGTCCAAGATTATATGACCTACCCAAAAACACAAAACGGATATTCCCTTAAAACTCATTCTATCTATGGTAGGGTCCTCACAGAGAAGGTTGCAAAATGGATCTTCAATATTCTTCAGCCAGTATCGAATTATTATAGTAAATACTGTCTGAAAGCTTCATTTCATTTCGCTGACTACATGCAAAAATCAACGAGTACAAATAAATTTATGTGTTCGTATGATATCAGCAATTTATTTACTTGCGTCCCAATTTTAGAAACGATAGATATTTGTGCTGACTTTTTATATCGCAGCCAAAGTCCAGCACCTTCCGTTTCTGAACACGTATTTGTTGAACTAATTAAATTTGCCGTTACATCCGTTGAATTTAGTTTTAATGATGTAATTTACAGGCAAATTGATGGCGAGTCGATGGGTTCCATGTTGGGACCTACATTGGCCAACATATTTGTAGGATTCCATGAGGAAAAATTAATGTCCAGACCCATAAAATCATTGGTCTATTTTAGATATGTAGACGACACGTTTTGCCTATTTGATAGTAATTCGGAGGAAAACAAATTTTTCTCGTTACTAAACAGTATGCATCCGGCGTTAAAGTATACGTATGAAAGTGAAGATAATTCCGCCCTGGCGTTTCTCGATGTTTTGGTGACGAAAACTCCATCTAGTTACCTTACATCGATTTATCGCAAACCAACATTCACTGGGCTGTATACACGCTGGGATTCATTCTGTCCTAACAAGCGCAAATTTAATTTAATTTGGGCATTAACACATCGTGCCCTAATGATCTGCTCGCCAGAAAAATTGGATGAGGAATTAAATACAATTACAGATGCTTTGTCCAATAATGGGTATCCTTTAGATGTAATTAAAACCACCATTAAAAGGAAAAGAGCAAATATTTTACGAACACACCCCAATATGGTGGATAAATGTTCGGTTTATATTCGATTGGCGTGGTTGGGGAAAGTAAGTTAAAAATTCACCAAACAAATTAGTTCAACTGTTGAAGGATGTTATTTTGCTTCAAATGTTCGTGTTGAGTATAATACAAAACCATTAATGGCTTCCAATAAAAAAGATGTTCTACCCCCTCATCATATTAGTAATGTCATTTATTCATTTAAATGTGGTTGCGGTGCCGACTACGGTGGTCGAACGTCTTTAAAATTGGAAAGTCGCATACAACAACATGTACCGAGCAAAATCAGGAATGGAACATTCCTACCTACCGATGCTGTAAACAAAACAAATGGATCCGCTATAACGGAACACTTTATTAAATACTGGGATTGTGCAACGAACTTTAGCATCGACTCTTTCTCCGTATTGAGTCAAGCTCACTCCGTATATCATCTAAAAGTCTTGGAGACTGGTCACGTTCACCTTAAGAAGCCTTCCCTTTGTAAGCAAACGGACTGCTTGTTGGGTTTGAACGTGATCAGCCTCTAAATTTCATCCCCATACGATTGATCTTGCTCCCGGCTCTTTTTTAGATTTTATTATTAAGGAAAACAAATTACTAAAAAATAAATCCCTCGATTCCAATTTTGAAGAGTGAAGGCAAAGCATGTCAATTGACTCGTTTTGATTTTTCCCCCCCACTTTTATTTTTTAGTCGTTATCCATTTTCCATTTTCGCCTCGGTCTTTTTTTTTACATATAAAATGAATTCCGAGAGAATACGTCTTCCCTTCATGATTGCCTTAATAAAGTTTTCTAGCCCCAAGAAAATCATGAAATTATATATATATATATATTACATTTTCACCCCAGAAAAGGCACATTATCACTTTGATGCAGGGGGCTACTGTCAGTGACCTAAGTTATAGGGGTACAATGTAGGGAGTTGTGCAGCAAGATGTCGGTTCACGTTACACTTGAACTTCTGCATGTCAGTACAGTTGGGGAAGCAGGGACCCGGAAGAAAATTCCAAAGCCTCGCAGTTCTGGGGAAGCAACTACTTGAGTAGAAGGCTCTCTTACATCTAAGGATCTCTGCAGTGTAGGTGCGGAATTTAGCTGCTTGTCGGGGTTGTTCGGGGGTATTGACGTTGAGGGGATATAAGTGCTTGCAGCTCGTCGGAGCATTCACCATTGAAATACTTGTAGAACAGGCAGAGTGATGTAACATTTCGTCGATGGGACAGAGGCTGACGCTTAGATGACAGTTCAGGACCGATCAGGTTGGCGGCTCTCTTTTGAGCCTTGTCTAGGAGCGAGAGACTAGTAGCAGATGCACCAACCCAAATATGACAACAATACTCCATACATGGGTGAATGGTGACCTTACAGATGTACAGTATACTTTCGGGCGTTACTAGCTTTTTAGCACGACAGGGAGGCTCTACCTTCTTCGCAGCGGTCCTGGCAATGCTCTCAATGTAATTGTTCTAACTCATGTTTCCTGTGAACATTAGACCAAGAAGTTTAAATGAAGTACTTTCAGATAATTCGTATTTGGCCAATGCGATTGGTGGTAGAGAAGGATTCTTGTAATTATTGAAGGAAACAAGTTTAGTCTTAGCAGCATTGAATGTGACCATCCATTTTTGTCCCCATTCTACTAGAGATTGGAGGCATCCTCTAGTGTTTTTGCCATTTCCTTAGATATGTGTTTATTTGTTTTCCTGGCATGCCTGTTATAGAGCGTGGTTTCATGAGCATATATACGCATCTCAGAGACAATCATGTCAGGAAGGTCATTTATGAATATTAGGAATAATAAAGGTCCAATGATCGACCCCTGAGGCACTCCCGCATTTATATCATATTGTTTAGATGTACGACTGTCGAGGACAACCTGGATTTTTCTCTTATCTAGGAAGGATTTAATTATGTTGAGCATTCGTCCAGTGATACCGTATGATCTAATTTTTCTAAGAAGACCTTCCCTGCTTTGTCCAGTTAATGGTATACACGTTCAGTGATTACAGTTAGGATATCTGCTGTGGAACGGGCTTGCCTAAATCAATACTGTTTGTCGGTCAGAACTTTCGCATCTGTAAGGTGATGAACGAGGACTTGGTTAATTATTGACTCAACTATTTTGCCAAAAAGTGGGAGGAAACGAATGGGGCGATAATTTAATGGGGCAGTTCTTTCGCCAGAATTCTTGAAAACTGGTACCATAGAAGCAATTTGCCAGCAGTCAGGAAAGCAAGTTTCTGTAAGGCATTTGTTGTAAAGTTTGGAGAGGACTGGAGCTACTTCGGCGGAGCATTTTTTTATAGCACAGCCGGGATGAGATCAGGTCCACATGCTTTTGAAGCGTCAAGATGTTTTATGATAGCATGCACCTGAGCAGGAGTTATTTTCAGATCGTCTAGCGTGACGTCTGTCCGCAAAAGGAAGTCAGAGAGGAGGTGGTTAGGAGGGTCCACTGTGGAGTTGGAGGTAAACCGACTGGCAAGCATGTTAGCCTTTTCGGTTGCTGTGCAAACAAACTCATGATTGTTGAATAGTGGGGGAATTGTTGATTGCCCATTATTAACTACACTGTTGTAGATTTTCCAGAAATCACGGGTTCCTAATTTCTGAGGTTAAATGCGTTTTTTGGTAGCTTCAGTAAATTTATTTTTAGCTGTCGGGATTGGATGTCTCGGGAGCGACGAAAATGGCGTTCATTGCCCTAGTCAGGAAACAAGATCAACCACTGAGTGTTTCTGTCGAATCT
The DNA here is from genome assembly GCF_053919585.1 of Euprymna scolopes. Taxonomy (NCBI): domain Eukaryota; kingdom Metazoa; phylum Mollusca; class Cephalopoda; order Sepiida; family Sepiolidae; genus Euprymna; species Euprymna scolopes. Next base: position 78,796,067 of record NC_136487.1, on the reverse strand, counting down.
CTATGATAGTACTTCTGCGCCGCGCTAATATGCAAATAAGGAGTATGAAAGCCGAACGATAGATAGTGTCTATCTCCTCCTTACGCTATTTAGGTTTGCAAACCGGTAATTTGTTTGAGTCACCAGCTCTAGGAAGGTTGTCATCCAAGACTGGAAAGGCCGCCTCCCCTTAGGTTTAGCTTCAAAGTTTTTCTTCTCCTAGATGGATAACCTGGGAAGATCTACGGGCCCATCAGCACTGAGAGGATTTATCCCGCGGTTTTAATCAAGATATTTCTGCGACCCCGGGTGGGTAGTTAATGTTACTGGGTTAGTTTGTAAAGGGTTTTTTATCTACTGAAAAATTACAAAGTGATTAAGATACATTGTTATTTCACTGTTACTGGAAAAGTGGATGAGTAAAGGTTCATGCAGTGGAAGCAATTATATTTGCAACAGGTTTGTTAGAAAGGAGTTAATGTATGGTTTGAGATTTTCCTTTAATTTTTATTCATTTTTTAATTATTATGTTAGCTTAGGAATAGAAAAAACATCTGTTACAGTATGGCTGGATATTAAGAATTAAACTAAAAAATTGGTGCCCAAACTAAGTATTTAAGATGGCAAGAAGGTTTAGATATATATTCAATATAGACACAGTAAATTCATTTTTGATTTGAAGTACAATACAGTACAAATATAATTGGAAGTAAATTATAAATTATAGCGTATTCCGTATGTGTAATTAAGTAATTAGATATATGTGAAAATTTTCGGTAGATGCGAATATATGGAAGTTGTCGGTATTATGAAGGGAGATAACTTCACTTTTCATGTAAAGATCAGGAAGTTGTATTTTACATAACAAAGAGTAACGGTTCAGTTTTGTTTTTATTAATCATTGGAAGATTAACAAAGGAAGAGACAGATAAAGGATTGCTTTGTAATGCAGATCGCTTTAAATCTGAGTACAGGCTATTGCTACGAAGTACCTATCTGGATAAGAATAAACTGTAATGAATGTCTAGAGATAAAAATGTATATATGTTTCGTGATAATTACTTTCTAAGCGTTCAGCATGTGAAGACCAAGTGCTGAATATATATATATATATATATATATATATATATATATATATATATATATATACTTGACTCCCCGTGACCCGTTGGGTCAGTATGTTATATTATCTATGGAATTCATGTATTAGAGTGACATTTGTGACGTAAAGAAAATAGTTTTTTGACATAACAGAAACATTTCTATGAAAGTATATTAAATGAAAAAAGAATATAGATAGAGTTCTATGAGTCGTTCTGTTTATTATAATTGATAATTTTGAAAAAAAAGTTTGCAGTTACTGAATTATAAGTGGTTTGCCATACTTATACGTAAATGTGCACTGAACAGACACCATAATACGTATTATAGTTAAATTTAAATTTTGATACATCTGTGTTTTTTTTACCTCGTTCATTTCTGCATTACGTTTAAGTTATTTAAAACCCCACTCTTCCCATGTAAAATAATAATGTCGAAATAATTACATTAATATTTCAGCGTCCCAATTGTTCTTTTGTTTTTTATTTATTTTAAACCCCACTCTTCCCATGATAAATAATAATTTCGAAATAATAACATTAGTATTTCAGTGCGCATGTCGTAACCGGAAAGTGGGTTACATACATCGTTACAAGGTCATTTGAGTTTTATAATTAATATATATATATATATATTAATTAGGACCTACATAATCTAGTGTCACATGGTTATGCAATCATCATTATGGGCTAGTAATTCCTGCTAGAAATAAATATATGTACACATTTATTACTGAATTATATATATATATATATATATTTATAAAATCATTATGTCTATATATTTTGTAATTATATGTACATATATAGTCAGAAAATAATTATTAATTCAAAACGATATACACTAGTTTTTCACGCTTACGAAATCATTTGTGTATGATAACAATTCCTGCTGGTAATATAAGATGATTTTGAACACAAAAAATGAAATATTATTACAAAACAAAGCTTAGAAAATCATGAATTACATAGAAAAATTCAAGCATGAAAAGTAATATGGTTAAGGTGAAACTTAGAAAAGTAAAAGGACCAATTATTAAAACTGGGAAAAAGACCAGGTATTCTATAAAATATATAATAAATTCATAAATTGAAATATAGCAGCATTAAGAATTTAAAAATAGTCAATTGAACAATATATAATCAATTGTTAACGTGAAAATACGCTGAAAACACACTATGTGGCATTCAAATATCTATATCTGATGTTGTCAGCTATAGTGCTTAAAAAGCTTCAACCGGAACTAGCTGTCATACTTACAAAGCTGTTAAAACGTTGCCTTAAGGAGAAATATTTCCCAACACACTGAAAGCGTTATCAGTCTGCCCTGTCCTTACAAAATGCCGGAGATCGGTCATTTCACTTTTCAACATTAATCACGTTCCTGTGTGCCACGAGTAATGTACTGGTATCTCTGATAAACAGAGACATGGTCTAGCAGCTATGCAAAAATAAGCTGTTTAGTGAAATGCAATATGGTTTCTGGTTTGCGAAATATACGAAATCAAACAATTGTAATGAAAATAAGGCCTCATTGATGTGACCACTCGACACTGGCTTCAACGAAGAATGTTATACCTTCTCCAAGACAGTTACCTAAACTAATAACACGAATTTGGATATTCCACCAGATTAAATGAATTTCCGTATTGTAATTAATTAAGACAAAGATACCACAAGACGGGCATACTAAATATATTTACTAATTGGAGGGGAGAAAACTATGTTACCAACGTCTATACTAACCCAATTTTGAGATGTAAATGGAGAACTTTAAGAGGATATTCGAATATCTACTGATCTAATATAGATATTAAGAGTAAACCCTTAGGAAGAAAGTCCTAGATGTTCAAGGAATTCGACAGAAATACAATAGAACATAAGATACAATATATATAAGACATGTAAAAATAATTATATATATAATTATATAAAGATATATATATATAGGAAATGCAAAAATAATTATATATATATATATAATTATATAAAGATAGAATATATAAATATATATATATATAGGAAACATATTATAATTATATAAAGATAGAATATATAAAAGAAATGCAAAAATAATTATATATATCAATATAAAGATAGAATATATCTATAAGAAAGGCAACAATAATTATATGTAATTATATAAAGATAGCATATATATAAAAAATGCAAAAATAATAATATATATAATTATATAATGATAGAATATATACATAAGAAATACAAAAATAATTATATATATAATTATATAAAAATAGAAATGCCAAAATAATAATATATATAATTATATAAAGATAGAATATATATATAGATAAGAAATGCAAAAATAATTATATATATAATTATATAAAGACAGAATATACATATATATAAGAAATGCAAACATAATTATATATATATAATTATTTAAAGATAGAATATATATATGAAATGCAAAAATAATTATATATATAATTATATAAATACAGAATATATACATATATAAGAAATGCAGAAATAATTATATATATAATTATATAAAAATAGATGATATATGAGAAATGGAAAAATTATTATATATAATTATATAAACATAGAATATATATAAGAAATGCAAAACAAATTATATATATATAATTATATAAAGATCGAATATATAATTAAGAAATGCAGTAATAATTATATATATAATTATGTAAAGATAGAATATATATACAAAAAATGCAAAAATAATTATTTATGTATAATTATATAAAGGGAGAATATATATAAGAAATGCAATAATAATTATATATATAATTATGTAAAGATAGAATATATATATAAGAAATGCAAAAATAGTTATATATATAATTATATAAAGAGAGAATATATATAAGAAATGCAAAAATTATCATATATAATTATATAAAGATAGAATATATATAAAGAAGAAATGTAAAAATAAGTATATGTAATTATATCAAGATAGAATATATATAAGAAATGCAAAAATATTTATACATATATATAATTATATATAGATAGAACATATATAAAGAAGAAATGCAAAAATAAGTATATATAATTATATAAAGATAAAATATATATATATATATATATATAGGAAATGCAAAAATTATTATATATATAATTATATAAAAATAGAATATATATATAAGAAATGCAAAAATAATTATATATATAATTATATAAATATAGAATATATATATAATAAATGCAAAAATAATTATATATAATTATATAAAGATAGAATATATATAGGAAATGCAAAAATAATTATATATATAATTACATAAAGATAGAATATATATATAAGAAATGATAAAATAATTATATATGATTATATAAAGATAGAATATATAAAAGAAATGCAAAAATTATCATATATAATTATATAAAGATAGAATATATATAGGAAATGCAAAAATGATTATATATATAATTATATAAAGATAGAATATATATATAAGAAATGCAAAAATAATTATATATGTGATTATATAAAGATAGAATATATAAAAGAAATGCAAAAATTATTATATATAATTATATAAAGATAGAATATATATAGGAAATGCAAAAGTAAGTATGTATATAATTATATAAAGATAGAATATATATAGGAAATGCAAAAATAATTATATATAATTATATAAAGATAGAATATATTTAGGAAATGCAAAAATAATTATATATATAATTATATAAAGATAGAATATATATATAACAAATGCAAAAATAATTATATATATAATTATATAAAAATAGAATATATAAAAGAAATGCAAAAATTATTATATATAATTATATAAAGATAGAATATATATATATATATATATAAAAGCAATACAAAAATAAGTATTCTATAATGTTTATAATATAAATGTGTATAAGTGTAACTCCATTATGAATTATATAAGTTTTTTTTTGTCGAAATAGCACGTGTCAAATCATTTCGTAATTGTTGCATAGTTTTGTTTCGTTGCATTATATGTATCATTCATACGAACTTATAGAATTACTTCAAAGCTATGCAATATTTCACTAACACATATAACTGGGAAATATGTAAATACGTTTTTATAAAATATATACGTTGAAATCTGGTCTTGTTCCCAGATTAGACAGTTGTCTCCTTTCTGAACAGGGAAAAAGTTAAACCATTAAAACATTGTTTTCGTCACGAACATGTTTCGCTCTTATTGTCGTTTGAGTTGATTCCCACTTCGAGATAATTAAGTAGTAGTTTTGACGTACTGGGATATGTTTACTTTTTTGTATCTATTGTGAAACCGCCAAATTATGCCCTCATAAAAACTGGTGATTTTAATGAAGACAAGGGGGAAATCAAGCAATACTGGTTACTGGGGACGTTTGACAAATTATTATACATCCCTCCACTTTTAAATTCCAAAGTCATTATTACCATTATTAAATTACCGCACAGACATTTGTTTGGGACACCAGCTAATAAACCAACAGTGTTTTTACATCATGTGATCACCACTCACCAAGACCCTAAGGCTACTCAAGGGTAGATGACACATCTTTTGCAACTGGTATATTTTTGCTTTAATAAAATTTACGTTGAAGTTTAAAAGGTGAGCCTGTTGTATTTCTGATTAGTTTTCCATCATTCTGTTAGAGACAAAACCTATGTGAGAGAAATCCCTTATATTATTTCCTGCTGTGTTGTACTATCTGTTATTTCAAATTTTGGCCGATATCCTCGCATATATTTCTATTCAAATTATGCATTCTAGTAGACTGGTGGTTTGAATTCCTTTAATCGACCAATCTGCGTGTATGTCACCCATCAAATGCCTCTCTTCTCGGGGGCACCTATAAAATATCCAACGATAGATTGAAGTTCAGTCGAGCGTATGCCAGGAAAATAAAGCTAGAGCAGAGATATACTCGTAGCGTCTCTTCTGGTTGAAAATAGTAGGGAGACGAAAAGCCCATAGCCAACTACACTCTGATAACAGTCTTGTTTTAATAAAAGATAAAAGATATCGTGTTAAGGTAGGAAAAGTTGCTCTGAGGGCATAACCATTAACATTTAATTATAAGATATATAACTTTATCTTATTACAGAATTTATACCTCGTTTGAATGAAAAAGTTTGAATGACAACTAGAGGGTCACAAATAGCCTAAACGGAAGTCAACGAAATTTTTTAACTTCCGGACAGAAAGTTTATATCAGTTTATCTCTTGATATTTAAATCGGGACGCACGTATCTAGGACGCTGTCGCCAATCATGGACAATGCTCCTAGGTTGCACACAGTGTGGCTATGCCAAACGAACCGATCTGTCTGTCTATATGCTTATATTTTCCGTCTCCCATACTCTCTCCTTGTTTCACTCCATCTTTACCATTGCAAAACTAACAGTATTGGTGTTTTCTGTTTGTGTTTTCTTAAAAAAATAATTATAATCATCGGTGGGGTTTCCCCGTAGACTAGTAGAGTCTGACTTCTCAATGATACGCGTGGTGAAGGTTTAAAACCCCATTGCTAATTGAAAATACAATAACGTCATCTTTATGTTAAATTTATGAAAACTATAAAAGAAAATATTTTTTCATTCAATAATTCATTGTTGATGGAAAGACCATTGAGGAAGATGAAAGCTATATTTACTTGGGAAAGAAAATTACGAAAGACGGAGATCTGATCACTGAGATAAAAAGAAGGGTAGCATTGGGATGATCAGCTTTTGGGAAAGTGGATAATATCACGAGAAGTCGAAAAGCAAATATGTCAATCAAAGGGAAGATTTTCAATGAACATGTACTATCTTTTATGATCTACGGCAGCGAAACATGGCCCTGACAACTCGCTAAAATGAAATCTTGGCAGCATCACAAAGGAAGATGGAGAGGATAATGTTAGGCATAACTCTACAAGAGAGAAGGTCAAACCTCTGGATTCGCCAACAAACAAGATTTATTGACATCAATGCTGCTACAAAAAACATCCACACAAATATAGGCACGACATGTAGCCAGACAACATGACAACAGATGGTCCATCAGGACAACGGAATAGACACCTCGTCAACATAAGAGATCAAAGTGAAGACCAAGAACAAGATGAAGGAACGACTTGGTACAACACATGGGTCCAACACAGCAGCGAATAGCTCGAGACAAAGTTAAATGGATAAAGTCCAGGGAGGGGTTCCTCATTGAGTGATAAAACCTCAGTTGATTTGATTTGATTTGATTTGATTTGATTGTTTGAACGAAAAAAGAAAGGAATTGTATTAATATCAGTGATAATGAATAAATAGTCCGACATTGATAAAATTATATCAAAATGTAAATTGCAAAATGAATCTTAGTTCGTCAAATTCTGGAAATATCAATCGTTATTAAAATCAGATTGGGGCGTGTATAAGAGCCAAAGATTACTGTTGCCACATCTGGGAAATAGATGCGCACATCATCCGCCCCTACTTCAACAGGTTACAAAGTCGATAGAGAAATCTGATGGACAATACCATTTTCTCTACTTTGCTGGCTCTTTCGCATGGAAGAGACGTTGCAAACTTCTCTCTGATCTTTCTTTATTTCCTAGGCCAGGTGCTCGACAGAATTTCACTCTATGGTTCCCCCTATAAGACTTTGCGCAGCAAACACTCGACTATCTACAACAACTATCGGCAGTCTCCCTTACCCTTTATCTTTGTTTAAATATAATTGAACATTTCACAAGCAGAGCTTGTTCCTAGATCTTTATATCCGTGAACCACAATACCACAGAGCTGTGTTCATATGGACTAAAACATGGTCGTTTTCAAATCCACAGTGAACAGGTTTTTGTATAGGGGCCTTCTGAAATAAATTAACTTATCAAATTTCTATTACAACACCCATTAACCCTTACCCTTTCTAGAACAGTCCGTGTGTGGAACACATTACAACAGGACTACTTCCCAACTATTACATAAATATCGTTTTCAAATATAATGTAAATCACGGTCAGCCGTCTTCATTAATATTCAAACTCTACTAGTGTTCCACCGTTAACGATTATCAAGATGTTGTCTCATAGTCTACGCGACACTTATTAGCTCTTATCCTCGAGTCAACATCGGGCCTTGATAAGTGGTGATCATTTAATAAAAACATATACGAGCTTGTGAATGTTAGAATTTTCTCTAACGTTTCTCAGGTTTTCTTCCTTTATTGCCTCCTCTATTTTTCCCTCTTCTTCTTATATCTTCCTCTATCCATTACTTTTTTCTGCACCTCCTCCTCCTGCTGTTCTTCATCCTCTTCATTCCCTCTTGTTTTATGCCATCATACAAAACCTAGATCAAAAGAATAAACTTGTATTAACATATAAATTGTTGAATCAATTTGGCAGAAGAAATGCTTTGTATTTCCTCGCTCTACGTTAGAAAATCATATATTGAAACTTACAACCCGTCGGTCATACTACAGATTCCCATAAAAAGTAACGACTAAGACTAAATGTGTCTGAACACATCCAAAGCACATTTAACGTTTAAAAAAACTTAATAAAAGATAAATGATCTTTTTGAAATCACCTGGTACCTACGTCGGCGTATTTCAAATGCACTTATGAGACGACATTATTAGAAACTATTTTCTATTTGTTCATTAACTAGCCTAGGTGCCCGGCGTTGCCCGGGTGTTTCGAGGTGTTTGTTGAGCAAAAAAAGAAAAATAGTGGTAGTAGGCAGGCAGGCAGGCAGGCTCGAACCCATCCTGCGAAGAAGTAAATGAACGTAAAAAAAACGTGACGTCTTTGCATTCATCGCCAAACCGGAAGTGGCAAAGGTGAAATTAAGTCTAGTCAATCGAAAAGAGGGGATGATATTCGAAAATATCTGAAAAAAAGGGACCCCTTCTTGTAGAAAAGTGGCCAGTTGTGGGTGGAGGAATTAATGTGTTTAGCTATTTTTTGATACCGTTCTCGTGAAAATCCGTCGTCTCTGTCGAAATTTATAGCCATACATATATACATATATCCATACATACATACTCGATAAAATATGCATACATACTACATAAATACATACATACATACATACATATCACATACATACATATATATATATATATATTTAAACAGACAGGTGAGGTTTGTATTATAGAAGAGAGAACAAAAATACAAGACAGGAGATCAAGAAAGACAAACTTAGAGAGAAAGATATATATATATATATATATATATATATATATATATATATATATGTATATATATGCATATATATATATATATATATATATATATATAGGGAGAAAGAGAGAGTGAGAGAGGAGATTTAAAATAGAAAAATAGTTTGGCGTATACAAAAAAAGAAATACAGATAATCAATAATTGTTGACAGAAACAACTTATGTGTACATCCATAATGCATTGAGTAATCAAATTCTGACAGCAGCTGTCATGTCTAAGATGAGAATTGATACAGTTTTTACAGAAACATAAGCACACTAGTTGGTCGGTATCCGTGTGCATATTTATCTGGTACTTGGGTCTGGTAGACTTAAAAAAACAGTTTTGAAGACATTATTTCTCCCTTCCGAAGGTATATCGCTAGTCAGCTGGGAGCTAGCACGACCAGAATAAGCTTAATTAGGGCAAATTTTTACCTTCCAAAGTATCTGGATAGATAGATGGATAACTAACCTGTCCAGACTAATCACCATCACGCGCACTGCCCCTCTTCCGATGGGCACAGATTCCTAGAGACGTCTTATTTCTTGTCAGAAAGGCCAGATACAAAATTCACGTGGTTCATTGACTTCTGTCTCGAGTCACCACTGACCTTTAAGGTGTAATATTCAACATTCAAACACAGTAATACTTTAGTAAGAAAACGATACATTTTTGATGGACGTTTTTCCTTCCAAGTTATAGACAATAGAAACTTTCGTTATGCTGTACAAGTAAACATATAAATAAACCCATAGGCGTGTGCAACATATTGATATATGCTACAAGTTGAACTATAAAGTTTATGTTTGATTTCCTTCCGTAATAATCATAAAACGGATATGTAATTAAGAATAGTGTATATTACATTTCATTAACACCAATTAAAATGTTACTGTGGAAAACAATCCGATCTCGTATACAGTTTATTTTTTTATATAATGAGTTTTAATTTGAGCAGGAGGAATTCGAATCACATGTCGTCTAAGTACACGTGACGCAGTTGCATATATATACATATATATATATATATATATATATATATATATATAAAGTTATAAAATATTTCTGGAAATTTAGCTACACAGAATATTCCGCGTATTATCCACGCTAGTATTCATCAGGTTTATATATATATATATATATATATATATATATATATATGTGTGTGTGTGTGTGTGTGTTATATTTATATATGTACATACAGATATGCAGATAAATATATCTATTATACATACATACGTAGTTATATATGTATATCTATATATGTAAGTATATATATATGTGTGTGTGTGTGGGTCCATATATGTGTGGGTGTATGTATATATAAATGTATATCTGAAAGGTACAATATATGTATATATCTGTATGTTTATATATATATATATATTTATATATATATACATATATATATATATGTATATATGCGTGTATAAATGTATATATACATATATATATTTATATGTATACATACGTGTGTATATGTATATGTGTGTATAAATGTATATATGTAGTTATGTGTGTGCATATATATATATTGATGTTTGTATATATGTATACATATACGTATATATATGTGTGTATATATGTTCATATATGTATATATATATGTGTGTATTTATGTTTATATATGTATATATATGTTTGTATATATGAATATACATACATATATACATATATATATATATATATATTTATGTATATTCATATATACAAACATATATATACATATATAAACATATATACAAATTTATATACATATATAAACATATATACACGCATATATACATATATGCATGCATATATACATACATCTATTTATATATACACATAACTACATATATACATTTATACCCATATATATATACATATAAACATTTATATAGTCATATAAAGATATATATATACATTTATACACGCATATATACACATATATGATATATATATATACGTGTATATATATACGTATATATGTGTGTGTGTGTATTAATGCCTATAGATGTGTATATATACGTATATACAGTACCCGCAAAAGTATTGGATACATTACATTTTTCCTTATAACTTTAATTTGGGTTCAAGATTTTACCTTAAATTTGGTTAATATATTCCTATATCTATTCTAAATTATATTTGAACTAGAAAATACAACATCAATATTTAGAAAGTTTATATTTAAGGAAAATATGAATTAGCAACGCAAAAGTATTGGATACACTTTAAAAGAATTAGTTTTCTGAAATAAATTTAAATGTCTTTTGCTTAATGGTTTTCAATAATGAAAACCTGTTATCTCTGAGCAATCAGAGAGATTTATATTAAAATAATTTCATAAAATTCTGCCAGTTTGGGCCCACTACTTCAAAGTCAACCAATCCATTTATAAAAATGCCTTAAACTAAAGAGTTTTCAATAGACATTCGTCAAAAAATCATTAATAAGCACAAAGACGGAAAAGGGCATCGAATATTATCAAGGGAATTTAAACTACCAATTAGTACAGTTGCAAACGTTATTAGAAAGTTTAAAAACTCTCGTGAAGCTGTTGCAAATCTTCCAAGATGTGTCATCTAAGGAAATTAAACGAAAAAAAAATCAGGGTGGGTAAGGAGAAAGGTACAACCCCCTTTTCTTACTCGTGGTTAAATTCAAACTGACCTAAGAGAAGCTGGAATTAATGTGAGCAAGGATACATTCAGTTGAGTTTTAAATCGTGCAGGTTTTGTATCAAGGTCTCCAAGAAAAGTTCCATTATTGAAGCTTAAACATGTCAGATCATGTTTGACTTATGTTAAAACATATGGGGAACAACCGCAAGCATTTTGGAACCAGGTAATCTGGTCAGACGAAACGAAAATCAAAATCTTTGGAAGAAACACAGCAACACATGTATGTCGTAAAAATGGCATCGCCTATAACAAAAAAAAAATACCATTCCTACGGTAAAGTTTGACGGTGATTCGATTATAGTATAGAGGTGGTTTTCATCTCCAGGTACTGGTGAACTAGAAATCATCAATGGTAGAATGAATGGATGTATGTACAGGGGGATTTCGGAGAAAAACCTCAAGAAAGTTGTTGATTTGTTGGGACATAATAGCAATTTCGTGTTTAAGCAGGACAATAATTCCAAGCATATTGTGCCCAGTCAGTCTTCAGACCTCAATCCAATTGGAAATTTGTGGAAAATATTGAAGATCAATGTTCTACAGGAAGAATCCACAAAATATTCAACAACTAGAACTTCTGCAAAGAAGGATGGCGCAAAATACCTTCATATCTTTGCAAAAAAAATGTGAAAGCGATTGGAAGATGTTGAACGCAATAAAGGCTATGCAACCAAATATTAAATCAATGCATCCAATACTTTTGCGTTAGTTGATCTATATTTTTCCTTTAATATAAACTTTTTAAACTTTAATTTTCTAATTACAACTACAAATATTAGTAAGAATAATAATAGGAATATAATGACCAAATTTTAGGTAAAATCTTGAACCCTTATTAAAGTTATGAAGAAAAACGTAATGCATCCAATACTTTTGGGTGTACCGTATATGCGTATATATATATATATATATATATATATATATATATATATATATACACACATATATATATATATATATAGTCATGTATCTTACAAAACCTCAGTTGTTACTCTCGGTATACAGTGCACACTTAATAATATGACTGTTTGTAACGTTATCATTTAAAGTAGAGGTAGTGATAACCGTGCAAATTCAATTACGCACGCATATGCATGTAAGGAAGACATTTCAGAATAGTGCATGCCGTAATACCATAACATGTTGCCGTCATCTATGGAAGCAAGGAGAGTGAGAACATTCTAAGTGTAGTACATACGTATGACGTTGCTTACATGACACGTGAGTGAATCATTCAGATCAATTACAGTCGATCATATTATATTAATAGATATCTTTCCGGGTGTTTTGCTTGTTTGCTTATCTGATGCACAAGAGATGGTGTTGACCTTTTGCCTCCTCGTCGTGTAAACTCATTAGGTAGAATCAGGAATAGAGAGTGACGTCATTCATAGATGACGTTGTCCATAAAACGAGAGAGTGTGGCAGGGAAAGTTATACAGTTTTTTTTATGAAAATATTTAAACGTATTTGTACCTTAGACCCTAATAGTTTGTGTGAAGTGGCACTTAATTGGCATACAATTTGTCATTTTTCTTTTACTTGCCTTATGCAAGCTTCTTTCGCAAACACTTATATCACTCTGTGAGTTGATCCTATTTGGAGCTGCTCGGCACGCCTTATTCTGCCTTGGTAAAGTTCAAAACCGTGTTCGAAACCTAGTAGATGATACCCTTCAATTTCTTTGCTACAGATACGTCGCGAGCCTGTCTCTGCTCTATCTCTATTTTAATGGCAAGTGCTCCACCGAACTCAAATCTATGGTCTTCCCGTTGCCTAAGTTTTACAAAACTGCTCGAAGAGCTATAAGTACTATGATTCTCCCCATTCTCTATTTGTGCCTAAATGTAAGCGCAGATTCTATTAGCAAAGCTTCTTTCCCAGAACTGTTTGCCTTTGGAACACGGTTCTGCTGTCCTGCCTCCCGGTTGAATTAAAAACGGTGGCCTTCAAATCTAATGTAAACAAGTTCTTGCTAAACAGTCCTTCCAAATTATCAAATTCTGTCCAATTTACACCATAAGTGATTACTACACCACCACCTTTCATTCACTAACACTTATCCTCTAGTGGCTTTCGGGATTTGATAAATAGTAACTCCCAATTAAAAAAATTACAATTTCTGTTTAAATATATTTTTTTACTTTGGAAACATTGTACATATAACCAACGTTGTCACATCGAAACGATGTAATTTGTCATTATATTTTACGTAAACACTTTTTGTTTGTAAATAAAATTATTTCAAAAGAAATTGTGATTTTTTACTATTTATCAAAGGCACAGATAGAGAATGGGGGAAATCATAGTACTTAGCAGTCGAGTGATTTTTGTGAAACTTAGGAAACGGGAAGACCATAGATTCGAGTTCGGTGGAGCATTTTTCTTAAGTTTTATCTCTGTATCAATTTCTATATGTCTTGAGTGCGACTCATTTCCATTTGTCCCCGCATTCAAAGTTATTCCTAAATATTTCAGCAGTTTTCATTGTGTTTCTGTTGTATCTTCACAGCCAATCCTCTGACTAAATTTCTCCTATTTTTTCCAAAGATTTTTTGGATTATTTTTACTGGTCCTACTAGTATTGGTGGTATCTTGACCTTTTTAATCTTCCATATGTGTTTTATATATTTGCTTAGCACTGCCCATTTGCTACACTTCGCAGTATTCTTTATATTCACCCTTGGAGTTTCCTGATACAACTAAATCGACAATTGGGCAAGGCTTATCTTTCTTGTCAATTGTTACGGCATCCGGTCTTCTTTTTGGGATGGGGTTTGACGTCCCTGTATATATAGATATAGTGATTTTAATTTTCGAGTATGGCAACTGGTTTGTGCTTGTACAATTTGTCTAAGTATTTACGATGCAGCTGTTTTTATAATTCCCAGTGTACTGCCTTCATCACTTGATCGTGTCTGTTTTTGCAATCTATTTATACTTATTATTATTTCGGTAGTCACATTTTTGTGTTTGGTTGTTGTTATTGCCAATTCCAAGCGTATAATAATAATAACAAATGACCAGGGACTACCAGCATCTCTGTTCTCAGTCGTTGAGAACTTTGAGCAAGATGCAGGCGGTTCCAAAAGGGCAGCCTACTGAAGCGTTCCAACATTGAAATGGATTCCGTTTCTTTTAATCCATTGGCAAATGCTTTTGTCACGCTCACGGGATATTTTGATCACAATAGATACAAATGTCTAGATTCTTAAACTTCCACAATTGGTATGCTTCTTTTCCTCAGACAATATTGCAACCATTCAACCCATTATTATTATTATTATTATTATTATTATTATTATTATTATTATTATTATTATTATTATTGTTGTTGTTGTTATTTTTATTATTGTTATTATTATTATTAGTAGTAGTAGTAGAAGTAGCAGTTTTTTTTTGTTGTTGTTGTTGTTGTTGTATTGCACCTTTATTTGTATACAACTGAACAAAACAAGTGTGGTTTTCTCTATCGAGAAAAGCAGCAATCAAACACACCTGCTCTATGCAAGATACTGAGCATTTCGGGATAAACGTATACCAATTACGAAATATAATCCTGCTCCGGGTAACGCAGCATGCAAGCACACCTGCATTAAAAGAAAACAGTGTTCATAACAACAATATTACAACGATAAGTTTTAAGACGAAAACTGACGAAAAAATCGACTCCCTTGACAAATTGTGCTCGATACCTAATTTAAGAAACAGTTTCATTATTTTCGATGGCAAATATTTCGTAAAAAAAGAATGCACTGGAGGCTTTAGATTCTCTAACTTTTCTTTCTAAAAGAGGCACACAATACTGTAAACATTTACACACACGCAGCGAGTTATATATATATATATATATATATATATAGAGAGAGAGAGAGAGAGAGTAAAGGATTATATATATTAAAGGATTATATATCCATATAGGTATTCACTTACAGTACAGTTTCCTTGTATCACAAGTCATCAGTGGGGCTATGCATACGCCTTTCCACAGTCGTGGATCGAACCTACAACCCTCGTATTGACTGTTGTTCGGGAGGTTAAGTTTTGATCCTGCTTGATTTTGTTGCTTGTCTAACCGCACTGATGAGCTATGATACAGCTAAACTGTACTGTATGTGGATGACCACACACACACACATACACACATACACACATACACACACACGCATATATATATGTATATTTTGCATATGTATATGTGTATGTACAAAATATATATAAAACAGCATATATAAGATATATATATATGTGTGTGTGCGCGCGTGTGTGTGTGTGTGTGTGTGTGTGTGTGTGCTATAGGCACTTTGTGCGTTTGTATTAGTTCGTACCTTATGGACTTAAGACATTTTCGGATGATTTTTTAATAATTTAACATAAGTGTACTGCATGCGTCTGGAAATGTACTTATATTTGTTTTGTATTGGAAAGTATTCGATAAGTATCGAAAATTGATAATCGAAAACATCTAATTAAGGCAAGAATAATCCGATTTGGACCAAAGTTAACACCTTACAGGAATATTTGGAAAAGTTTTTATCACTGCGCACGCCAAAATTCCCAGCGTATATAATTAACAGAATGCTATTCGATAAGACAGCGGCGGCGTTCGAAATGGCGGTTTCTGTTTATTGCTGGGACAAACTCTAGCCAATATTTTTGTCAGTTTCTTGGAACAGTTGCTGTTCAATAAATGCCCAACCGACTTTTTACATGCGTCACATTGACGACACTTTTTCTTGTTTCGCTACGCATGGCGAAGTTGTGTTGTCTTTAAATTATTGAATGATTTGAACCCTTCCATCTAATTTACGATGAGGGTAGAAAAAGGCAACTCCCTTCCTTTCTTTGATGTTTTACTTTCGAAATGTGGGCCTTCCTTTGTCACGTCCGTTTATAGAAAACTTCCTTTTACTGGTCTGTACCTGAGTTGGGCTTCTATCGCACCAGCAAGTAGGAAGCTGAATATTATTAGAAATTTAACCCAACGGGGACTTGTCATTTGCTCGCCTTCTTGCATCGATTCAGAAATCGATAAAATTAAACGAATTTTCATTATGAATGGATATCCGGCTCCATTGGTTAACAAAATTGTCAACAAGATAATAGAATCCTTTTCTGAGCAACCCAAATATGGTCCATCTAGATTTCCAGTATACCTCAAGTTACCTTGGATTGGACCTGAAGGCCAGCGTATGGAGACAAGATTTCCTCTCTTGTCACTTCGAATTTTGGTGCTTTAACTCTCCGAATTGCTTTCTGTACAAAGCGTGCGTTTCCCTCTTTTCATAAGGACGTCTTGCTTATCTCGCAGTCAAGTAATAGTGTTTATAAATTTCAATGTCGGTGTGATGCCGTCTATATAGACAAGACGACCCAGCGTCTTCATGTTAGAATCGCCCAGCATGTGCCACGTAACATCCGAGTTCATCAGCCTATTTCCAGGAGTTCCAGATAAGTTGAATCGGCTATTGGGCATCGCTTAGTAGATGAAAAAGACTGTGCTTCTACATTCTCTTTGGATTGTTTTTCTGTTTTACACAAAGGACGCACTAAGTTCCACCTGTCTGTCCTCGGGGCACTTGCCATTAGTTTCGCCCCCCCCTACTTTGTGTAAGCAGAAAAACGTTGACTGGCAGTTCAACTGTTTCGCGGGACACATTCCATCTAAGTTTGTATTATTATTATTATTACAACAATAATACAAAAAAATATTCTATTCCTCTATACAGACGTATATCTTTGAAAAAGTCCGTCTGTACGAAAAGCGCTTTGGGTTTCGTTTCTTTTTGCATTTCGTGATTTTTTTTTTCTTAATCGACTTTTTATGTTATTACATTCCGAACTGTGTTCACATTTTTCTTGGGTTGTATCACACTTCGTGATTCTTAATCGACTTATGCATTATTTTCTTTAGCATTCGATTATGGTTCATTTTCTGAATATGAATATATATATATATATATATATATATATATATATATATATATATAATTATTTACTATAATAATATTAAATAGCTAAAGACACTACTGTTTCATCCTTTCTGGAATTTTCTGTGCAGTGTATCTCGAGTAACACTAGTCATACTTATTGCTATATATATATATATATATATATATATATATATATATATATAGCGATAACTATTATATACATATATATATATATATATAATATACTGATCAATATTATATATATATATATATATATATATATATAATAGGTATTGGTTTGACTTTTACATGCAGCTGCTTGACGTTGGACACTGTCCTTGTCCTTGATTAAAACACTATTGTAAAATAATTTCATCTGCTGCGTAATTAGCCTTATGCGAAGTTTTCTACTTTTTGTTTGTATGTAAACATGAAAGTCGAACACTGGACAGACGATGGGCAAATGTGTATATGAATGGGAATTTGATGGGCTCGTTTATTGACGTCGATCTCATTTGCCGAGGGTTATAACTCAAAACTATTAAGTAGACATTTGTTCAACTCCTGGTTAGGAGGTGTTAGTCTAGCCGCACTGATATGCTGGGATAATGCAAAACCGTCTGTATGTCGATGACCATATATATATATATATATATATATATATATATATATATATATATATATATATATATATATATATATATATATACGAGGTTCCTTAAAAAAGTTTCCATACTTTCTTGTACAAGCATTTAAAAATGCCTCATACAATCTAAAATTCAGTATCTTATTGCTGTACATCTTATCAGATGATTGACCAATGTTTATGATTTCAGGTTTAAATAAAGAGCTAAAACAGAAATACACTCAGCTAAATCCTGATTCTTACAGCTGGTTAATTTTAAAAAATGCAATCTGGATGTGTAGATATCTTAGAAGAAATATACAATAAAATTATGTTTTAAACTTGAAAAATGCCGGAGAAATGTATAAAATCCTTCAAACCTCTATTTAACCATCTCGCATGAATTGGGCAAAAGTTTTGGAAGGGCATACGAGAAGGAAGTACAGAGGGTGTTTAGGAAGGATGCGGTGGGACGGATTACGAAAGTTTTAACACCAGAGTTGATAAGCCGAATAAAGAATTTCATTGATAAGGACCATCGTGTGTTCATAAGACAATATGTACTCAGTTTGATGTCAATGTAAAAACTGTAAACATAATTATTCGCAAGAAACTGAAGATGTGGCAGATTTGCGCAAAAGTTTGTCTTAACGGTGCTTTATCTTTGTCCTAAACTATTTTATCAAGATGGGCATTAAGACAGATCTTCAAAGATATCTATAGTCCAGACCCTCCTTCCTGTGACTTGGTTATTCGCTAAGCTTAGGGAAACCTTAGAGGCAGTCTTTATGAAGCTATTGAGGAGATGAAAGAAGCTGTGACGATGCTTATTGACACGCTCATACAGGAGGACTTTCACATGGCCTTCCAGGAGTCCTTGGAACGGTACAAATATAGCGGGAGGGTATTGCTTCGAAAGGGGCTAGAGTTTAATGTTTGTACTATAAATACAAGTACATGTACAAAAAAAAATAGACAATTTATTCAAGGCACCTCGTATATTAACAGAGTTACCTCTATTTCGAACCGATCGCCTGTCTTACCGAAGATCCCATTTACTTTATGCGCTGGCCCCTTCTGTTTTTCTTTTCGGTGACAAACGTTCTCGGATACTCTTGTAATATTAAGCTGTATGAAGCTGTTTCGTTTGGTCAACATTGGATTGCCTCTTCTTTAATCGTATTTGTTCGATTATCGATGTTCAATAATTCTCGAAGACATTCAGATACAAAACTATAATAAAATATAATTGTGTGAAATTTTACGGAAATCGGCGGGCTAGCCATTTCGGAAACCGGAAGCAACCAACTAACATGCACGCAAACACACTAAAAGGCACACAGACACATTACAGGCGAAGTTCCTCATATATATAAATATATAAGATTTGTGTAAAAATAATGTCATTTTTTCCCGTTCCACTATATATATATATATATATATATATATATATATATATATATATATATATATATATATATATACTCGAGTTTTTTTATTCAAAAGTAATGGACTAATGAATTCAACGAGGTTGTTAGATAGTGCTCAATAAAAAGAGCTGATAATACTTGTTTATTGTGATATAAACATGGTCACATCCTGCTGCTACAAATAGCCACTTGTTCCAATCAAACAACAGATATCATCAGGCAGCGACTTGACTATTCAAAAGTTCAATGAATAATTATTCATTGAACTTTGGGCTATTTGTAGCAGCAGGATGTGACCATGTTTATAAACAAGTATATATATATATATATATATATATATATATATATATATATAAACGACATTATTTTTGCACCAACCTAATATGTATGTGTGCGTGCGTGAGTGGGGGGGTATGAATGCGAAATCCGACAATCAAATATGGACGTGGATGTCGAGCGATTAACAAAGAAGCGTTCAGGTTCATAACTCGTTACCAAATTATGAAGCAATTTTCTCTGGAAAGTCAATTTTATGAATGTTCTATAAAACTTCAAAAGTGATAACACTGAAGTTGTAGATATTTTACTGCATATGGATAATTTGATTGTTCAGCTTACAACCCAAAACTAATTATATTGGAATAAGCGTACGGATGCAGAATGAATTACGTAATTTAATATTGTCGATTTTGATCATATAATACAGAATGCCTTTTATAAGATAAATGAAGAAATAACACTGTTTCTCTTTTTTTCTCTTTCTTTCGTTCTTTCTGTCCATACAAACGCACACAATACACACACACGCGTATATATCTATATACTATCTATCTATCTATCGCTCTTTCTCTCACACTATATATATATATATACATATATATATATATATATATATATATATATATATATATATATATATATAAAGTAAGATGTGTATATCTTTGTGTGTACGGGGGTACCAACTTGGCTAATTAACCAGTAAGTATGAATTTTAGAACATAATTGACTAATTGAAACAATGTTTATAATGAGCTGATATTATCACGAAATTAGAGTTAAAAACGGAAAGTTCTTAGCAAAATAATTCCCATGCATTGGATTATCCTGAAATTATAACAGTATTTATTTCATATATATAAAGTGCTCAAACGTTTGTTTGTAAACAAACCGCGAGCTTCTCATTTTTGCAGCCAAATTAAGTAGCGAGTTAGATTATTTACGATAGTGCTCAACCCAAAAAGGGGGGCTTTATAAAATATATTTGTAGTTATCGACATACAGTCCTGTTTCGTTGTATCACAACTCATCAGTGCCGCTAGACTAGCACCTATCCCAAGCCGAGGATCGAACCTAGAACCATCGTGTACACAAATATATATATATATATATATATATATATATATATATATATATATATATACCGTACTTTGGGTTAATTGCGCCAACTACAAAAAGTGCTCTTTATATGAGTGGTTGCTAAAAGAGCACTTTTAGCTAGCTGGCGCAATTACTCTAGGCTTGGCTCAATTGCCCCAAAGTACGGTATATATATATATATATATATATATATATATATATATATATATATATATATATATATATATATATACTAGTAGGCAATCAGGCGTACCCCGGTAGCTGAAATATGATGTTTAATTCATACAGATTCCGTATTTGTTATTATATAGCCAATTGCTTATTATATTGAATTACATCCGCGTCGTAGTAATTATTTCGAAAGTTACAAAAAAACGATATAGTTGCCATCAGTAAGATCGAAACCAAAACATACAAGTCGTCAGTCATAACCATTTCTACTATATCCATGCATATGGTAAAACCTTGAAAAATAACCTTGTAAAAAAGAACAAATGCGAATTCGGGCATGGGTAAGAATAACACGTTATTCAACTTGTCACTGGTAAACGTTTCCTTCAATATTGACCCTTTAGCAGCTATTTTCACGCGCTTAAAGCCAAATAGAATCTTGTCCACTGGTCTAAATAAAATTCCAAGTCTGTAAAACAAATACTGATACAGAAGTTATGTAGAGATCTACCTTTTCTTAAGACACAGACAAGGTCACGATGATGCTAGAACGTTTGCACTATAAATGGTGCATAATTATTCACAATGTAGAAACTATGCATGAATTTAATCAAGCTTAATAGTTAAATGAAACTAATATCTTATAAGAAACCATATAAATGAATGGGGATTTTCTATGAGTATACGACATAGTAAAACCTTAGTCGCACACATACGCATGGGCGAGTAGGTTAGGAGGTGCGTTTTACTATTTTTTAATAAAAACGGGGCTTTTAATATCAGCGTATGCACGACGAAGGACTCAAATTTATATAAATATAGATAGACATATATGAAGTAGAATATAGACAGACGGATATAAATAAAAAGAGGAAGGATGTAAAGAGAGAGAAGAGAGTGAGAGAAAGATGTAGATATCTAAATTATTTAAGAAATAATAGTACATTAAGCACATTTTTTTAAAAATATAATTTCACTTAGCATGTTGTCATTTTATTCTTGTCTTCCGCACATTTGTTATTTCCTATCCTTTTGATTTTTTGTACTGCCCTAATTTCTATTGTGCGCAATTTGTATATTCTTGCTTTTTTTTTTTGTACAACCCTGCTTGTTTTTCTCACTCAGCATAAAATCGCCTTGCGTAATCAAATTCCATCCTAACTCGCGACCTACGCCTCCTCAAATTGTTCATTCTGACAGTTCTATTAATAATAGATTTGTTTTTTCTTTTCTAACATTCCCTTTCGTTAAGAGAAATTATTCATTTCTTGACAAAAAATAACATCCGTCCGAATAAAATTGCCCAATCCAACTTATTGGTTGTTTTATTCTCTAGTTTTTTTGTTTATTTGAAAAAAAATATTATTGCCCAAAATGAAAATTTTAATATATGAGGAAATTTTATTATGCAAGGATATGATCAATATTTATTTGAGTCATATTTTCTTTCCGGATAAAATTTATTTATACACTTCATTTGCTAAACATATATGTATATACCTATATGTACATACATAAACATATATATGTATATATTTATATATATATATATATATATATATATATATATATATATATATATATATATATATATGGGGGTGTATCTATAAATATATGTGTATGGATAAATAAATGTGTTTGTGTACATCTGTATATATTTATAAAAGTGAGAATGTGTGAGGACACTTCTCAACCTATATACTCAACGAATATTTTATCTACAGAATTGAAATTTGATTTAGAAAGTATTCAGACACGTGAAAAACTATTCTTCGGTTTTCAGCCGGAAAAACGAATGTTAAACGGGAAGAAATTGAAATATTGATATTTATTACTCTTATTACACGTTATTTTTTATTGATTTTTATTATTATATATTTAATTAATATTGCTTCAGATATTTCGAGGTTATGATTATTAGAAATGTATTCGAGAAAAATTCAACAATGATCAATACGTTTAAAGTAGGCTAAATTGTTCGTGGGATTTTATTAAACCTTTGTGGTCAGCCATTATATTATATACTAGCATTTCAGCCCGGCGTTGCTCAGGAGTTGGACGTGTATGTTGAGAAAAAAAAAAAGCGGCCAATTTTTTAAACTTTGATCCCTATTATGACCCCTTAATATTTATTATTTGGGGCTAAAATCAAGTTATTAAGTCAGATCTATATCCAAGGAACCTATATCTAAACTTAAAAAAAATTTATTACATTTTCACCTCAAGCAAGGCACATATCCACTTTGGTGTAGGGGGCTACTATCAGGGACAAAAACTACTGGGGTACTATGTAGGGATTTGGGCAGCAAGATGTCGGTTCACGTTGCACTTGAACTTCTGCATGTCAGTACAGTTGGGGAAGCCGGGACCTGGAATGGAATTCCAAAGTCTAGCGGTTCTGGAGAAGAAATTACTGGAGTAGAAAGATCTTTTTCTTCTAGGGATCTCTACAGTGTGGAGTTGGGATTTAGCAGCCTTTCGGGTTTGTCGAGGGTGTTCACATCGTGGGGGCACAAGTGATTGCAGTTCGTCAGAGCATTCACCATTAAAATCCTTGTTGAATAGGCAGAGGGATGCAACGTTTCGTCGATGGGACAGAGGCTGAAGCTTAGGTGCTAGTTCAGGGCCTATCAGATTTGCGACTCTCTTTTGAACCTTGTCAAGGAGCGAGAGACTAGTAGCAGCTGCACGAGCCGAAATATGACAACAATACTCTATACATGGGCGAATGGTGGCATTATAGAGGTACAGGGTACTTTCGGGTGTTAGTAGTTTTCTAGCACAGGACTGAGAGCCCACCTTCCTTGCAGCGGCCCTGGCAATGCCTTCAATGTAATTGTTCCAACTCATGTTTCCTGTGAACGTTAGGCCAATGAGTTTGAAATATGTACTCTCAGATAAAGAGTCATTGGCTATTGCTATAGATGGTAGAGAAGGTTTCTTGTAATTATTGAATGAAACTAGTTTAGTCTAGGCGGCATTAAACGTGAGCATCCATTTATGTTCCACTTTCACTACAGATTGGAGTTCATCCTCTAGTGTTTCTGCCATTTCTTTAGATATATGTTCATTCGTTTGCCTGTCGTGCCTGTTATAGAGTGTAGTGTCATCAGCATATATACCCATCTCAGAGGCAATTGTGTCGAGGAGGTCATTTATGACTATCAGGAACAGTAAAGGTCCAAGGATAGTCCCCTGGGGCACTCCAGCATTTATATCATATTGTTTAGATGTATGACCGTCGAGGACAACCTGGATTTTTCTCTCATCTTAGAAGGGGTTAATTATGTTAAGTATTCTACCAGTGATACCGTATGACCTAATTTTCCTGAGGAGACCCTCATGCCATACCCTGTCAATTGCCTCAGATATATCTAGAGCTACCGCTCTGCCCCCCCCCGCTTTGTCCAGTAAATGGTATATACGTTCAGAGATTACAGTTAGGATGTCTGCTGGTGAACGGGTTTGTCTAAATCCATATTGTTGGTCAAGTGTTCATACCCAAAATTATCGAGGGAGTTTGGTATAGTTCTCAAAGGTCAAATCGTTGAACATCGACCCCTTAACAGCCAAATTTCTAGCCGAAAACGATCACAAATATTTTTCCAAATCTCAGTGCCCTGTATATAAAATTTCGCGTCTGTAGACTTAAAATTGAGAGAGTTATTGCGTAGCGAAATGTACACAGACACACACAGACACACAGGCAGACACGTTCACTTTTATAGATATACTAGCATTTCAGCCCGGCATTGCCCGGGTGTTTGAGTGAGTCTGTTGAACAAAAATAAAGCCATACAAGAAAGGCAGGCTCGAACCCGTACCGCGAAGGAGGAAAAGAATTGAGGAAAAACCGGACGTCTATACTGTTACGACTACCGCCAAACCGGAAGTGGCATTTTTTTTATTAAGGCTAGACAATCGAAAGGAGAGGATGACTTTCAAAAATATCGGCCAAAAAAGCGCCCACCCCCTGTAGAAAAGTTCCCAGTTGAAGGTGAATATAATAATGTTTTTAGCCAATTTTTCGATATTTGTCGCCTGAAACGTCGAACTTTAAAACAATACTGATCCTGATAAAATCCGTCGCGTATGTCAAAAGTTTTAGGCAGAAATGCAAACATACATACATGCATTTATATATTGGTAACTAAACAATTTCGACCCAAACCGATTAAAAAGCTTGCCCTATCTCTGATACCCCTTTTTTGTCAAATTTCAAATGTTTAGACCAGAAATTGTCTGAGTAATTTGCTAGAGACCGCAGAGGACATTTTTTTTTAAATTGACCCCTATTACGTCTCTTAATATTTATATTTTGTGGCTAAAATCAAGTTATCAAGTTAGGTCCATGTCCAAGGAACCTATATCTAAAATCTCAAGTGTTTAGTCCCAAAATTGTCGAAGGAGTTTGGTAGAGTTCTTAAACACCAAATCGTTTAACTTTGACTCCTTAATGGCAAAATTTCTGCCCTAAAACACATTATATCGATTTTCCAACTCTCAGTACCCTGTATATCAAATTTTGAGACTGTACACTGAAAATTGAGTTATTGCGAAGGAAAATGTACACATACAGACATACAGACAGACACACAGACACATTCACTTTTATAGATATATAGATAGACTAGTAGTTCAGCCCGGCGTTGCCCGGGTGTTTGGATATGTATGCTGATCAAAAAAAAAAAAGTGGTAGTAAGAAGGCAGGCTCGAACCCGTACCACGAAGGAGGAAAAGAACGGTGAAAACCCCCTGACGCATTTGCGGTTACGACCACCGCCAAACCTGAAGGGAGTTATGTTTAAATTATGGCAAGATAATCTAAAGAAGAGGATATTTTTCAAAAATATCGTCGAAAAAAGCGACCCCTTCCGTAGAAAAGTGCCTAGTTGAAGGTGAAGATATTAATGTTTTTGGCCTATTTTTCGATATTTGTCGTATAAATGGTCGAACTTTAAAACGATACTGAACTTGGTAAAATCTGTCGCCTCTGTCGAAAATTTTAAGCAGACACGCAAACAAACATACATACATTTATATATGGTTAACTAAAAAAATTTCGATCGAAACCGATGAAAAAAAACTTGATCTATCTCTGCATGCCCTTTATGTAAAAATTCAAATGTTTAGACCAGAAATTGTCTCAATAATTTGGCAGAGACCGTAGAAGTTAATTTTTAAACTTTGCCCCCTATTATGACCCCTTAACATTTATTGTTTTGATCTCAAATCAAGTTATTAAGTTAGATCCATGTCCAAGGAACCTATATCTAAAATTTCAAGTGTTTAGACTCAAAATTGTCGTAGGAGTTTGGTAGAGTTCTCAAAAGTCAAATCGTTAAACTCTGGCCCCCATAACAGCCACATTTCTGCCCGAAAACGGACCAAAAAGATTTTCTCAAATCTCAGTACCCTGTATCTCAAACTACGAGTCCGTAGACTTAAAATTGAGAGAGTTATTGCGTAGGGAAATGTACACACACAGAGACACATATACAGACGCGTTCACTTTTATAGATATCTAGATTATCCCAATTGTATTATATATATATATATATATATATATATATATGTATATATATATTGCGTATGTCATCCAGTTGTTTAGTTGTATTTTGTTATTTGTGTGCATTATTTTCTACAGTTTTGTTTCCTTTGGTTTGCAGCAGTTGTAAACAGAAATGCGTTTTCAAATTCTTGTTGCCATTCGAAAAATTATCTTTAGTGTCCGCTTTATCGCTATTATTTTTTTGAATGAAAAATTTTGTCGTGTTAGTTATTGATGCAGACTACCAGTTCGGAAAGCCGAATTCAAGCTCTAATCTGTTTAATTTTATAGTAAGCTTCGATGTAAATGGGTTTAAAAAATATGCAGTTTCTCTAATTACTGGGGACTAATTCCTACATTTCTTACATATTATTCATTGGCACTGTCAATTGTGCACGGGTATAAGAAGCAAATGAAACTCAGAGGTGTAGTAGTATACAATCACATCCTCACTGTTTCTATCATCGCATCTAATATATTTGGTTACCTTTCATAGAGACAACCAGTCACTCTTCTATATACTTCAGTGTTCATGATCTCAGACATGATTTGTTCTTAAACTCTTCATTCTATTTTGGCAGATGACATCATTGTTTTCGGACGTCACAAAGAATTTCATCGTAATCTTCTTCCTCTAGAAAAGTATACTTCTTCTAATATAGACACACATGAATATATATATATATATATATATATATATATATATATATAGGAGAGAGAGAGAGAGAGAAGAAGAAGAAGAAGTGGCAGATTGATAAATTAATTACAAAATTGCTCCATTCAAACGTTTATTCATCTCATCATTCATATGAAAATTGTCGTACATATTACAGACCTGTTTTATTACACAAAGAAAAAATCTTTAATAATTATTTATATGTCAATACTGACTATTTTCTCGCGTATCCTCTTTAGAAAATACAAAAAGTTTAGGTGAACAGAAATAGGCATCATGATGTAATATGAGAAAAAATTCTATAAAAGGATTAGCGGTGAATATTTATTAAGGTATTTGCCATTCAACGAAATACGTATAAGACGCAATAATTTAAATCTTATGATCTCGAAAATGGCAGAGAAAAAGGTTATCATTATATATATATATATATATATGTGTGTGTGTGTGTGTGTGTGTTTAATACAATTATATTTAAATACCATATAAATTAATATCAGTTTGTTAGGGCTATACACATTTTAATTCGTAGTATGAGAGATGAATGTGCATAAAAACCATTATTATTTATCAACACCGTCCGATGGGCTTAGTCCACTTAGAAAATTATTCAGTTATTGCTCTTTCAATTTAAAAATAGTTTCAATAAATAGAACACAAATTTGCGTTCAGATAATATATTTTGACTATGTATATACTGAACTTATAGAATCTTAAATTTCTAAAATATTTTATAGGTTTTCTTACTCCTAATACAATGACTTTAAATATATTAGGTATGTAATTACACAGAAAAAGTACCTTATATATATATATATATATATATATATATATATATGTGTGTGTGTGTGTGTGTGTGTGTGTGCGTGCGTGTGGGTGTGTGTGTGGGTGTGTGAGTGTGTGTGGGTGTATAAAAAGTGAGAATGTAAACAAATTTGTAAACTACAGACTTGAAATTTAACATATAGGGTATTCGGACATGCAGAACACTTTTAATCGGTGTTCATCCGACTAAGGGGCTGATATGGAGTCAAACTTGAATGCCATCGGATTGTTATCTGTTTGCAAACGTTTTCACGAATCCGTATGCTTGAATCGTTCACGTTACAGATTTCTTACGTTAAAAATAAGTAGGTTTGCAAGACCTTTTTATAAAGAACGTGTCAATCAGGTCTAAGCGTTATTGAACTTGAATTACTGTCCTTAGGTTTTGGTTTTGGTTTTGATCTCAGATCGAGTATTTATTTATTTATTTGCTTACAGGATGTATAATGTGTATATAAAAAAACATAATACTCGCATGCATTTCTCTCAGTTTATCTATGAATCTAAATATAATATTTTAGGACCGGGCAAAGCCGGGCGGCCTGATATATATATATATATATATATATATATATATATATATATATATATATATATATATATATATATATATATATATATATATATGAAGAATATATATATATATATATATATATATATATTCTTCATTACTTGTTTGTTTTCTTTAGTCTCCTTTGACACTGTTTCGTTCCTTCATTTAAAAAAAATCAATTACTGAATAGTTTTGGTGAATTTCTACTTTTGTTTATTTCCTTAGAAACAAACACTTCCGTGAATTATTTATTCACAAGCCGAATTATTTTTTTTATTTTCGTTTTTATTTTTTTTTTATTTTTTACTTTTTGAATTCTTCCCTACACAGTTTTCAATCAATTCTCTTTTTACTTTTCTTGACATTTGTTCCATTACGTTGTTTAGATAAAACGCCACTTTTCGTCCTTCTATATCTATCCCTATATATAAAAGACAAACGCTGTATGTATACCTATTTGCTAACTATTATTAGGTTATATTCTATATATCTATAAAAGTGACCGTGCCTGTCTGTCTGTGTGTCTGCGTGTCTGTCTGTCTGTGTAAATTTCTCTACGCAATAACTCCAACTCTACAAAACTTCTCTGCCAATTTTGGATATAAACAATTGAAAATTTAGATATAGGTTCCTTAGGCATGGATCTAACTTAATGATTTGATTTGAGCCCAGAACAATAAACGTTAAGGGTCATAATAGAGGTCAAAGTTTAGAAAAGTTTGACCTTTCGGTCTCTACCAAATTACTCAGACAATCTCTGGTCTAAACATTTGAAATTTTACAAAAAAAGGTATTCAGAAGTAGGACAAGGTTTTTTTTATCGGTTAGGGTCGAAAATTGTAGCTACCGTTATATAAATGTATGTATGAATGTTTGCATGTCTGCCTAAAAATTTCGCAAGAGGCGACGGATTTTAACAAGATCCGTATCGTTTTGAAGCTCGACACTTCAGACAACAAATCCCGAATAATTGGCTAAAACATTAATTTAATTACTTCACCTTCAACAGGGCACTTTTTTACAGGGAGTGGTTTCTTTTTTGTCGATATTTTCGAAAGTCATCCCCCTCTTTTACAATTGTATAACCTTAATTAAAACCTCCGTCACTCCCGGTTTGACGGTGGTCGTAACAGCAAATGCGTCACGTTTTCCCCCAGTCTTTTCCTCCTTCACGGTACGGGTTCCAGCCTGCCTTCCTTCTACCACTTTTTTAATTATCTTTGGCTCAACATACACCTCAAAACACCCGAACAACGCCGGGCTAAAATTCTTGTAATTCTATAAACAAAAAATGATGTAAGAATTATAGCACATGTATGTAT
The DNA here is from genome assembly GCF_053919585.1 of Euprymna scolopes. Taxonomy (NCBI): domain Eukaryota; kingdom Metazoa; phylum Mollusca; class Cephalopoda; order Sepiida; family Sepiolidae; genus Euprymna; species Euprymna scolopes. The sequence continues at coordinate 78,765,677 of NC_136487.1, read as the reverse complement.
ACTAGCTGGCCGCCTGGCGTGGCTGGTCAGACAATACGCTGAAACATGATATTTTCAATCATTGCGGATTGCGTGTGGATTGCGTATGTATTATTGTAGAATCAATCTTCTATTTATAATTATATATTACGACGAATAATTTGCCCGGGGAATTATTCGAAAAAAAAACAAAAAAACTACAACATAAAAAAAAAATAACAGTGATAATGTCGTTCATCAAATTCCATCTGTGTTTGTTTATAGTATATCGTAAGCTGTAAATTTGGGCTTGAGGATGAATGCAAAATAAGCAAACGATTAAATGATTTCCAGAGATTTTAAATGGTATGCGTTCTTTTATCATACACTGAACTCATTAATAAGAAAAAATAAATAAAATGGTATTGTACACCCGGGCTTGAATGATCTGTAGTCGAATGCTTTACGACTAAGCTATATTCCCAGATTATGATAACTCTATTTTTAAGAAGAGATGATTTGCTGAAAGTTTATTAGTTCCATCGGCCGGTGTAATTTCAAATATTTCCATATAAAAATTATTCTTTTTCATCTATAAGTGAGAAAAGTAATTTTTAAGATCAGATTTTTTTGGATTGTCGATACTTATCGGGTGTATTTCTGTAGAAAACATATCTAAGAAGATTGCCAGACATATGATTTCCGATGAAGATTGTGAAATATTTAATCTTAATATGAGATTATAATCAAAGTTGTTTACAATTTTTGTGTTCTCGTTTCTCGGCGGGCGGAAAGCCGATAACAAAGAATTATACTCTTTCTGATTAATGATTATCCTCCTATCAGATACCGTTACTTTTTTTTCCTCAGGTTAAAAACGGTTTTCTTGTTCGATTGAACTTGTCTAATTATCAAGCCAAATGGACAGCAACATTCACGCACTAGACAAATTCATTATATTTTATGCAGCAGGCGTCGAGGATAAGGAACTGAACTGCATGATGTTATTCAAATGATTTGTTTTATTGACTAAAATGGAAAAAAATTTGCTATTAATGAATTCAGTATACTGTTCAATGTTTACCATAGGTTATGATCCCAGGCATAACCTAATGCTTATTCGAATCAGAGGAGTGTTTCTCTGTCGGTTGCGACGCTCTTATCGGCGCGATGATGCCTACGGCACCGATGAGGAAATGTTTAAGATATTTATCACTTCGCCAGACCATTAATTAGCTTTTAACGGTTTCGCTTTGCTCACTGAGTACGAACCGTTTACGTCGGCTCCGGAATTTAAGGTTACTGATAGGGTTACTGAAGGGAATATATATATATATATATATATATATATATATATATATATATATATGTATATATATATTATTCATATCAGATATTATTTTGCATCTCATTATTTAACTCCGAAGATGATTCTTTTTGTAATCTGTCTTCCATAGTAATAATCCGGTTACATATCAGAGATATTAAACTTAAAACTTCAGTGATGTAAGCGTTATTTTTCTGCAGTTTCCTGTCCAAATGATTACGGTCGTAATAATCGACCGAAATCACTTTACTCTGCTTTAGTGATGCGTTTGTGTCCATTTCTCAACAAGACTTGCCATGTTTATTTATTATACTATGCACTAATCTTTCTCTATTGTCTAGTAAAATCTTTCTTGCCTGTCTTATGCGTATATATACGTTCGCAAGTAATCGTTATCGATACTTTGTTTGATTCTACAAAGTAGTTAATGGGTTTCTTGACGGAAAAAGTTTTTTTTTTATTGTAATGATACTATATCTAATAGTTTTCTTTGTATTTTCTTCAATCTTTACATTAAATGTCCTAACAGTGTATTGTTATTGGAAATGATAAAATAATTAGTTTTATTCACTGATTCTCGACATCTTGTATTCTACAAATATTATTTGAAGCTTGAGTCCCTACAATTCGTTAATTAGTACTACAATTAGTTACTTAGTTAATTAGTATTACAATTAGTAAATTTGTACTACAATTAGTTAATTAGTTAATTAGTACTAAGACTCTTTAAATTGTATTCTGCCATTTTATTGACATTTAAAACATAAATTATTACTTTGTAATAATCGCGATTCTAAAAACTATAGTAATTAAGATTAATATAACGTTGCTGTATTTCAACCGCTTTCCCCCATTTAATTTTTTCTATTTTTCACATACATAACGTATCGTAACGTGATTTTATTTGTACATATTTGCCATTCCCATTCGTGTTTTTTCTTTTTTCTCTCTCAAAAAAAAAAAATCCCTCGATAAAGCTTTGATAAAGCGAGGGCGAAACCGGTCAGCTGACTCCCCCATTTTTCCCCTCTTTTCTTCACCCCTTTAACTTTGTTTTAAACGTTGATTTAATTTTAAACGCTTTTAATCATGAATTTAAGTCATATGTATATATATATATATAAATGCATATATATAAATGTATATATACATATATAAATGTATATATATATATATATATATATATATATATATATATATATATATATATATATATATATATATATATATATATTGAATTAGGAAATATACCTAGCGGTCTAACCCGAACTCCTCCGTGAAACAAAAAGAAAACATTGGAGTTCATCACTATCGTAAAAATTTAAAACAATAAATAGTTTCGCTTATATACAATATAATTTATCCCGCTGCCACAAACAGTTTAGTTTCTTGTTTATAGAGAATCGACGCCGACAGTTTTACCTCCCTTTATTTTTTTCTATTTTGATTTCTTTCGTATTTTCATATTTCTATTCTTTCTTTCTTTGTGTATTGGCGTCTGAACTTAATAATTTGTGGTCGTTTTCTGTTTTTTTTTTTTCTTTTCTCTAAGAAATCCTTTATTTCATCCGTTTTTCAAAAGTCAATTACCGGATTCGGTTTTCCAATTCATTTGTCTGTTGCTTATTTACGAACAGACAACGATTTTTTAAAAAAAAATATTTATTAGATAACTGGTGTATTTTAAATGATTTTTTTTTTACTTTCATATTCTTGATCATATCTTTTATAATCTTTTTTTGCTGACCTTTTCTGCTCTTAAGTAATATTTAGAGCATCCATTTAGGTTGTTTTATCAATCATAAAATGGTAGAATACAAAGTTTATACCGGAAATGGCTTAATCAATTTTTTTATCTCAAAAAGCAATTTTTTTTTAAGTCAATTCCGGATATGACTGAAACAATTTACGATCTCAAAATTAGATTAATACATATATATTTTTGGTTTTCTATGAAAGTTTACTAAGCCAGTTTTTGTAAGGGGTGATCTATATTTTTTTTAAATTTTTTATGTTATCATCCTGAAATAATGTTGTAGTTGTAGTGGTGGGTAGAAAGAAGAATGATTATCTTAATTTTAAACTTGCTCTTGAATTCTCTTTTGGGGGGTTGGATTGGATAGAGTAATGTCCGTTTTGGAGTCAAAAGGTATGTTATGATGTAAAGTTATTTTCAATATGTGTTATATATTACCCGTCCTTGCAAATGTAAAATTATTTTATATGCACGCTGTAAATTATTTACTCTAGGTAGGATACAATTATTTCATACATGTAATACCCGTTCTAGGTAGGTAAAATATTTTTTGCTCGAAATAGCAAATGATACATAGACATTAAATAAATTCCTCTCTCCTAAGAATAACAAATATATGCAAAATCAAATTAAATTTTCTCATTGTTTATACGGTCCCGAGCAACGCTGGGTAGCCCCGCTAGTCAATTATAAAACCTACTCCAATATTTACTGATGTATATACGAGAAAAAGTCCAAGATATATATATATATATATATATATATATATATATATATATATATATATATATAAGGCTTCATTCAGTCTTTGACAAACTATGTAACGGTGCCTGCGCGTGACAATTTGACAATAGTTGCACAATCTCCAAGCACACTTCCCCTGAATCGACATTGTGGTATACCAGGGGCACGTGGATGTTCAGAACGACTGGAAACAATTCCGAGATAAGTGGAAAGCACATACAGCGCCTAGAATTCTCAAATGGTCACCCATCTGATACTAGCCAGGCTCAATGTTGCTTAACTTCGGTGATCTGACGAGAACTGGCGTGTCAACGTGATTATGCTATATATATATATATATATATATATATATATATATATTAATTTATTATTATTTTTAAAAACAGTAATCTACGGCCATACGTGTTTCGGAGTCCTACTTCTCTTCATCGTAGCTTGACTCTTGTTAGGATTCGAACGCCGGACCTTATGTGTTTCAGTCCATCGCCTTAACCCATTATGCTATGATGCCATAGAAAATTTATTGTTTAGTTTTTTTTTATCATTTATCTGTTTACATGGTTTTTGTTGTTGATTTTTTTAAACGATGAGATCCGGTGTTGTTTTTTTAGAAAATTGCCCATTTTCATTGGACGTATATATAAACGCACTCATAGTCATTGTCATCCTTATCTCCGACCGCTCCCTTATAATCATACTTCCTATATCATTAGAAGAAACTTATAAATGTATTGCCGCATATTACCTTTCAGTTTTGCAACCTTGCATAATCCTGATGAGAAACATTAGGCTTCGAAATGCCCTGGCATCTATCCCCCAAATTTTGCCTGTATTCTATTATTCAATAAATGATCCATTCTACATCTACCAATATATAGTTTTGTGTCTTCATTTCATACTCTTGTTGTCCTATTGTATAAGCTCCAATAATAATTGTGGAGCTTGGCATTATCCGGATAAATCTCCTTTTGTGGAATTGAACTTTCTCTTTCCCTCTTATACATTACGTTATATATATATATATATATATATATATATATATATATATATATATTATAAGAATTGTGGAAACAGTATTCCCCCAATATAAAGACTTCAAACGGAACACAACAAGTTATGTGTTCATGAATGTTTAGTCTTTATTTAAAGACTTCTTCTGGATGAATGAGATTGAGAAAACACTAATACACCTATTTTAAAATTTTCTTGTGAAAATGTGACGCCGTTTTATTTCAGCAATGAGAGAAGACGTCGGAAATTCACAAAAGTGAGTGGGGGTGCGTTGTTAACAAGACGGACATTTTTTATGAAGTCATATGGATGTTAAATATTTCCCCATAAAGAATATTCACTACGGTATATCTTTTAAAGATATCTTACGACTATATGACGTTATTAAACATCTCCATCTCTTTGACAATGAAACAATGAAACCTCACCCCCTTTTTTGTGATTTCCAACGTCTTTTTCCGTTGATGAAATGGAACAGCGTCACATATTTTAAAAGAAAATTTATATATATATATATATATATATATATATATATATATATATATATATAATATTTATATAATATTTGTACTGGTATTTTTGTTTCCTTAATTTTATTCATCTAGAGGAAGTCTCGAAATAAAAACGAAACGTTAATGAATTTTATATTTTATTTGATTTATCAGCATAAAATTAATAACTTAATTTTACTTTATTTTGTTTTTAAATATTTCCAGAAATATCTGCCTCACTCACGACTAAAAAGTTTATTTTACTGTCTTTAACTCATCCTTCCATATTTGATGATGATGAGACTATGTTTTAAAGGACAAACCTTCTATCAAATTATTTTTAATGCATATTGCCTTTTTGAAAAAAATGAACATATTTTCTGATACGATCGTACAATCGAGTTGATTTTGTTTGTTTTTTCGTTTGAAACCGATTTTTAATTCACAATTATTAATCGTTTTACTCAATATATATATATATATATATATATATGTAAATGGCTACTTCGTTTAATCACATAAATTAATATACGAAAGTATAATTTTCTGCTTAAACTTTAAGTATTTACTTCAACAGTGCTCAATATATATGTAGACCTAAGTAGTAATTTATAAAATGAAAATATAAAAAATAACCTTAGGTTATCATACATCTGCTGCGAAAATTTGGAGATCATAATTAAAGCACATAATAACAAAATATCAAACAAAAGCAATGGAAACAATAATAACAAAATAAACAATAAAAAATGAACAACATGACAAAAAAACTAACATATAGGAAAAAATTATCGAGAAGAAATAATAATAATGATAATAATAATAATAATAATAACAACAATAATAATAATAATAATAACAATAATAATAATAATAATAATAATAATAATAATAATAATAATAATAATAAACTCACCCCTGGCAACGACAACTGTAATAGAAATAAAAATAAAAATGCTAATAATGAACAAGATGAATGTAACTGTACATCCCGCACACTTTGCCTACTTAAAAATAAATGCCTAACCAAAAGCATAGTTTACCGGGCCACAATATTTGCGAAGGAAACCCCGAATAACAAGAAATATTACATAGGTATTACTTCCTTTAATTTCAAAACCGGATATTATGACCACAAAAGTACGTCCAAAGATAACAAAAAAAAATGAAAACAACACTAGCAAACCAATACTAGGGACTCAAAGAAAGCGGACGCCCGCCGGTAGTCGAATAGAAAGTAGTAAGAAAGCAAACACATGTAGAGACCTGGATGATCCATGTAGGTCATGCCTTCATAAAAAATTGCGTTCCTATACTTTAAAGAACCCCAGCATTTATTAAATTGTAGGAGAGAAATAGCGAACAACTGTGTACATAGGATAAACTTTACTCTAGAATAGCGATACAAAATAATTTTCAAATTAACAATAACAATAGAAAATAAAATAAATATGCATATACGTGGTATACATTACACTAGAGAGAACATACATTCGATTTTATATTTTTTTAATCTTTGAATTTAAATTGAACATGCAAAAAGTCAAGTATCATTGTTCAATTGTGCTCTGAAAACAAACAATCATTTCCAACGCGCCTCTGTCTTATCAAAGAACATACGGTGGATTTTATATGATGGACCTTTCTGCTGGTGCGGCGATAAATCTTCTCAGATCCAATTGTAATGAATCTATACTGTAAGGTTAGGCTGTATAATTGTGTTATTCTTGGTCAAAATCTGACTGTTCCTTCTTTTATCTGTTTTTCTGTTTGTGTCTAGAAAAGAATTTCGGTTCTTATCAGACGCATTCTGATACAGAATCTATCTATAAACACTCCCAGACACAAAATTACATTTCAGTGCATTTGAATAATAAAACAGCTGAACCGTTTCTGACGTCAGCAACTCTTTGCTTCTCTCTCTCTCTCTTTCTCTCTTTATCTCTTTCTCTCTCAACCCTCCCACACACATACACATACGCATACACACACAGGGTGTTTTTGTACATATAAGTAAAAACTAATGTTTTTAATCTATTTTTTATGTTCTGAAAATTCATATACATCTCTTCTAAGGATAACTCCTTAAAATCCACCTCTATTAAATGTACAACGTTTACTTTTGTATTCCAGGGCCGATAACCTATATTAATTGCCCGCAAGTACAACATCTGGTTACGGAACAAAACGGTTTGATTCGTTGTTTGGCCGATGCTTCTCCGGCTCTCCATGTCTCTTGGAAATTTAAGGGTGCATTTATTGATGACGGTAAGTCTCAAATATTAAAGTTTTCTTTACATTTTTGTATTGATTTTTTATACAAAGAAATCATCACTTATCAAGGCTCAGAGGACACCCGAGGATAAGTATTAAAGAGTGTGCAGAAGTAAAATGGACAATATCATAGTATTCGTTAGAAGTGTACATTTGGTAAGGACAACGGCTTATCAAGAACTTGTTTATGTTGGACTTGAAGACGACCATATTGTAATCAACTGGAAAGAAGGCAAACGGAAGAGAGTTTCACAACTATGCAGTTCAAAGGAAGAAGTTCAGTTCATGGAATACACGTTTAGTTTTAGGAACAGATAAAAAGTAGGGGAAACTGCTTATAGTTTTTAAGCTAGACGAGTGTTTCTCGTGAATGTTTGGCGAGGGTGGACCATAGATTTTTGTTCCTACTAGCACTTGCCATAAAGGCAACGATAAAGCAGTGACAGACTCGCAATGTATTTTCTGTGAGCAAGAGATTGCAGCGAAAAGTAAATGGCATCCCCACTAGGCTACGAAGTCTATTTTGAACTCTGTCCAGGCAGGATACGTTATTCTAGCAGTTTCTACCCAGATCTGGCAACAATACACTATCCTTGGACTAACTGGCTCTTATATAGGTACAGAATTGCATCAGCAGGTAGAAATCTACTAGATAGATATAAAGATTCCCCAATTTTTCCAGCGACCTTGACAACGAATTTGATGTACGTGTTCCATTTCAGATCAGGAGTAAAGGTCAAAACATGGCGCCTTCCCAAGACGAGAAACATTCATTTCAATTGATGCCAGATTGGATCAGAGCGTTGATGATGTAAAGATAGAAGTTTGATTTTAAATGCATTAAATGTAACCAGCCACTCCTTTCTCCATTGTACCACATGTTCAAGATCAGAAGAGAGAGAATCAGAGAGAACGTAGTCGTTTTGAGAAATGTAGTCAGCTTATCTATGAATTCCTCTCTGTCTTGCTCCCTTTGAGTGTAAGTAAAATAGTGACCATTTTTCCATTAATCATTTACCATATGTATTAGTTTTGCATTAAGTGACATGAAGCAAGCTTGAATTATAATGAAATATGCTTGTATGACATAAAATTCTGTGTGACATGAAAACGAGCTGGTATGTTATAAAAATAAGCGTGTGTGACACCAAATAAACTGGTATGACATAAAATAAACGAATATGACATTAAAAATTGTATGATAAAAATAAGCTGCTATAACATTAAAATAAACGGGTATAAGACAGAACATCTGCTGTGACATAAACAATTGTATGACGCAAAATAAGCTGGTATAACAGAAAATAAACTTGCATTACACAAAAAATCTTGTTTGACATCAAAATTAATAAAATATGACATTAAAATGATCTGCTAAAACACAAAATAAGTTGATTAAAAATTGTATGATATAAATAAACTGGTTGGACATTAAAATAAACTGGTGTGACACGAAATAAACATGTATCACACGAAATAAATTAGTATAAATTAAAATAAACTTGTATGGCACAAAATAAGCTGGTATGACATAAAAAGCTTGTATGACATAAAATAAGCTAATATAGCCTTACAATAAACTTCTATGAGACAAAATAAGCTTGCATGACACAAAATAAACTGGTATGACATTAAATGAACTGATATAAATAAAATAAGCTAGTATTACATTAAAATAAACGTGTATAGCACAAAATTAACTCGTACGGCATTAAAAATCTGGCATGACACAAAATAAGCTGGTATGATAATAAAATAAAATTGTATAACACGGATTAGCTGTGATGATACAAAATAAACTATGACAATAAGTACGCTAATATGATATGGAAATAAACTGATATGACATTAAATTATCTAGTATGGCATCAAAATAAGCTTCTATTACACAAAAAAGCTTTTATAATATGCAAATAAACTTGTGCTAGATTAAAATAAGTTGATATGACATAAAATTAAGTTTATATGCAAGTTAATAAGATTGTATAATACAAAATAATCTGGTATGACGTTATATAAGCTGGTATTAAAAATATTTCAGTATTGCACAAAATAAACTAGTATAACATCAAAATAAGCTGATATATAACATAATTAAAATATTGCATGAAATAATATTAAATTTAAAAGAAATTACTATTACATTTTTAAAAAAAACTGGTATGTCACAAAAATAAGCTGGTATGACATAAAATAAACAGATATGACATTAAAATAAGCTGGTATAATAAAAAAGATTGTATGACAGAAAATCGTGTATGGCATTTAAATTAGCTGGTATGAAATTAAAATAAACTGGTGTGACATTCAAATATACTGGTATGATATTAAAATAAACGTGTATGACACGGAATAAGATATGGCAAAAAATAAGCTAGTCTGATATTAAAATTAATTTGTCCGACACAAAAAAAGTATAACGTTAAAATAAACTGGTATGAAACAAATAAGCTTGCATGAAATTAAAGTAAACAGGTATGACATCAAAATGAGCTGGTACGTCATTAATATTGATGTGTATGACATAAAATAAACGTGCACGACATAAAGATGATCACTGCTCGACATTCGACGGGCTCCATTTCACACCTGACTCAGTTCAAACACCTGTAAAACAGAAACCACTTAATCCAGAGCTGTAATTTGCCACATAACCCCTAGAGATATAAATCATTGCACATCCAAAATTTCAGCTAGATCATCCAACTAGAAGTGGGTCAGCAACATTACATATTGCACGCCCCTCGTAAACTGGTGTAACATAAAATTTACAATAAGCTGGTATGACATAAATAAAATGGTATGACATTAAAATGAACGTGTCATAAAATAATATAATATGGCACAAAATAAGATAATATGTCACAAAATAAGATAATATGTCACAAAATAAGATAATATGACACAAAATAAGATAATATGTCGCAAAATAAGATATGTCACAAAATAAGATAATATGACACAAAATAAGATAATATGACAAAAAAATAAGATAATATGTCACAAAATAAGATAATATGTCACTGAATAAGATAATATGACACAAAATAAGATAATATGTCACAAAATAAGATAATATGACACAAAATAGGATATTATGACACAAAATAAGATAATATGTCACAAAATAAGATAATATGACACAAATAAGATAATATGTCACAAAATAAGATTATATGTCACAAAATAAGATAATATGTCACAAAATAAGATAATATGCCATAAATTAAGATAATATGATACAAAATAAATGTGTATAACATTAAATAAGCTGGTACGAAATGAATATAACCTGGCATAGCATTTAAATAAACTGACATGACATTAAAATAAACTTGTATGAAACAAAATACGCATGTATGACATAAAAGAAGCTGGCATTACACCAAAATAAGCTGGCGTAGCAGAAATTGAGCGAACGATTTTTGTTTTAGAAAATGTAGAGAATACGCCATTTTTTTGTTGAGAAAATGTTTTATTATAAGGTATGATATGCATGCATAAATAAAACAAATAATGTGTCATTTGAATAACAAGAGAACACAGATTCTTAAATATGATGTCTGATTCAAAATACAATGTATATATCTATGACGGTGAGGAATCTGTGAAGGCACTTCTCAACCTATATACTGAACGAATTTTGGATCTACAGAGTTGAAATATATATGGTATTAAAATGTGGGAAAAAGCTTTAATTAGTTTTCCTCTAAAAAATAATGGCTACTTAAGGGTCATCGGATTTCTATCTTTTTGTCAACTGTTTCACGAATGCTCATGCGTGATTTGTTCACATAGCAAATTACTTATTTTATTATAAAAAATATATAATATGTAAGTTTGATAACACGTTTCAAAGATGTGTCAAGATGGCCTAATGGTTATCGTACTTACTTCACTTTCTTTAGGTTTTAGTGTCGATCTCAGCCCGAGTCTCTTCTTACTTACAATAATTGAACTGTTAGAAAAATATAATACTTGCCTGCACATGTCTCAGTTTATTTCCGCTTTTTTTTTTACTTCATTACAAAGGAAGTCAAGGTTACGTATAATACCTACGGTATTTCTGTTTATAATAAATGCAAATTCTGCATTAGTGAAAATATTATATTTATGCGTACATAAATCTCTACTGCATAATTAAATCCGTTTGTAGATAAGAATCAAGGTTAGAAAGTAGATAGGACACGAATAAATTTTGAACCTGGTTTCTATATAAATCAATCAGAACTATATAAACTTTGCTTTATATATTAAACATACAGAGGTATAGAAAAGTAAATCGTGTTTATAAAATGCATACAATTTTTTTTTTAAATGTGATTTTGCAATTAACAAGCCTAGGTGTTCGGCGTTGCCCGGGTGTTTGGGTGATGTGTTGAGCAGCAAAAGAAAACAAAACAAAACAAACTGGTAGCAGGCAGTCAGGTTCGAGCCAGTATCGCAAAGAAGGAAATGAAAGTAAAAAAAAAAACAAAAAAAAATGTGATGTCTTTGCCGTTGTGTTCATCGCAAAACCAGAAGTGGCAAAGGTTTAAATTAAGGCTAGCCAATAAAAAAAAGGAGATGAGTTTCAAAACTATCGGCGAAAAAAAACGACCCCCTCCTTGTAGAAATGTGCCTAATTGAAGATAAATAATGTAACGTTTTGGGCCAATTTTTCGAAATTTGATGTCCGAAAAATGGAGCTTCAAAAGGACATCGATCTTGTGAAAATCCGTCGCCTCTGTCGAAAGTTGTGTGCGCACCTACAAACATACATACGCGCATACATACATACATTCATACATACATACATATATACATACATACATTTAAACAAATAGGTAAGATTTATATGATAGATGAACATGAGAAAAATATAATGCATGGACATTGATATAAAAATAAACATAGTTGCCTACATTCGCCACGTGCTTTTAAGTCGACCAGAAATCGCATCAGCTAATTTCACAAGAACTCTTGTGGAATGGTAGTCACGCATTCACTCTTTAAGTGCTGCATTTCTTTGTTTAGTTGAGTATAATTGCTCTTTCAGAGAACCACAGAGATAAAAAAAAGATGAACGCGTTAAGTAAGGACGTCTGGACGGCTATTCGTCCGAACTGCGACGACACATTCATCGTCCAAGCAATTATGGATTTATTCATTCACGAACCACACTAGCAACGCGTGGAGATACCTCACTATGGTAAGAGATTGGCTGATTATTAGAGCTTGCGCCAATATTGTGGCGTTGATTTTTCTGCACGATGGTCCTGCTGTTCTTACTTTTCAATCATCGTGTGTGTATATATATATATATATGTATATATATATATATATATATATATATATATATATATATATATATATACATATATATATATATATATATGTTCTGACCAATATTCCTATGGTTGGTTTACTGTTTTAGACAGTGCTAGGTCGAACTATCATCTCAATATCATTGAGGCGTTAGTCATTAATAACTCTCGACCTAGCCTGTGTAGACAAAAGATTTTGAAACATCAGTTGGAAATATTTATTGATTTAAATCCACCTGAACAATGAGAATTATATATTTTTTTTCTCTCACTGGTTTTCCAACTGAAACCAATTTCCCTCTTTCCTCATTCGATTCTTAGCTTTTAATTTATCATTCTGACGTTTCCTCTTAGAGGGTCAGACGATAAGGCCTTAAGGAAATTTTAACAATTCCACCTGCCCGTTTTTTGTTTCTTTGATCTTTTTGATTTAAATTAAATTATGTATCCTCTGAAATTTCTCCTTCCATTTTGCTGTACCAAGAATTTTATTATATATATATATATATATATATATATATATATATATATATACGCATAAATGTAGAAACTGTGGATATTACTCGATCTGAATAATATAAAGTTTTCTTTTTATATCAAACATAATGCTTCCTATCTTGGGTTGAGCATACTGGAAACTGATACCCCTTAACAACCACATTTCTGGCCTAAAACCGATCACATTTATTTTCCCAAATCTCACTACCCTGTATATCAAATTTCAAGTCTGTAGACTTAAAATTGACAGAGTCATTGCGTAGGGAAATGTACCCAGACAGACAGATAAACAGACAGACACACACACACACATACACTCACAGACACGTTCACTTTTATAGAGATATATAGATTATTGACTGAATCAGTCGGACGAGTAAAAATATTTTGGGGCAAGGAAATTTTCCTTCACACTTTTTTTTTACAAATCTCAAAGGCTATATATATATATATATATATATATATATATATATATATATATATATTTGAAATTTTCCCCCAAAGGTTTAATATATAAAAATCTGTTAGCCAGTTGCAATGTACATATATCAATAAGAATTAAGCCAGGTAAAGTGGTTCAAATATTAAGCAAATATTAAGCAACATGGTTCAAATATTAAGCAACATGATTAACGTTTCTGTAACCAAGCATATACGAAAACAAACACCGAAAGAGGAATTATCGAAACATGACGAGACGGGTCACACTGGTTGAAACCGGAAATAACAGTATGGCAACATGTTTAGATAAGTATTAACTTAATATTTCTCTGACGAGATGCCAAGTTCAAAAAATTAAAATTGTCTTGTTGATATCGAAACAATTGTAACATTCGAAAAGAATACAAATATCATGTAATCTTTTTGCTTGTCATTTTGGTTTTGCAAGTACACACACACACGCAC
>NC_136487.1:78601406-78746406 GCF_053919585.1 Euprymna scolopes | reverse complement strand
CGCAACAAAATCCCAAACGCCTCCCTCTTTCAAAGAATAGCGCTGCGATAATCAAACTGAAAGAAACACATCCACTTTGTATTTTCCAAATGTGAAAATCAAAGAATCTGTTTTCTAACCCGGTGCACCATTTAAACGCGCTGGTGCATTTCACCTTGCATTACACACTGCAAAACGATGCATTTACTGCAATGCGTTTTCTTTCTTTTTTGTTTCTTGTTTTTTTTTTTCGAAACAAATTTCTCAAATTCTTCAGCTCTTTTCGTGTGGAAATATTTTCCCCGGTTCTTTGTTCTCTGAATCTGACTTTCAGTTCGCGCTCATAGAAATAGACTTCATAAGATGCGTCTATTCAATCTACCAATTTCAAGGATGCAATGTGATTTACTCCGTAAACGGGACAAACCAACAGACAGAAGCTCGAAAAATCTAAAATAATATGCACTCACGTGATCTGTACGTTTAGCTATAAAAGCATAAACATATCGACCGACGGAGCTGCCTATAAAAATACCTCGACGCATAACAACGCAAAACCACTCGTTTTATAAGAAAAAAGATATGCGATTTTGTTTAATCAATCGTATAATAGTTAAGTGAAACATATACTGCCCCATTATTCGAGTGAACAGTAGACAAATATCACCGTAAATTAGCACAATAAGTTAGATAATATATAGAATAATGAAAATGATGGTAGTCACCGTCATAATAAGTAAAAAAAAAAAGGGAAAACAGTTTATATCACTTCAGAATTAAAAAAACAAACAAACAAGTAAAGTATAAATGTTTAACAAAAATCGTATTTAATAAGTAATGTCAACATTCACCTATATTATAACTAGGGCTAGGACAACAGAATATTCTTTTCAGTATTTTGACTCTCGAGTGTTTATCCGTTGATATCTTATATGCTTTTATATTGAGTCATGTGATTCTTGGTTGACTAACTGTTTCTAACTGTGTCGGATATATACCCGAGAGTCAAAACAATGATAAGAATATGCTGTTGTCATAGCCTTAGTTATAAGTCTTTATATATTTCATGTGTTTTAACTATTATCACCGTTTCTATGTCTATGGAGAGTATATTTATATGTGTGTGTGTATGTGTGTATGTATATGTATATATGTATATTGTGTGTATGTGTGTGTTTGTATATGTGTGTTCATGCGTATATAGGGATGGATATGCACATGTGTTTCACCCCACTTCCTACCATTCACCACTACCTACTCTCCCTACTATTAACACCTCGCCCCACTAAAAATAATATAGACTTCTAATGAAAAGGATTCCACCAGTCTTTGAATTATTATCGCTGGACCCACAAACAAATTTATACAAGCACTTGCTCGATTCGGATATCTACACAGCTATGCGGATTACCCAATATATAACTTGGACCTTATTACCAAACGGATGTAGAGAACGCATAACATGAATTTTACCAGGTAAGCTGGATTTAAAAAAAATTCATATCCTTTTTCTGCAACAGGCCTCCGATAAATTTATTATTTTTACTTTGACTTTCCATGTCTCACTGACTTTAGCAAATAGAGTGCATAACTTTATAAGTATTTGCTAATATTTTCTCTCCTCTGATGAGATGGTAGACATCGAAACCCTATAGGTTAAGGAGATTAATTTTCTAAAGTATTCTTTATCTTGCTTACAATAATAAACATTCTTTGATATGAAACTCAACCTCTTCATTTAATTTCAATGAGAGTTTTTTGAAATTCATTGAATCAAAATTTAATTTATATATATATATATATATATATATATATATATATATATATATTTATACAGCGTGTCAAGAGGTGATGAAAAAGTCCATTAAATGCTTGATCGTGGATGTGAGAACTGAAGATACAATATTTATTCAGACACTATATATACATATTTCAAGGTCGTACCATTGGTTTCATTTCGCCGAATCAACCATAAGAGGTTGGAAAAAACAACTACACTGTTTGTTTCCAACCTGGTATTGATTCGGTGTAACGAAACCAACGTGAGGTCCTTGAAATATATATATACATATATATATATATATATATATATATATATATTTATATATATATATATATATATATAGTGTCATAATAATATTGTGTGTGTATATATATATATATATATATATATATATATACATATATATATATATATACAGAAAACATCAGTACGAAAAATATGTAAATGTTTATATATTTTCTGCATGTCTACCCTATTTCTTATTTATTTCCTAAGAATACAAAAAGTCTTCTGAAAAAAAACAAGAATGTTTCTTTCAAAGGCACACAATTTTCAACCTATCCTTCGGTCTTTCTATTTACATATATTAAAAGGAATACACGTGGATACAACATGCATTTCGGACCACACACCCACACCCACACACACACATATATATATATATATATATATATATATATATATATATATATATATATATGTATGTGTAAAACATCATTGGTACAGATCCGACAATAGAAGACAAGATAAGAACACAATATTTTATTTATAAGAAGTAGTGGACGCAGGCGTTTACTCTCTATTGTTTTAGGTGAGCATTGACTGAAGATAGCGGTTTTCAATTTTACCCAAATCAGGTCAATATATTCACTAGACAAATCGGTGTGAGGCAACAACTATGAAAAGCAGTAATTATTTGGGATACATTTACACGACTCGCCCTTCCTACCCCGTCGCGATTAATCACCTAGCGAAGGCCAGAGGATGAGTTGGCCGAAACGTGGTGGAGCAACTACTATGAAGATGAGGATAACAGTCCGCAAACCATACATTAAAATAGCATTTTCGAACCAACCGCAAACTTCGACGATATTTTTGCAACGTGAATACTTCGTTCGACCTTATTGGTTTCAGTTATCCTATTTTATTTGTTTCTTAATACTTGCATATACTATCTCATCTCATCTGCGTAAACAGAAATTATTATTCATCCGAAAAAAAATATTTTTCGTCTACGTTTGTTTTAGGCAAGATCACAAATAATGAATAGAAATTTAATATGAAATAAAACTGTTTTTTTTTTGTATGCATATCTGATCAACAAACGTTCGTTTATATATTTTATAGTCCCTTGATCACTTATTTTATCACTCTCTAACGTAAGAAGGACGAAAATGAGTTTAATTTTAAATACATTAATTTCTGGTGGTTTGTATAAGATTTTGTTTTTGTTTATTAAATAATCTTTGAAAAATTTTTCTCCTTAATAGTCAACTGTTTTCCTGTGATAAATATCATGTGTCATCGTTAGAAGGCAAATAATAACAGTAAACATTGTCAGTGAAGTAGAAATAAAAACCAGACATGATTTAGCTGTTTAAAAATATTGTATTTTATTATTTAGATGGGAGACAGTGTTCTTCGGCAACTAGCAATGCATCAGTCTTATTTTTCACGTTTTTTTTATAATTTAATTTTTATTACATTTTCTTTTAATTTAATTTCTTTTACCTTTCATATTAAAACGTTTCACATATTATTCCTTTAAAAGTTTGCAAATTGTAACGTTTTCTTGTTTTCGTTTTCAGCTTATTGTAAACTCTATTAAACGGAGACATTTTCTTTTTTCTTTTTTTTTTATTCCATCTAGTTTAAATAAGTTATATATTTCTATGAATATTACTTTTGATATTCCGTTATAAACATTTAAAAATCTTCCAAGCTAAGTCTACGATGGTCCATTCACCCAGACATTGCTTTCTCTCTTTCAGAAGGGGTAAGTTATAGCACATCGCTTGAGAGGCCCTCACCAGGGAATGCTGAGGAGGCTTCCCAGGCACTTTTTGCAGGAAAGAGCGTCTCTTCTTAGGAGCGTTGACTTCTCGATCGCACTTTTCTATACTGATGTCACAGTCCTTGCAGTGGGAGATAACTAAATACCATCCTCAGCAACATTTTCTACCCTCAAAAGATTCCTCCTATTTTATTAGATTGCGTGTGAACACTTCAAAGCACTATATATAAGAACAGCAAAATTTAAACGATGGTTTAAAATTGGGACATGGAATTCCGAATGTATTATTCACGTGGAATTCTCCATTTTCACAGCACATAACAAGAAGAAATAAGATGAATTTATAGTAGTTATTTGGGGTGAGGGTGGGGGGGCGAAAAATTATAACAAAACATAATAACTGATAACTTTGTACTTATTTATAAATTTGTTTTTATTGACATGAAAAATGTAAAAAAAAAAAAAAATGGCATAGTTATTTTGACGTACAAAAAGCATTTCCAATGAGCATTTTAAAGATATAAAAAGAGCATTAAACGATGAATTTTACTACCTAAACAAAATAAGGCTCTATATGGTCTAACAAATTACTCGAAACATTTGACGTTAAAAACCCTTAAGAGAATCCCTAACTCATAGTCCCGGTGGTAAGAGCTTCCGTTACCAAATAAAACAACTAAAACTTAATCACATCCAAAAGTTAAATAGTTATATATTCAAACATTGGATGAAAAATATGTGATCATTATACGTTGAAAATAATTACTTTCTCTTTTCATGTTATGCCATGAATATAATGCATTCCTTTCGTATGAATCAGATGAAAACTTTGGCATTCGCTTCCCTGGTATCTTTCTACCTAGAATTATTTCTAGAAAGACATCAGGTCTTCATGGGAGGGACAATGTGAAGCTTGCCAGCATCCTAATAAAGGCGAATCTCTAAAACGAACTCGATTTAAACCTGACACACTCGGGATGTCATTGCGTGTATTTAACCACTTAGCTACGTTACCTCTGTATGGTAGTTGTTTTCCCACTTAGTTTTCTCCAGTGTTCGCATGTAATGGCTAAAAAAATTGGAAGGATAGTCATCTCAGTTTCATCATCATATATAATATCAAGTATTATAGAACGTGAATTTAAATCATCCTCAAATACGCATCTCCACATCAGAACAAAATATGCATTCATGTAAATACTGTCATTTTATTATTGTTAGATAAATATGAACTCAATATAAAATAAATACCAATAGCCTACGTTTTGCGCTTTGATCCAAATTTCACTGGTGCGTGTAGGATATCAGGTTCCATCAAATGTTCAATAGCTAACGTTTAATGCGCCTTCGTAGTCTTAAAGTCGAAGACGGAAAAGGAAAAAATACATTGCTTTTTACATGGCAATGGTATATAAGTCACAAATCAATAGATGATAGCAAATTATTATAAAAGTAAATTGATCAATAATATCGTCGGAATAAAAAATATATATCGTAAAAATATCGTCAAATAAAAAAAAGTTAAAAAACAATGTATATATTTACTGCAATGGTTATTGAAATCATTCTATTTCCTGATTAATTTATAACCTCTACATCCACTTATATATGCAATACACTTTGTGTGTATCTGTGCGAATGTCTAAGTAAGTTTTCTCATCGAATCCGAAACGTTTGAGCAGATATTTGAATTTTCACACGAATGAACATCATGTGTCGTCAAGTGTTCTTAGGTAAATTTTGTATCTGAATGTCATCGAGTAAGTATCGAAATAATACTCGAACAGATCTCATCTTATCTCATCTCATCTCTGTCGTCTTACAGGACCCTTCACCATCGAAAATACACGACCTCTCCAGTTTTCTCGATCTCGCATGACAGTTTGAAGGTCCCCAAAACTTTACAATCCTATGTTCTGTAGCAGGTTATCGAACAGATCTGGTTATGGAAAGAACAATCCGATTTTGAACACAGTTAATACTCATATACAGCCTAAAAATATCACAAGTGCATTTGAGACATTTTTATCACTGCACGAGCAGAAAAACCGATGTTTAAATTCCATTGTATGTTTCCTGGATAAAATAGATGCATGTTCAAAATGATCGCTTTTGTTTAGAGTAGAATTGAACCATGAAAATTGACTTTTTTTCATTTTAAACTTTAATTAAAACCATTACATTAAATATTTTTTTAAATAAAATCAACAGTAGATGCTCTACAGTGTAATGTAGACTGGACTGTACTGAGGACAAAGTCACTGTCGAAGGACACGCGAAGCTTTCTTCCGGTGCATCGCACTGAGTCATTAATTAGAGGAGGCAATTAATTGATTTGATTGGAAAACAGATATTTTAAACCTTTTATGTGACAAAGTATTAGAAGTGTTGATTCTCATTCCATCCCTGGCAACGTCGGTCTGAGTCACATGGGTAACAAACTCTCAAACACACAGTCAAAACCCTTTATATATATATGTAGAGATAAGCTCAATGATTCATCAGAATACTATTTTTTATAAAGTATAAAATACTTTCATTCTTAATTAAAATGGCGTCTTCGACTAACTGTTCCAACCAAAGTATTTTTAAACATTACGTATATTTTGCGACTTTTTGTTTAGTTTCGTTATTATCGATTTCGTTTTAATAAATACCAAACATTGGTAGACGTCTCATGTTTTCTGTTAAGAATAATGCTCAAGTAACTATGGCATTCTTCGACGACAGTAAAATGTAGACACGTAAACATTATATGTAAAATAAGCAGAAAAATATGCCATACATTTTTACGAATGTTTTATTTTCAGTAAAGAAACAAGAAAAAACAAGGAATGGCATCTATTACTACATTTTATCGAGAAAACGTTTCTTAACTAAAAAAAGTAATTTATTTAAAAACTATTATATATTGCACAACATAGAATCTGCGTTTTCAGAAGACAGTCGGTTACTAACTTTTAAACAATTACTATTACACTAAAAAACAAACAGCAATAATCTTGAATCCTTTTACTTTTTTTTTACACTATTTACCTAAATCCTAAGAACAACGTGTGCTACTTCTTCAGTTAAAAGCTTCTTTCCCAAATAGTCGATAAACTCAAGGACTGGAAGATCGGGTTGCTGCGTAAAACGCTCCTCGAAATGTTCTCGAAACCCCTCGCAGATCTCCCGAGTCGATTCAAGGATGCATCCATCTGCATGTCTTATCTTTGCAATGTACTTGTCCGAGCCACGCCTAGAAATTTCACGACGCGCGTCAGTGTTGGAGTTGACCGCTTCATTGCCTACCTTTCTAAGCCTAGCTCTGACTACTTGACCTTCATAATGCTCGCTATTTTCACGCAGAAGGTCCTGCTTAGCTAGTTCCTGACTAATCCTATCACCCTCCCCCGTAGCCCGGGCTAGTTTCTGCCCTAGCTTCTTCTTCGTCTTAGCCTTATCTAGTGCGATGTGCTGGGCATACTTGACGGAGAAGGTTCTAATTTTTGCTTTTAGACCTACCCACCACTTACTCCCGGTAACCGCCCCCACTAGTGCTTTTTGAATTAATTCTATTAGCTTCTCTTGGAAGTCTTGTATCTCCAGAAGGGAAGTGTTTAACTTCCAGTGAGCCAGTAACTAAGCCTATTTCCCAGCCGGGCCATAACTAGTTTATGATCTGTCTGGCCTAGCCAAGTGAACCTGGGACAAGATAAGAAGTGTACTTCGCCTCTTCTAACTAACATTCTGTCCAAGTAAGTGTTTGGATAGGAGGAAACACTATTAGTCCACGTCCACATCTCCCGCCCCGGATGCTCGACCCGAAACCTGTCGACCAGACCGCATCTAGCCATCAGATCAGCCAGGCTGGACTCGCACCTCTCCGATCCTCTAGCACTGCCTCCTACCTTATCTATCTCGGGGTCTAAGATGCTGTTCCAATCTCCCATTAGCACTACTCGCTTCCGACAATCTATAAACGCGTCAAGCTGACTGAAGAATGAGACCCTCTCACGAGCGGTGCTGGGCGCATGAACCGCAATCACCCGAAACACAGAATCTTTTACGGCAACATCGGCCACAACCAGCCTGCCCACCGCATCTCTATGGGCAACGTCGCCTGTCGCCGACAGGGTACGTTAAACCAGCACGGAAACTCCTTTCCCCCGCGGGCTGCCATATGCTGAGAAAACCTCCAAATCTCGGGCCAGCACCTGACAGCCCACAGAGGAAACGAAATGCATCTCCTGAATCGCAGCCACATCCACTCCCAGGGACAAGAGGTCATGCCGGAGGCGAGCCGCCCGGTCCGATGATCTCAATCCCCGCGCATTCAAACTAGCCAAATCCAAAGCCATCGTACCTACCTTAGGGTGTGTCACACTCAGCTCCGAAGTCAGCTGGAGAGAGGACGCCGACGTTATGTGCCATGCTCAAGGTGGCCAGGTGTTTTCATATCCAAACCTTCTCTCGCAATGCCGCCGACGTCCAAAGGTTAAATTAATTTTATGTCCCTGTAGAGTGACGGATGGACCAACACTGGGACCCTTCCCTTGCATTGTTTTGACAGTTGATCAAGCGAAAGGTCATTTTTTTTCACTAGTTCAATTCCCGGAAACGCCCCTTCAGCGGCCTGCGGCCTTGTCCACAAGTTGGTCTTGCAGGCCTCTGGGGTTCTGACAAAAGTTATTAGGAGTGGAAATTTGAGGGGATATTTACATCTTTCCCCTCTATCTGTTTGTAATTGAGCAGAGGTTTTAAGTTTTTCCTCTGCCGATGGGAAATGTCTGTGGCCACAGATAGAGAGTCTACATAACATAGTTCCTCAGGGGCAAGGAATTTTAATCTGGTTGGTCTGCGAGAGGCAGAGGAGTCTCTCCCCTCCCTCGTTTCATTCTTTTCCTTTTCTTTTTGGGGTGGTGGCTCAGTTTGCATTGGTGTGGGGACGGGTGTTCGTGTGGTGTCTGGTGTTGGTGCTGGTGCGGTGTCTGGTGTTGGTGCCATGTTTGTTGGTGGTGCGGTGTCTGGTGTTGGTGTGGTGTCTGGTATTGGTGCGGTGTCTGGTGTTGGTGCAGTGTGTGGTTTGGGGGTGGAAGTGGATTTTGTTGTTAGGGGTGGTGTATGTTCACAGGGAGTGGGGGCCACCTTTTCTTCTTCTTTTGTTTTTCTTTTTATCCTTTCGAATGAACCGAGGAGAGGTGAGTTTGAGTTCCTCTCCCTCTCACTTGCGGATTCATCCTCAGAGGAGCAGTCTTTTCTCCGTTTGATCCCCGTCTCGATTGCACTTGCTGCTTTTGCTGCTGCGGTAGTTGTTGTTGCTGCAGTTGTTTCCGCGGCATTGGCTGCGGTGGCTGTTGTTGCTGTTGCATTTGCAGAGGATGCTGCCTCGATTTTTGAACTGGTGGTGGAACGGTGGCAGAAGGGATTATGTGCTTCCGTTTTTGTCTCACTACGGTGCTCCATTCTTCCCCCTTGGCCTCCGGGTGGTTTAGGTTTTCCTTGGAGCTGGGGTTGGTGCTGCAGTTGCAGGGGTTGTTGCCGCCTGTTTTGGCGCGGGCACTGTCTCAGGGGTTTTGACCGCCTTTTGGGTTGTTTGATTAGGGGTTAACTTTTGGGGGCAGCTCCTAGCCATGTGGCCCTGGTTTTGACAGAACCAGCAGTGTGGACGACGGCCCTCCACCACTACCGTTATGCTGGCGTCTTTGTATATCAGCAGCGTTGGTATCGATCGAACACCCTCTCTCTTCAGCCTCATTGCTATTGTGTAGCAGCCCAGGTGAGTCCCAGTTTTTGACCGTACTGAGGTCACCTGTTCCACCTCACCGTACTGGCTGAAAGCATCCTAACACTTCCGCAGGTATTTCGGTTGGCACCCGAGTCCTTCTCTTGCCCTGGTATTCGGGTATTAGTTTGACTCTCGCATTATTTCTTGGAGGGAGAGTCTCTCCGCATCGTCCTTGGTGGGTAGGAGAATGTCCTACACGGCGAAGCTCCTCTGGAACAGGTATAGTACCGGGATGTTAAGTTTGTGGAGGAGCCCCGCCATGTCTTCCTTCTTAATCCCCAGGAGGCGGTTTTCCGGTATATCGGAAATGGCAAAAGATAGGACTCTGCCCTCAATCGCCTTCCAGGCACCTGGTATGGGTTTTATATCTGTCCCCCCCTATGTATTGTCTGTACTTTGTCAGGTACAGGTCTCTATACTCTTGAGGGAACAGTTGTTTTTCTACGGTCTTCCCCCACGCAGACCCTCTTGGTGGTGTTGGTGTTGGTATGGGGTCTCTGGTGAGGTTAGACCGTTTTTGGTCTTTTATGGAGGTCGCCTCTGCCTGTTAATTGGCGACGCTTCCTGCCTCCCCAGATTTCTTGGTCTGTCCTTTTGTGTGAGTGTCGCATTTTTTTTTGTGGGGGGGCTCCCTTTTTAGTGTCTTTTTCGGTAGCAGCTTCTCGTTTTGGGGAGTCGGCCTCTTGGGGAGCATGATGTTTATTGTTTACTTTGAGACCATCTGCCCCTTCCTCGTTTGTGAGGTCCAGACGGTATGTCCCCTCATTTTCTTGATATGCTCCCCTTTTGGGAGAGAAGCTCTCCTGGGGAGCGCTGTCCCCTTTATTGTCCTACTGATTGATACTACACTTTGATCTTGGCTCGAAGGCCAAACTATTTCTATAAAACCAATTGCTGAATATAAGTCTAATTCTTTTTATGTAATAACTACTAGGCTAGTTACTTGTATCATTTGTTTAAACAAGCATACGTATTTACACACACACACACGCACACACACACACACACATATATATATACACACATATATATAGACACACATATATATATGCATAAGTGTATATATATATGTACATTTATTGATATGCATACGTATGCTAGTATGCATACGCCTGCACAGTTTTAAGTGTAGGCCTTACTATTCGACCTGTTAAAATAGTTATTAATATCATTTTATTATTATTTATCTGTATGCGTTTATAATTTACATATGAATATATACATGTTTCTATGATGTATGTATGTATATTTCGGTTCGTATAATGCACAAATATGTTGATGTGTATGCTATTGTGTTGCATTATGTATATTGATCTATGCATGTACATTGGAATATGCACATATAACCATACATTGGAATATGCACATATATCCATAAATATTATGAGATATGCATTTCTAAATTTTGTATGAGTATAATAAACACTAATTCATAGAGCTGGCTATGGACGAGGCTTCCCTACAAAATCACCCGATTACCGAGAATAATTATGGGATTATCAGGGAACGAATGGTGTAATTTAACAGTATTATTTTTCTTAGTTGAAATTCACAAGGTTAAAAAAAAACTTGTTTCACCTATAACGGGGTTTAAAAGATGATTTTATAACTTTATTAATTGTATTAGAAAGTATACCTTACGATCACTTTTATAGCCATATTTTACTCTTTAATTACTCATTGTAAGATGTTTACAGCAAGAAGACACCTTCTGTCACAAAGGAATATGTATTTCATGTTTCCCAGCCATGTGCCTAGAATGAAGAGGAATTTTCATGGACGGATCTTTGCAATGCCTTTCAAACCATGGAATACATTACTGTGTGACTATATCTACTGACTACAACTTAATCGTTATTATATATATATGTCATAGAGTGCCTCATAAGCAACCAGAATGTTGTTTTTATCATTTATCAGTGTTAGTACGCTTATAGTGTTCTTCCAATTTCGGAGTGCAATCATACTTTTCTGGAACACTTATCATAGAGTGGTTTTTTTCCTGAATGGTTGCTGATTTCGAAAATAAAAAAATACCAAAACGTCATCATACTGATTAAATATATTAATTCATGGCCAGACTCATTGTTGCGATAAGCTATGTAAAACAAAAGTTTTTCCCCAGTATTCCTTTTCCTAGATAAGTTCCCATATCAACTTGGGCCCTGGATCGTCGGGGATATTGGTCACATTGTATTATGGGGGTGGTTGCGGTTGGTTGGCTCTAAGGACCTTTTCTTACTGTTTGGTTATTAAATTAGCTTTTTTTTCTATTTTCTTCGAATTGGATTGTACCTACTTTGATTCTGTTCCTCCATTCATATCTGCTGTTCGATGAGGCTTCAAAGGTGTTTGGATCTATATTGGTCTAACCTAGAGATTTTTTTTCAGCTGTTCTTTGAATCTAAATAGCGAGCAGCCTTCGTGTAGGTTTCTTGACTATACTTGACTGAAGAGCACTTGTTTGGGCGATCTGATGTCCTCCATGCGAGCCACATGGCCAGACCATCTCAATCAGGGTTTCATGATCAAGGCCTCGATGCTGGTGAGGTTGGTCCTCTCGAGGACAATTATGTTAGGTATATAATCGTCCATCTTTATCCGCATGCTAGTCGTAATTTTTTTCTGGTGGAAGTGTTCGAGTTTTTTTAAGGTATATACTGTGTATTTACACTTTAATCGAATTAATAAAAACTATTTATTCATATGATTTCAAGCTTTATAAGAGTAAGTGGCGTTCAGGCTACTTTTGAATGTACTGGTTTTGTTGTATTACAAAATGGGCAACCACCCATGCACTGGCCACTGTGCATTTACGTAAAAAAAGTTAGCTCGTCGAGAAACAAAAATACACACTATTAAAAGTTGGACATCAAACTTCCAAAAACGCAAAAAGCGTTTTTTGTTTGTTTGTTGTTTTGTAGAAAAAAATGACTTCTTTTTTTGCTGTATTATTCCTTGTTCAGGAAGAGCCATGGTAATAAGTATGTCTACTGACGTTGGGTAATAGTTTGGTAATTTTATATTGTTTGGCTATTTATACAGCATAGCAATTTTTACAAATCTGTAGTGGCTCCACGCCGGTGGTATTGTGTGCACGAATGGTGTTTGTCTTTCTTTTAAAACTTGACCTGAAAAGGACGTAAATAATTTGACAGCTTGATAGATTGTTCACCTAATGTCCTGCTGAAATACTTTTTTGCTGAACGCACTTTGTTTTTTAGTAGACACGCAAACATATAGCCAGGTATATATATATATCTATATCTATATATATATATATATATTTATATGTATGTATATGTATATAAAAGTTTATAGACATCAAGTCTTTGTAAAGATTATTCTTAGCAAATGTTCTTTTTATATAAATATATGATATATATATATACATATATATATATATGTGTGTGTTTGTGTGTGAGTGAGTGAGTGAGTGTGTGAGTGTGTGTGTGTGTGTGTGTGTGTGTGTGTGTGTGTGTGTGTGTGTGTGTGTGTGTGTGTGTATTCTCGAGTGTCCAAGGCGTTTCATACCGGGATTTCTCAGAACAACCATGATGTGAGTAATCTCCTCCGACAACTAAACCCTGAAAAAATATGCAAAATAACATAGTATTCGCAGCCCGGGTAAGATCCCATGTAATGGTTACATGAAACAAACGTTTATGAGAAATGGATCATCGCCAAGTGACGTTATGTATTGTAACAGAACTAAGTCAGATACACATCCAGACTAACTGGATTATTGTGCTTGAATCTAGTAAGACTTAGTGATTACAACAAATATTTTCTACAACATAGTCAATTGATCAATAAATGTGAGGACAGTCAATGTTCTTAAGTTCTTTACTAACTAAACATTTCAGAAATAAAAGAGCTTTAATGACATATTCGAATAACTATGTATCTCATATGGAAATACAGTGTTAGCCCCACAAAGAGGGGTCCTTGGTTTCTGAAAACTTCAACTGAAATATTAATTAAACCCAATATATATATACACACACATATATATATATATATATATATATATATATATATATATATATACATATATATATCATTTCAACAGCCAAACGACGTCGCAGCTTGTAATAGCCATGACAACGAGAGGTTCAAAACTCAGGTTTTGCCCGTATTTGGGCTCATGAGTTAGACATATCAAAACTCGGGAATCGAAACACGAGCATCGCATGCAAAATGGTCAGGTTTCAAATCCCGAGTTCGGATATGTCTAACAGATGATCCCAAATGAGGGCGAAACTCGAGTCTTGGACTTCCGGTTTGTTGGCTGTCATGGCTCTTGCGAGGTGTGAGGTTGTTTGGTTGTGGAAATAATATATATATATATATATATATATATATATATATATATATATATATATATATATATATATATATAATCACGTTGACACACCGGGTCTCACCAGATCAGCGACGTTAAGCAACGTTGAGCCTGATTAGTACCAGACGGATGACCATTGTAGAGGACTACGCGTTGTATGTACAACGCCGAGTCGTAGAAATGTCCAGTTTACTATCTGAAGGCGCATTCATTCACTGGAAGCGATGCACCCCAGTCTTGGTTAGGACATGCATCTAGGATAAGGTAATTCTGATGTAAAACCCTGGGATGTACTATGGGCTTTGCTTGTAGCAGTCGTCTGCACAAAGCCTTCACCACTATAAACAACAATCTGTAAGGATTT
This sequence comes from Euprymna scolopes, assembly GCF_053919585.1. Classification (NCBI taxonomy): domain Eukaryota; kingdom Metazoa; phylum Mollusca; class Cephalopoda; order Sepiida; family Sepiolidae; genus Euprymna; species Euprymna scolopes. Next base: position 78,732,151 of record NC_136487.1, on the reverse strand, counting down.
CTGACCAACTTAGTTGCTGTGACGGAACCTCAGACGTCGAAATCGACGAGATCACACACACATACACACACACACATACACACACGCATATATATATATATATATATATATATATATATATATATATATATATATACAAATGTCTACGTCCAGCCTCAAGTTATAATGGATACCTCTCGTAAGGGGAGCTTCCCGTGTAATTATAAGGCAAGAATTCCGAACCACTTCTCCTTGATGGGCGCTGTTTTACTCAGAAGACAAAGAATACATTTTGATTAGTATATCTCCTTAACCTATAGGTTAAGGAGATATACTAATTGAAATGTATTCTTTCTCTTACATATAAAAGAAAATGCTAGATTTGAAATTTAACCATTTCACGTCATAAAATTTAAATTACTAAAATTTGATTTATTTGCTCTACCTGGTATATTGAGCAATATAAAATATTACAGCCCATAATATTTTGTACGATCAATAATCACTGTATTTCCATGCCAGTAGATCTATTATATTACTTTATTATGAAGTATATATATATATATATATATATATATATATATATATGTGTGTGTGTGTGTGTGTGTATGTGTTTGTGTGTGTGATAATTATTGTAGTCAATAATTATTTCAGCCGCTTTAAGAAACTTGTTTCTTATCGTTGAGCACTTCTAACTGAAATAAAGTCGGTCAATTAAGCTCATATACGCAGATAATCATATAAGGATTAGATCACTCTGACAGACTTTAAAAAGCATTTAAAAATAAATGTTTAAAATCAACAGCATTTCTCGCGGTATACGGTGCCCGAATGGATAATGGACTTGTTAATGAAATCAGGGATGGTGTTAATCGTGACACGCTGCACTGCTGATTCCCGAAAGGTGTCTGTAGGTATTTAATAATTATTATAGTAAATCCTTATATATATATATATATATATATATATATATTATGCCCAACAGTATTTCATTTTTATTCAAGATAATCCCAGATTGAATTGATGAAAAACGGACGTGTGAAATTTACAAATGCTTGATAATTTTGTGACGTGGAATGAATGCTATTATTCTATTCCGACAAAATTCAAAATACATGCTGTTATTTTTTAAATAGAGAGATGCCTTTAATAAAGATGTTATGTATAAACCTTCTTTATGAGATTGCGGTGTAAAATTACTAACTTAAATGTAAATACCAAGATATGCATACGTATACATATACATGGATACATAGATACCTATATAACTTTTGGGCGGAAATTTATTTTTAGCGTTAAGTGCGCACTAATATTCATATAGGCAGCAGGCGTTTATTCTTTGACATATAAACAGTTTCGTCATATCACGATTCTTAAATGTGGGGGGAGCAGTATGGGCTGAATTCGAAGACTTAAGTCTGCTGCTATTCTAATGTGATCAACAGTGTTAAATGTTTTATATGAGATATGGTTATATGAGGTCAAAAAGTTATATGTAATGCTAAATGGTAGTTTGCAAACTCTATGCTTTCTCTCTCTTTATATGTATGTATATATATATATATATATATATATATATATATATATATATATATATATACATGCCCCCCTCTGGGGAACAAAATCTTCCCCACACTAGGAACCGATCCTGGGTTTGGCCATACCCACATGGGGAGACAAATAAATAGAAACATTAAAAAATCCCCTATTTTAAATACACCCTTCTTTCTAAACAAACATAATATAAGACTAAAACGAAAAATCACAATACTAAAATCCAAGAATCCAAAAAATAAATATCAAAATAGAATGAAAGCACCCCTACCCTTATTTCAGAAGATCCAGTCCCCCCTCCCCACACATACACATTAGTAACGACCTTGGACCACAGCCGCCTTCCTAAGGAAGCAAATAACCCCAAAATACTATAAAACACTATACACATTCCCAAACCAATAAAAGCAAACACACACACGCACACACACGCGCGCACACACAAACATAAACACACACACACACACCCTACCCCACCCTAAAGGAAAAGAAAAAAACATTAGCAGAAAGAGATAGCGACTACAGCGAGGTCAACGTCTCCCTGGACAAGCCAAATAAAAAAGCAATAAAAATTCAGCATACCAATGAATAATAAACACTTACAAGCCTTGGAAAAACTTCAAATTAACTACGAAAATCGCCATTTTTACACATTAGAAAATAATTTCTGATAAGGACGCATCACAGACCGTCTGAAACGCGCGTAAACGATTTAAATGACTTAAAAACATTATTACAATGATCCAAACATAATTCTCAATGAAAAACCAAGACACGGAATAATAAAATAATGTTAAAAAATACACATTGATGGTGACTACTCCCTTATTTATACATATATATATATATATATATATATATACAAACACACACACATAAACGTATGTGAGAGCCCGCATTTATATAAACTAGCGGGACATATGGGAATTCCACAGGGGACTCATTCAAATGTAATACATTAATGTTGGCATTGTGTAGATGTTTAACGTCAGATGTGCCGTTTTCATATTATTGTAGCTCCTTTTTTAAAACTGCCAAAGTAGTTATATAAGCTAGCAGGGACGCCCGGCGTTGCCCGGTCGTAAAATACGCTTAAATATGATATTTTACTTCTTGCATATTTCGTGAATATTATTATAGAGTCAATTTTCTATCGATTTTTATATATTATAAAGTTGCAATTTCAAAAATAAAAAATATATCCATATGCCTTGGCTGCATCAGTTTGAATTGAAACCGAAACCAGAACTTCATATATAATATGAGTTCCTTCAGCTATATTCGAAACCGAAACTTAAACTTCTGAAGAATATTTGATAAAATGATTTATTACATAAAAAGGAGGACATAACAATTAAATGATTCAGATGTAAGCGTGACACAGAAATTTAATAAATAACACACCCGCTATCGTATTAATACATAGATTGTATTTATACGTTGTGTCTTTTTAGTGGCTCGCCTGTTCGAAGATCAATAAAAAGTTGAACATCCATCAGATTGCGTTGCTTTTCAATGTCATGCTTAATTAATTTAAGAGTATACTTCGCACCTTTTCTTAAAGTAAGCGTATGTGTGATTAGGCAAATCCCAGAGTTATGATAGCATCGCTGATTCTTGGAATTAGCGAAAATGTCAACTTTATTCAACTACCGTTTATAAGAATGGCGTTCATTTTACAAAGCTAGCGGTTCGTCCTTTCATTAAATTTAATTAGTCGTTTCAACGCCGTTACATTTTCACAAAATATGTGACTGAATCGATACTTACATTTATTTAGTTTCATGAAACCGACATTTAATAGTTCAGGTTTGAGAAAATGATTAAGAAATGTACTTTTCTAGATTATGAAACAGAAAGATCTTCGCCAGAAACACACAAACACGCGCGCGCACACACACACATTCACGTATGTATATTTATATGTATGTGCATATGTATATTTGTATGTAAATGTGGGTATGATATATATTGCTCTGTACATCCATTCACACACACACACACACACACACACACACACACACACACAAACACATATATATATTAAGGGAATAAGAACAGCAGTATAAAAGCAGAGTTTATTTTAATGTATTAGTAAATACATTAATACAATTAAAAGAAAACAATGCTCGTTGTAATGTAGATACATAATAAGCTCGATAGGCATAGATATCCTAGAGCTATTTTTATATTGAGTAAAATAATTCATAATTTATAATTAAAAGTCGGTTTCAAAATGAAGAACAAACATAATCAATAAATTGTACGATCATTTCGGAAACGATGTATTTATTGAGATAGACAATACGTCTTGAACAATAATTTTATGATTTGATTTTATAAAACAAAGTCTCCTCATCAGCAAAAATAGTGGGTCCGTGTTTTAAGACACCAAAATAAAAACTAGCATTTTTTAAGTAAAGCAGATATATCTGAAAAATATATAAAATATGAAGAAAACAGTTATTTATTTTCATGTTCATTAACAAAGTAAAATAAAATAAAATCAGGTGGAAAAGTAAGGTCAAGCGGGGATATCTTTGATATTTCTAATAAAAATATATATACTTTTTATTGGAATTTAAATTAAATAATTCATTTATATAAAGGGAGACTACCAAAAAGATTAATGGTATTACTAATATTGATTTTTATTAATATTACTATGTTTAAAATATTATATAAAAAATAAGTTTTATAAGTAATTAGTGATTACCTCCCTTTGAACAATAAAAGTTTCTTTATTTTTCTATTTGAGTATCATTTTTTTTAAATTGCAGTTATCTCCCTTTATAAATAAATTATTTAATGCAAATTTAAATATAGCGTGTCCAACGATATTAAACTGGTAATATTACTTTTATTAGGGTTTTCCTCACCATTTCAACCATTCATAAACTACATTTAACAACATGCCAATGAATGGATGGGCAAGATACTTACAGGCTTTAAAGGCGGACGAATAAATGGTATATATACTTTTTTTTATAAATATTAAAGATATCCCCTCTTAACCTTACTTTTCCACCCGATTTTATTTTATTTTATTTTACTTTGTTTATAAACATGAAAATAAGTAACTGTTTTCTTTATATTTTAAATATTTTCGGAATATATCTGCCTTACTTAAAAATGTTAGTTTTATTTTTGGTGTTTTTAACATCCCACCGACTCTTTTTGCTGACGAGGAGACTTTGTTTTATAAAATCAAATGCTAAAATTATTGTCCAAGACTTATTGTCTGTCTCAATAAAAAAAAAACATCGTTTCCGAAATGATCGTACAATTATTGATTTTTTGTTCTTCCTTTTGAAACCGATTCTGAATTTTTAATTTTAATTATAACTTATCAATCATTTTACTCAATATATATATATATATATATATATATATATATATATATATATTTAATTATAAATTATCAATAATTTTGCTCAATATATAAATATGTATATGAAACAGAAACTATATATATATATATATATATATATATATATATATATATATATATATATATATATATATATATAGTTTTTGTTTCATTTTAATTCGAACAAATTTTTAGAAACTAAAGGACTTCTTTATAGGGGCTAATACTTATTACTAATCTCTATTCTTATTTCGTTGGACTTTTTTTTAAATTTTAAACTTTAAGTGTTCGTTTTATTTTTTGGTGTTTTTAACCTCCCACCCACTCTTTGTGCTGATGAGGAGACTTTGTTTTATAAAATACAAATGATAACATTATTGTCCAAGATGGAGTGTCTATCTCAATAAAAAACATCGTTTCAGAAAAGATCGTACAATTAATTGATTTTGTTTGTCCCTCCCTTTGAAACCTATTTTTAATTATAAATTATGTATCATTCTATTCAATATATATATATATATATATATATATATATATATATATATATATATATATATATATATATATGCATTCAAACAAATATTATTAAATTCAACGGAGACACTTTGCTTTATTATTCTTTTTTTTTAATTTTTGCGATTTTCCGGATAATCTTTTTATATCGAAATCAAAAACATTAATAAAAGTTCCATAGTTATTGCTGTCACGAGGCTTTCGCTTCATCCACGAATCATCTTCAGGTGTTGAAGTAAAAGTGCGAAAGGGGCGAAAATGAGAATCAAACGTGATAGCTACAATATACAGTAAACTGCGTTTGGTGATGATAAGTCAAAATATATAGATTCGATGAAAAGTCGATTAAAAATATAGGTCGATTAAAAAGTCGAATATTAAAATCAGCAAGACATTTTAAAACGTTACTGCTTTTCTCGAATGCCATATTATTTATAGTGGGTTAAAGTGTTCTAATATATGACGCTTCAAGAATTTTTAATTTTTTATATTATTTTTATGTGGTATGATTTTTATGTTGTCAACGAGAACCTTTCTAAGATTGGAGGGGGAACAATTATGTTCTTTTATCATTGTCGATGAACAAATAAAACAAATGCTACACTCCCTTGAAACCCTAATAATTATAATAGCAAACACCGCAATGCAAACTCCATTAATATATTTTAGCAAAATCAAATGACACCTAACATTAGACTCGAAGGAAACGCTATTAAAAATATCGTACGTAGATACTCGACGCCTATAGACAATAACTCTAAAATTAAATTTAATATTACTAAAAGAAATTTAGAACACAAAACCTCGTGGTTAGCAACAAATCATCCCCTGTTATAAAAACGTTGGAACAAACCAATGTAGTATATGAATTCCAATGCTCTATGGGAAAATGTAACTCTGAAAATAATACATACATTGGGCATACAACGACAACGTTGTCCCGGCGCATAACCATGTACATAAATAATAATATCGCTATTGATAAAAGAACATAATTGTCCCCTTCCAATCTTAGAAAGATCCTCGTTGACAACAAAAGAATTATACAACACGAAAATATTATTAAAATTTTTTAAATTCTTGAAGCGTCATATATGCATCCTAAAGATACCAATTTCAAATATATATGCATACATACACACGCACGCACGCACGCATACTCCCACAGACATATATATATATATATATATATATATATATATATATATATATATATATATATATAATTATTTACTTTAATTATTATTAAATCCCTACAGACCCTAGTGTTTCATCCTTTCGGGGATCACCAGTGCAAGATCTCACGATCAAAACCAGATGATAGATACGAACCCGGCGACAGTTAACTGCGAGGAAGACTGTTAACTTTTAAACATTTATTTTTAAAATGTGTTTTTAACGTTTGTCAGAGTGATCTCATAATTATAAAAGCTAAATTAACACTTTTGGAATGTAACCTCTTCTGTATCGCATAGAGAAATACATAATAGAAATGTTGTCGGCAGAATAAATATGAAACAAGTAATTTTAAGAAAAAGGAAACAATAAAAATCGGTAAAATCATAAAAGTAAATAAAAAATATCATAAAATAGAAATCAAATAATAAGCAAATAAAAATAAAAAAGGAAAAACAATGAAGAAATAAAGGAATAATAAAAGAAAGTAATAAAAAAAACTAAATTTTCTCGAATAAAATGTATTCATTGTCATTTACTTTTATATTCACTTACTAGAGATGTTGTAAAAACCTGGTCTTTATTTAACCCTATGATTACGCCGCAGAATAAGATTGGGTTCGATCAATCGTTGTAATTTTACATTGTGCATATGTTTTATTGTTTTTGCTTTGGTGTTGTCAACATGACCATTATTAAAAATCATATATGGATGACCAACACGTTAAAAGTATCTCCAAATTTGTAGGTTTATTGCGTTCATATATCCGATTTTTAAAGCATTTTAATTCACCGAAATAGGTTTTCTCACGGTAATAAGAGAGTATGTTATATACGAGCAGCTGCACCGCGTCGGCACACACAAACGAAACACAAAATTTTGTTTGTCTATACCTCACTAGAGCTCTTGGGTGTGCTCCAGGGGGTCTTTTAGGGCTAATAAAAACACTCCATTTTTCGGACTATTTTACAATATTTGTCCAAAATTTTCTGCGTATGTCTATTTAGCAGTTTTGCATGGTGCTGAACTCAAATTTAAATATTTTAAGGCTTTGGGGACTTTTGGATTTACATCGGGAGGGGGGAAAATGATGGACTTAGTCATTCCTTTTTTTTTGCATGGTGCAGAACTCACATTTACATATATGTAAAGCCTAAAACTGCACTGTTTTTTCATTTTCACGAGGATTTGCCTCCCCTGATGACTTTTGGGGGCTAAATGGGGGCAAATGCTAAACTTAGTCATTTTTTATGCCTCCTTCACTGTGAACTTATGCTTCACTTGTCGCAACATAAAATGTTTCGACGTAAGAGATAAACTAGAAAGTAAAATTCAGTTCCTAGTGACACCCTTGAACGGTATTAAAAATGTGATGGCGAAACACTTAAGAGTCTACTCATGCAAACATAGCGCAGACGCGCGTATGCAAATTCATGCAAAATGACGTCACCGGTAAGGGAAAAATAACTACTTTTTAAAGGGGATCCCATTTGAGACGGAAAGAAAGTTCGAGATCACATTAGAGATGTGAATGACGCTCGAGAAGACGATCACGTGAGTGACGTCACAGCGGTTACGAGGAAATAAATGCCGTTGTACAACAGACAAACGCGAGTTGAAGTTCTTTCCTGATCTTTATTGACTTTGCGATTGAGCCATACAACGTGCTGGTTGCCGAAAAACGTCACATCCATCCATGTGGATAAAACAAAGAATTACATTCCAAATTCCTTAATTTGATCAGGAAGATTCCAAGTTCAATAAGATACACCTGAAGAACGTAGGAAGTTACCATTGATCGAACCGCTGTGAGAATAACGCTAAAGCTGAGAGCAGTCGTCAGAACAATTCAAATAATTCAAAAGATGAATTCTCGTCTCAAAAAATCAATAAAATAATACTTGTTGATAATGTTAATTTTGTAATTTTTGTTTGGAATAATTTGGTTTTTAAAAAGTTAATTTACTTCTGATATCAGTAAGAATACTGAATTGAGGTTCTAATTCCTTATCGTCGAGTGGTTAGGTTCATAGTTACTCAACTAACTGTGAAGCCGCGACACACCTGCAATCAAATATACGTTATATTTGTTCTATTAAAGATCAAATTCTATAGCTGCAGGCAATAAGCTTGCTATCATCTTACTAGCATCTGTTATATAAATCTTACCTGTCTGTTTAAATCTATGTACGTATGTATGTCTGCCTAAAACTTTCGACATAGGCAACGGATTTTCACGGGATCAGTATTATTTTGAAGGGCGACCCTGTGAACAACAAATATCGTAAAATTGGCCAAAAACATTAATTCCTTCATCCTCACTTGATCAGTTTTCTACAGGGGGGGTCAGTTTTTTTACTGACTTTTTTTCAACCCTTGCATCCACCACGTCGCATAAAAGTATTTTCGACTGCCCGTGACGTCACAACCGCTGTAGGCATATCGGTCAGACGTTTTTTTTTTCACCTCTTTTTCCTCTGGCGCGTTACGGCTTCGAGCCTGCTTGCTACTCCTCTCTGTTTTTATTTTTTTATTTGCACTCGAAATTTTCCTTCTTTTTTTTCTTTTTTTTTTCTTTTTTTTTGCTAAACCAACACCCTTACACACACCTCCACTTTCTTTTCTGCCTTCGCGTCACAGGTTCGAGCCTGCCTGCCTACTACAACTTTTTTTTTTTGCTCAACACAACTTCCAAACACCGGGCAACACCGGGCAACGGCAGGTGCCCAGACTAGTTTGCCAATAAACGCCACTGTCAAGGTTGGAGATTGCATCGGCCGAAACATTGGGAGAAAAACACTTGAGGTCAGAACAGTAATCACAGTAATCGCGATAATACAAATTATCACTGTTTACCTTAAAACTTTAGAAACATTTTTGTGCTTGATATATCTGTTTATATGTGACATATTGTCAGTTACATTATTATGTGATTATCCAATGTGTTTTACTATGTACTTTTGTTAAGCTTTAGCGCCACGAAGACTGCTTTCGGAGAAGGATATTGATTAGGTTAGTTCAAATGGACATCTTTTTACCGGTTCTTTTCTTAGGAAACACACTTTAGAATGCAATCGGCTGTAATCGTTTGGTTGTGAAATTGAAAGTGACATTCTGACAAAAATAAATTCAATTTAAATGTGCATAAATATGTAGATAAGAATATTGTATCCTTCCAAGAAAAATTGATGATAAATGAAAAAAAATCTCTTTTACTGGTTGATTTAAAACGCTCGTTTCTGCTTGATTTTATTTTGGTTTCAAGCAATTTTTCTCATCTTGTCTGTTATTTTCACAACTTGTAAGCTCCGACTTTCTTGAGAAGCATGTGCGCAAACTTTGCGATTTATATGTCGAACTTGGGAAGATGTAAGGAATTCTGAATTGCAACCTAATTAATGCTATTAAGACAAGATCCGTAAAACAAGACAAAAAAAGGGTCGTGTATTCGCACAGTTTATTTTGTTTATTTTTATTACTTATACACTGCCTTCATTTCATTTGTCATGCTTTCCTTTCTTTCTTTTTTTCTTTTCTACATTTCTCTTTTCTTACTGTCTTTTTATTACATTTATATACATAAGTAAAGATTTTTTTATTCTGCATTTCTTCCTTCAGTCCTTATTTCGTCATCCCTCTGTTTCTTTCATCTTTCCTTCCATACTGTCTTTCTTACTTCATACATAGTTTCCTTTCTTCATCACAACCTCTCTTCCTCCCCCTCCACTTATTTATCCGTTAATTTCTTTCCTTTTTCTTATTCGATTCTTCCTTATGCTTCTTTGTTGCTTCCGTTTTTATCTACTACATTCTAGTGTGCTACCCTTCCTTTCATCCACCCTTTATTTCATCTTATCTGTTGAGCCCAATGTAAATTTCCAATTAAAATGCACTTTCTTTGGGCTACGGAATATAATTAAAATATTCTTTCCAAAGACTGTACAATGATATCAATGTGTTTAAATAATTAAAATATGTCTAAAACGCTTACAATGATTTCAGCAATAGATCCTCACAAACTTATATATAGGGTGTTTTTTCTTTAGAATTTTAAATTAACTGCTATTCTTTAATTGTAGATTTCGCAACTATCAGTTATTTTGAGTTCAGTTCGATTCAGCAATCCGTAATGTGGTGTATAGGACAGGGTGTTAATCATTATGTTGAACGAAGATGGTTGTGAAGAAGCAGTGCAGTTCAGATCAGATCCTAACTGTAATTGCCAGTAATAAAGATGGCGGCAAATTGATTGAATCCAAAATTCGACAATTTTTATAGTAACTTTGGAAGCTTTTCATTGGTTGATTACTATGACTTGTGGGTATAAAAACGATCATCGAAATCACTGGTGTCGTACTCCCATCAGGAGTCAAAAACATTTAACACAAGGTCACATGACAGATATGATATATTTACTGGTAGAAACATTCAACGAGCAAAGAATTTCACTAAATTTACGTGTAGATCTAGTTTGTACGATTTAACTCCTGCAGATTATATTTTAGAGAACATATAAAATCCCATGTCAAAGCTGACAAACCAAGAAAAATTCGAAGCATAATTGCCAAAATACAGATTAATTTAATGTGTACAGTTGTAAAAATTGAACCTGTATTTGCCATATACGCGCAAGCCAGAGAAGCTGTATGTCCGAAATTGTATATAAATTATAAATGTCAAAAAATAATATTGGGAGTAAACCACATGTGTTTAATAAAATACCTTTCTGTAGTTTATTTTAATTTAAAGTTTACGACCTCTAACAAAAACACCACTTTTTAGTGAACAACATGATCCAGAATGACCAATTACTATGTCGGAAGAAATGTTTTATAATAATATTGTCCGATCTGCGTTAGCGGTGTACATTGGTAGAATGCAGCGCAGCAATATACAACAGATGAACGCTACCGTTCTAGAATATCCTTAACTGAGCTTGTTGTAAAAATAATTTGGTAACAATATAAGTACCCTTTAACTAGAATGCCGACGTTGTATTTTCGGCGATTTAAAAGGCACAGGTTTATACCTATATGTTGCCCCGGTCTTATAGTATTTACGGGCTTCTTTATTGAATGTTCTCTACAGATTTCTCTCAGGAAAGTTTTCCATACTACGACTATATTACAGGATATTATTTCGCATTATTTATGCACATAATTGTATTTCATCTCATCTTCTACGTTTAAAGATAATTCACCTTTTGTGTCTGAGAAAATCTCTACCTGCATATCTAAATAAAACAAAAAGACGATACTTTAACAGCGACTGCAAGTTATTCTCTTCATATATATATATATATATATATATATATATATATATATATATATATATACATGTGTGCGTGTATGTGTGCGTGTGTGTATTATTTATTTGTTTTTGTTTTTCGATACTTTCTGAATAGATTTAACCATTTATACGAAAGTGCATTTTTACCCCTTTTACCAATTTGGTACCCCCAAATGGGGAGTGGGATATATATGTATATATATATATATATATATATATATATTGTTTTTAAAATATAATTATATAATTACACGTGTTCCGTCGTCTACGACTCATCAGAGTGACTGAATCTAGCGAGATTCGAAATCGAGACCCCATAAAAAAAAACTAAACTTCTATAACTGAGCTATCTCGCACGACTGCTGAATATATAGCGATTTGCGTAAATGTTATTTATTTGCTTTGTTTAGCGATACTTTTTGAATGAATTCAATTATTTATACGAAATTGCAATTTTCCCTGAATGCGAGTTGGGAATAATTTTGCATATATATATATATATATATATATATATATATATATATATATATATATATATATATATATATATATATGCGTTTTTATTTTTTATTACAGTATCTTTCTGTTAAGTTACGTTATTGTTTCAGCTACCCAGCTGTTTTTTTTACAGAAAACTCTGAGGAAGCTACAGACGGCAAAAAAAAAAAAACGACCGGGTAGCTGAAACAATAATGTAACTTAACAGAAAGATACTGCAATAAAAAATAAAACGCATATTTGCTCTACAACAGTATTGAGCACTTTCTTCAGGTTTTTCTTAATTACCATTTCTACTATATATATATATATATATATATATATATATATATATATATATATATATATACACACTTGTGCCCGATATTATTCATCCCCCTCGGATCTTTGAGATTTCTATAAGAATATTGCTCAAACCAGATGGTAGAGAATATTAATGTATTTCAAACAATAAATCAAGCATAAGCATTTAATTTAAACTCAACAAATAAATAAATTATGCAAGTTTGAAACATTATACAAAGAAAAACAATAATGGCACTAGTTCAAAATTATTCATACCTCTCTTACTAATAGTCAATAGCATGTCCTTTATTCTTAATAACTGCCTGTAGCCGTTTGGGATATTTATCAACAAGGTTTTTACAAGCATCAACACTGATTTTTGACCATTCTTCAATGCAGTAGTTCTCCAAATCCCTCAAATTTCTAGGTTTCCGCTTTTTAACCTCAGTTTTCAATATGTGCCAGAGGTTTTCGATAGGGTTCAGGTCGGGACTCTGGCTAGGCCATTCCAAAACATTAATTTGATTATCCTCAAACCATTTCTTGACTATTTTGGCAGTATGTTTTGGATCATTATCCTGTTGAAGGACCCAGTTTGGTCCTAAATGGAGCTTCTCCGCATCCTGTCTAATGTTTATCTGGAGTATCTCGAAATATTGCTCCTTCTTCATGGTTCCATCTATCTTGACCAAACTACCTGGACCACTAGCCGAAAAGGAGCCCAAAAACATTAGGCTACCACCACCATGTTTCACCGTTGGTATGGTGTTCTTTGGGTTGTAAGCTTCTCCTTTCTTCCTCCAAACGTAAGAAGCATCCATATGGCCAAACAATTCAATTTTTGTTTCGTCAGTCCACAAAATTCTTGAGAAAACGGACTCTGGAGAATTCACATGGGTCCTAGCAAACTTTAGACGTGCTGCAAGGTGTTTTCCGGTGTGCAATGGAGTCCTTCTTGGTCTTCTTCCTTTCAGACCATTTTCATGCAGAGTCCTTTGCAATGTTTGCCTTGATATTTTTATGCCAGAAGACTCCAAATTTTCTAAAATGTCCTTAGTAGTGGTGGCTGGATTTGCATTAACACTTCTTACAATATTCCTGGTGGCTCTAACAGACAGTTTCCTTTTCCTTCCTCTACCAATCAAGTTGTTTGTTGTGTGGTGGCTCTGGAATTTTTTGATGAAGCTCTGTATTGTTGCTGTAGGGACCTCAAATTTCTTGGAAATTGACTTGTAACCTAAACCATCCTTATGTGAATTCACAATTTTAGTCCTAAGAGCATTACTATGCTCTTTTTTCTTCCCCATTCTAATATTTTTTATTCTTTTATTGGTTTTCAGTTGATATCATTTTAATTTCTGAAAAATGCAAAAAACGAAATGAAATTAATCAAAGGTTGTATAAAAGCATTCAAAATAAGAATCAAACAGAAAACAAACAGTCAGAAACTCGATTAATACTGAAAAAATAAGGGGGTATGATTATTTTTGAACATTGCAGATTTTATAAATAGCTGTATACTTCTTTTATTACAAGTATCCCGAGATTTTAAAATGACGAAAATGATCAGAAGAGGTTTATTAAGAATATGTATCAATATGGACGTAAACAATAAATTCTTACAAAGTTACACCTAATAAACTCAATTTTCAAGGGGGGGTATGAATAATATCGGGCACAAGTGTATATATATATATTAGCCTGAGTGCCTGGCGTAACGCAGGTGTTTGGAGGGGTGTTTAGCAAAAAATAAAAAGTTGTAGTAGGCAGGCAGGCAGACTCGAACCCGTACCGCGAAAGAGGAAAAGAATGTGAAAAAAAAACGTGACGTCTTTACTGTTGCATCCATCGCCAAACCAAAAGTGACGATGGTTTAGATTAAGGCTAGTCAATCGAAAAAAGGAAATGACTTTCGAAATAATCGGCGAAAAAAAGTGACCTATCCTTGTAGAAAAGTGCCGATTTGAGGGTGAAGAAATTAATGTTTTTGGTCAATTTTTCGATATTTGTCGTCCGAAGTATCGTGCTTCAAGACAAACTGATCTCGTGAATACTCGTCGCCTCTGTCGAAAGTTTTTGGCAGATATCCATCCATCCATTCATCCATCCATCCATCCATGCATACATACATACATACATACATAATGGTTGCAACGTCTTGTCAGACGAGTGCAACTCCCTCAGACACTTAAAATCCATGAGCCCAAAAATGGCTCTTTTTTTAGTCCTAGCGGTGAATTCACACGCTCAAGCAGGCATGACACTGAAGACGGCCGTTGAGATCAATTATTACATGCTTCCAGCATTTCAAGCCTCTATGCGTCACAACTTCTCCATGGCCACAGGACCATTTTTATAGACAAATTCCTGAGAGAGTATCTATATACAGATGATGTTACAGAGTCTTAGCTTTGTACGACAGCTAATTCTCTCTCACTCGGTTCAAAATGTTGAGAACCAGCAACAAGCAAGAGCAAGATAGCAAACAAAAAGTTAAACTGCAGACCAGCTTAATGCGAGTGCTGGTCTCCCGCTTTATGTTGTTTGTTTTTTTTAATCAGAGATTTGCTTCTCCTAGAAAGATTGCCTGCAACACGGCTTACAGGAGGCCTCTCCACCCCAACACACACATGCATGCACATAAACGCACACGGTGCTAGTTGGCCGTTGACCGCGAAAAAGGGTCTATTCGCATACATACATACATACACACATACATACATACATACATACATACATACATACATACATGCATACATACAACAATATATACATTTAAACAGACATATGAGATTTATATTATAAATTAGCCTGAGTGCCCAGCTTTTCCGGGTGTTTGGAGGTGTGTGTTGAGCAGAAAAAAAGTGGTAGTAGGCAGGCTGGCACGAACCCGTGACGCGAAAGCAGAAAACAAATGGGGAAAACCTGATGTCTCTATGGCGCGACCTTGGAACGTTAAATTTAGGCAAATCAATTCAACCGATACGATGACTTGCAAAAATGGCTCGTAAAAATTTGACCCCTTTTTGTAGAAAATGCCTAGTTGAAGGTTAAGAAATTAATGTGTTTGGCCAATTTTTCGATATTTGTCGTCAGTCATCGAGCTGTAAAATAATATCAATTTCGTGAAAATCCCTCTCGTTTGTCGAAAGTTTTAGGCAGACATAGAAACATACATACATTGAAACAGACAGGTGAGATTTATATAATAGAAGATGAGAGTTTACGATAAAAAAAGAAGATTTTTTGCGCCTTACAAACGGGCAAAGTTATGGCTCGTTGACATAGAATAAGTGTTATATTCCAAACTTCCAGAGTAAATGTGCTACTGGATTGGCTAATCATTATTATCTTTATTTATCCTTAGTCCACATCGAAGGGATAATATAACCCTTGGTTCGTTGCATCTTATCATATAGTTGGCCATACAAAATCTAAACCATATCGATCCGATAGTTTACGGAAAACTTCAAGGTTAATTATTTTATCGTAGTGACTAGTTCATGTGAATAACTATTAACTAGCGGGGCTCTTGGAAATTCCACAGGGGGCTGATTCATACCTAATATATTGATGTTGGCATTCTGTAGATGTTCAGTGTAAATGGGGATGCTCTGATATTATTGTAGCTCTTTTGTTAAAACTGCAAAAGTATTTATCTAAGCAAACACGAACGCCCGGCGAAACCCGGTCGTAAAGTACACTTAAATGTGATATTTGAATTCTTGTAGATTTCCAATGTATTATTAAAAATCTAATTTTCTATCGATTTTTGTATATCATAAAATAGCGATTTCAAAAAAAAAATATCCACAAGACTTGGGTGCATTTAGCTTGAATCGAAACCGAAACAAAAACTTATGAAAAAATATATGTGTATATATATATATAGTCGATATATATATATATATATATATATATATATATATATATATATATATAACTTGAGTTCCTTCAGCTATAATCGAAACCGAAAATAAGACTTATTAAAAATTATTGATAACATTATGTATAAAAAAAATAGATTGCTGGAGTGTCATCAGTTATAATCGAACCCAAACAGAAACTTATGAAGAATTTTTGTTAAAATTATTTATGACAAAAAATGGAAGTCCATAAAATTTAAACAACCCGGATGTAAGCGTGGCACTGGAAATAAGAAACACGCTATCGTATTAATATATAGATCCCTAACTTGCATCGAGCGGATACCGTGATAAGTTCGCTGCATTTTTTCATAAACAAGTTTCACACAGAATTAGGTTAGATCTGGCCAGTAGTTTCCGAATAAAAGTTGAACGTACAGAAAGACGGATTGACAGAAGCATAATTAAGATATATAATCTAAATAGTGTATCACTTATAATATGTCACATATTTTAGAGCATATATTCTTTCCAGTTGCATTCCAATCACAATGATTTTGACAGTGCAATGCATCTACAGCCGGCTATATTTATATAACTTAAACAGTTGAAGAGCTACGAGGCCGAGACATAAAAGGGCTGTCGTGTGAACGATTCGCGCATGTGCAGTCGGTAAACAGATGCCAAATAGATGAAAATCAGATAGCCCCTAAGTACCATTTTTTTTTCAATTTTCACCATTTAGGAACCCTTTTTTCCGGATGTAAACAGTTAAAGAGTTTTTCCACATGTCTGAATACCCTTTATACCAAATTGTAAGTTTTAGATCAAAACTTCGTTGAGTATATACGTACAGATTTCTCCACACACACACACACACACACACACACACACACACACACACACACACACACACACACACACACATACACACATAATTTCTAACTTTTATAGATATATAGATTTACAGACTTTCTACCGATGACGAATGTGATCTCAAACAAAAATAAATATGCTAATAAATGACGCATCTGTTGGCTTGTAGATTTTACAGTCTCGGTAAATATTGAGTTAATCGCACAGGCACGACTAATTTCATCTGGTAAAGCCATCGGTCATCTGACCGTGTGCGAATCGCGTTTTTTGCTTGTCACTAAAAAAAAAAGAATGGTGGGCGAACATTGCAGATGGCGATGCAGATACGGTTATGGCAGGTGCGAGGTTAAACGGTTCGTTGGGGACGCGTTGCAAGGTAACATATAAAGTATCGATTCCTCTCAACCTATAATGCATTCAAATGCCTCTCAAGTTTAGCGGAATAAATACTTGCAGCGGTACGATTAAGTCTAATCGAAGGTCAATTCAGTAAATATCCCCCTTCTCTCATTTTCTATTCATCTGCATGTTTATCCTGCTTTATTTCATTCCTCTTCCTTTCCCCCCTCTCTCTCTCTCTCTCTTTCTCTGTCATACACACAGGCGTACACAGCATTTGTCTTCATGATTTTTTTGATTTTTTTTAAAAAGGAGCCATCACTTATTAAGGGCCGGAGACCACTCGAGGGTAGGGATTACCGAGTGTACAGTGGTCAAGGAGCACATGTCAGTCATCGTTAGTAGTGGAAATTTGGTAAATTAATTTACTTAAGGGGATGGCTCATCAAGAATTTGTTCACGTTGACCTTGAAGACAACCATGTTGTAGTTAGTTGGAAAGCAGGAAAACGGAACAGAGTTCCACATGTGTGCAGTTCTAAGAAAGAAGCTTTGTTCATGGAATCTACGTTTAGGTTTAGGCACATATAAAAAGTTGAGGGAAATTATTGGTAGTGTTTTCAGCTAGACGAGTATCTTTCGTGAAAGTAAGGTCAGGGGGGCATAGATTGAAGCTCGGACGAGCACTAACCATGAAAATAACGATAAAGCAGAGGCAGACTCGCGATGTCTCTTCTGTGGGAAAGAGGTTCCGAAGAAGAGAAAAAGGCATCCCCCACTAGGCTATGAAGTCTATTTTGAACTCTGTTAAGGCAGAATAAGCTGTTTTAGCAGCTGCTGCACAGATGTGGCAACAGTACTCCACCCTTGGACGTACCTGGCTCTTATACATGTAGAGAATTGCATCAGTAGTGAGATATCTACTGAGACCTTAAAAAGATCCCACCATTTTCACAGCAGCCCTGGCAACGGATTTGATGTAAAAGTTCCATCTCAGATCAGTCTTAAAGGTCAATTCCAGATTTTTTTCAAAACATGGAGCCTCCTCAATATGAGAGGCATTTATTGCAATTGATGCCAGACGGCGATCAGAGCGTTCATGATTGAAAGATATAAGTTTGGTCTTAGATGCATTTTAAATTAATCAGCTATCTCTTTCCCCATTTCACCACGTGCTTAAGCTCAGCGAAGAGAGAATCAGAGAGAACTTGCTCGTTTACGGCCCTTGAAGTGTTGCCACGGAAGGTAGTGTCGTAAGCATGCATGTCTACAAATGATCTTAGTTTCATTTGAATGAATTATATATATATATATATATATATATATATATATATATATATATATATATATTGTAATAGGAACAAAAACTGCAAAAAGTAAAGGTTAATAAAAAACCTTTTCATATTCGAAAATTTAGAAATCTAGATATAGAAATATATCATCATAGAACAATTCTTCACTGCAAGATTCTTCAACACGAACTTTACATCGCTATAATAACCTCAGATATTTGTTAAAGAGATGTCAAACGATATTCCACTGAACTCCCCTTGAACTCACTAATCGGCAAAACTATTGCGACCTTTTGAATCTCACTGGATATTTACAACCATGCTAATTGGACTTTGCAGAGCATTTCCTTTCATTTTTCCCCATAAATTTTTATTTTTCTATCAATTATTCTTTCTCGAATGCTTTCAAAAATTGAGCTAATCAACAGAAATGGATACTTACCTATACTTAGTTTTCCTCTGAGAAGAGTCTGTCATTGGAACTCCTCGCCTTTTTTTCGTATGCCTTGTTTTGCATAAAATATTGTGAACCCAATTCTACAATATATTATTTCTTGTATACACACACGAGCGCACACACACACACACACATATATATATATATATTGACATTTGTCTTTACATAAGCAGTAGTTTGTTGCTACACAGTCATGAGCATGTTTCGGTCTACTAGTATTTACTAACTAGAACCTCATCAGGCAACAACCCTTATTGTCGAAAAGGGAATTCTAAATAAAGAGCGAAAATTATCTTCGGCAAACGAAGGCGTTTTTTATCATGAGTGTGAAGAACAGGGTTTAATTGGGTGCGAATTTATTAGTTTATTCATTCTTGTATCTGTTTATTTACTTATTTATTTTCGTGTTGTGTTAGGGGTTAGAGTTTGTGGGTTGAGGGGATTTGGTTCTAAAACTAGGGCTATACAGATGTTATCTTTAACATGCGTGAGTCTGCTCGTTCGTCCATGTCTGAGACCTTCAAAAGTGTCTTAAAATTCTCTTTGTTAAAAGCTTATTTCAATTTAATATTATTATATTTGAAAAGAGGTTAGGAATTAACCCGGGTGTGTTGAATATTGTCTGAGCTTCCAGTGAACAGTTGAAGAGAGGGAAGGGGGTTAGAGGTGTAAAAAGAGAAACGACGGAAGGGTAGGGTATTATGGAATGGGGAAGAAGGAAGAGGAACTACGAGAAGTAGAAGAGAAGGTGTCATCAGTTAATAGCTCTGCTTTATCTTACTTAAACAAAATCGGTTATTTTTGAACCTCCCCAAATATTAATTTCTCTTTGGTCTGTTCCTTTGATGTTGATTCATTAATTTGCGTATTAGTAAATTTATTAAAGACTTTTTTAATGATGGTAATTGCAAAATTTAGAATATATATCATTTATAAACTTATGATGATTAAATTTAGCCTTTAAAAAGAAATTATTCATTTATTTTTTTTACGCATGGTTTTACTGAGGAAATGTGTAGTTTTGGATTTCGTGAATGTTGGACATGAGGAGGTTAGGACGTGTAGATGTTCAACTGTCGGATATTGCATATGGGTCGTGTTGGAGTTGAACATATTGGGAAGTAATTCGCCAGTGAGAGAGCAGATACGATTTGTAATGTTTGCAACTTATGGAGGTTTCTTGTTTCTTATTTAAGAGTTTATCCCTATCCTTAAATTTTGTTATAAATAGTTTTTCATTTAAGCAAAGAAGGCAAGGTGAATTTAGTGACTGGCAAGGGTTGTTGCCTGATGAGGTCTCTAGTTAGTAGATACTAGTAGGCCGAAACATGGTCATGACGGTGTAGCAACAAACTACTGCTTATGTAAAGACAAATGTAACCTGTTCTACTTCTGTATTGAGCACTCTTGTATGAAACTCCTTATATTTCACGGTTACCCTACTTTTGGAAAATAGCAACCTTAAATTATATATATATATATATATATCGATATATATATTGATATATATTGATGTATATATATATATATATATATATATATATATATAAATTCGAAATTATGGATTTAATTATGAAAAATTACAAGATTTATTGTTTGACAAAGGAGTCCAAAAAATTATTAAATGCTTTTTTTCTAAATCCGTGAGTATTAAATGGCTCATCTAATTGGAAGAAATGTTATTCTCAAAATAGATAGAGGAAATTATGAATTTTGCTTATAATCATATAGATTTAAAATTTAATTTGAAATGATGGTGTAAAACAGATACTCCACGGTTGACAGAATGAGGATACATTATAGTTGTAAATATCGATGGATGCTGATATATTCCAAAATAAAGTGCCGTTTATAAAGCACATAGCAAGATGGAGGATTAAACTCAAGACGTTCAAATGTGGTTAATCATTGTTTGCAATGTAGCAAAATCCTTTGAAAAGTCGATTAAATAACTCGATGTTCGTTGAGGCAAAATTCTGGAATGAATTTACTGAAAATCAGTTTTTATATACATTTTCACGATTTATTGGAATTTATGTTGACAGTATTATATAATCTGTGAACCATTTCATTTCACCATTTCAGTATATCGTTTATATATATATATATATATATATATATATATATATATATATAGCTTTAAAAACCAATGTTTTAGCATACTGCGAGTTAATTCGCTTTCGTATCAAAGCATAGCAACGCATACTTTAAGAGAATTCGAAACATACTTGAACAAATTCAAATGATACAGAAAAACTCCCGCTACAAAAGTGATGTCAAATTAAAAAAGCGTACACCATCAAAATATGAAGTTCATATAATTGCATTATCAAATACACATATATGCATGTATATACATATATATATATATATATATATATATATATATATATATATATAGCATTATTTTCTTTATTTATCCAAACTTTAATTTTTATTTTTTTTCATTACATTTTCACCCCAAACAAGGCACATTGCCACTTTGGTGTAGGGGGCTACTATCAGGGGAAACATCTACTGGGGTACTATGTAGGGATTTGGGCAGCGAGATGTTGGTTCACGTTGCACTTGAACTTATGCATGTCAGTACAGTTGGGGAAGCAGTGACCTGGAATGGAATTCCAAAGTCTAGCAGTTCTGGGGAAGAAACTACTGGAGTAGAAAGATCTTTTACATCTAGGGATCTCTACAGTGTGGGGGTGGGATTTTGCAGCTTATCGGGTGTGTCGAGGGGGTTTACGTCGTGGGGGCACAAGTGCTTGCAGTTCATCAGAGCATTCACCATTATAATACTTGTAGAACAGGCAGAGGGATGCAACGTTTCGGCGATGGGACAGAGACTGAAGCTTAGATGCCAGTTTAGGGCCTATCAGATTTGCGACTCTCTTTTGAACCTTGTCAAGGAGCGAGAGACTAGTAGCAGATGCACCAGCCCAAATATGACAGCAATACTCCATACATAGGCGAATAGTGGCCTTGTAGAGGTACAGGATACTTTCGGGTGTTAGAAGTTTTCTAGCACGGTAGAGAGAGCCCACCTTCCTCGCAGCGGCCCTGGCAGTGTTCTCGATGTAATTGTTCCAGCTCATGTTTCCTGTGAACGTTATGACAAGCAGTTTGAAAGATGTACTCTCAGACAGGGAGTCACTGGCCATTTCTATTAGTGGATGAGAAGGTTTCTTGTAATTATTGAATGAAACCAGTTTTGTCTTGGCGGCATTGAACGTGACCATCCATTTTTGTCCCCATTCCACTACTGATTGGAGGTCATCCTCTAGTGTTTCTGCCATTACTTTAGATATATGCTCATTTGTTTTCCTGTCGTGCCTGCTATAGAGTGTGGTGTCATCAGCATATATACCCATCTCAGAGGTAATTTTGTCGGGGAGGTCATTTATGAATATCAGGAACAGCAGAGGTCCCAGGATAGATCCCTGGGGCACTCCCGCATTTATATCATATTGTTTAGATGTACGACCGTCGAGGACAACCTGGATTTTTCTCTTATCTAAGAAGGATTTAATTATATTAAGTATTCTACCAGTGATACCATATGATTTAATCTTCCTGAGGAGACCCTCATGCCATACCCTGTCAAAAGCCTTAGATATATCTAGAGCTACCGCTCTGCCCTCTCCGCTTTGTCCAGTGAATGGTATATGCGTTCAGAGATTACAGTGAGGATGTCTGCGTGGAACGGGCTTGTCTAAATCCATATTGTTGGTCGGTCAGAAGTCCAGCACCTTACAGATGCTGGACTAGAGCATGGTTAATTAAGGTCTCAAATATTTTGGCAAAAAGTGGGAGGAGGCTAATAGGGCGATAATTTAATGGGTCAGTTCTTTCGCCAGAATTCTTGAATACTGGTACCACAGAAGCAGTTTTCCAACAGCCCGGAAAGCAAGATTCATTAAGGCATTTGTTGTAGAGTTTGGAGAGAACTGGAGCTACTTCGGCTGAGCACTTTTTTAATAGCACAGCTGGGATGAGGTCGGGTCCACATGCTTTTGAAGTTTCAAGGTTTTTTATGATAGCATGCACCTGAGCAGGAGTGATTATTAGATCGTCAAGCGTGGCGTCTGTCCGCATAGGAAATTGAGGTAGGGGGTGGTTTAGAGGGTCCAGTGTGGAGTTTGAGGCAAACCGACTGGCAAGCATGTTAGCCTTCTCGGTTGCTGAGCAAAGAACCTCGTGATTGTTGGTTAGTTGAGGAATTGTTGATTGCCCATTATTTATTACACTGTTGTAGATTTTCCAGAAGTCACGAGTTGCTAATTTTTGTGCTTCGATGCGTTTTTTAGTGGTTTCCGTAAATTCCTTCTTAGCTGTCGCTATTTCTTTCTTAACGTTACTTCTAGCTTCTATGTACTTCTGTCTGTTTTAACTGGACTTATGTCGGTTAAACCTGCGGAATGCATGCTGCCTTTGGGCAATGGCAGTTGCGCAAGTCGACGTAAACCATTGGGGAGAGTGGGGCTTGCTATAGAATTTCCGCATGGGAACATGCGCTTTGATTGCAGTTTTGAACCATTCAGTGGTCTCGGTTGCACACTGTTCAGCAGGAAGAGAGAAAATATTTCCCCATGGGGCGTCTCTGATAAGATCTCTGATGGCTTCCCAGTCAGCCTTTTTATAATATCTCGTTGTTTTGAGGACTGGCTCTTCAGTTTTTGGTCTAGAGTTTAGGGCGATTTCAACCATTATCACCGCATCACAACTTTATTGCATACGTATATGTATACATGTTTCATCTATTATTTATTTTTAAATCCAGCGCCATTATATCACTTGTGTTAAGTGATTTGAAATTTAATATCAGTTAATATTACTGGTCTTCCATCGGTGGATTTAAGGTGAAAACCGCAGCTTAATCATGTGTGCATTTATGTAGGCAACAAGGTTTGGACAAATTGAGAAACTATGCAGCTGTCATTGAACGCTATTTTATTAGCATCGAAGTTTAATTGAATAAATAGCTTGGAACTCTCAGCAACACAATACTTATATATATATATGAAATTTATTTATACAAACATTGATGGCTACATATTTGCATACATGTTTCTGTAATCACCCGCGTTGGGGACTTACGTTTTCAGGCCAAGAATTATCACCGAGAACTGATATGTCAAACAAAAACATTTCGTTTAAAAAGTTAGAATGTAACATGGGTGGGGGTTATGAGCAGGGAGAGGACAAGTGAGGTCTTTGAAGATAATAAGCATCTTTTTTATTTCCCTTTTTTTATATTCTCTTTTTAAGTTTATCTATCCAATCTTTTGGTTTTATGCCATAAGGTACTTGAGAATTTAGTATTTAAAAACATTTTTTATCGGCATTGACACACACACACACACATACGCACACGCACGCACGCACACACACATACACACACACGCACACACACACATACACACCCACCAGAAGCAAACATACGCTTATATCTATACTCAGGAGTGGATATACACTGTTCGTTGTATTTTACTCACACCCACGCACTGAAAACAGGTCATAACTATATCGACACAAGAATAAAATTAAAATTAAAATAAATTAAATAAATAAATAAAACAAAATAAAACAAAACAAAAAATAAACAAACAAACAAACAAAAAATAAAAATAAACATAAAACCCGAAAGTTATCAAACTCCTCACGCATACATATATATAAATACACGTATATACACCCATACCTTGATACACCCGCGCATATATACACATATATATATGACATGGAGGTCACCACTTATCAAGGGCCAAAGCCACTCGGGGATAAAAGTTATTGTGTGTACAGTAATCAATGGGATAGTATCGTAGTAATTGTTAGTATTGGAGATTTGATAAAGTGGCATTACTTAAGGGGGTGGTTCATCAGGAATTTGTTTGTGTTGGACTTGAAGACATCCAAATTTAAGTCGGGAGGGAAACAGGCAAGCGGCAGAGAGTTCCACAGACGTGCAGATCGGAGAAACAAGCTTTGTTCATGGAATCTACGTTTTGATTTATGCACAGATTAAGAGTGGGGAAAATTATTGATTGTGGTTTCAGCTAGTCGGGTGTTTTTCATGAAAGACTCGCGAGGGGGTACCAGAGAATGGAGAGAATATATATATATATATATATATATATATATATATATATATATATATATATATATATATATATATAAACAATAATTGTTCTTTAGACCTACAGGCACGGGTATTTTATGTTTATGCAATCATCAGTTTAGGGGTTACAGGTCCTGCCGAACATAGTATTCGAACCCCGCCACGAAATCATCTATTGCTTCATTTTTCAAACAATTACGCCAGAGTCACTAAACAATTGTCACGGGTATGATTACGTCGGTGGTGAAATACTTTCTGGAGCAGTGGAATGATCTAACAATTTTCCCAGTGACTTGTGTTCAAGATTTGATTTAAGTCTCATTTCACGTCTATGGCGAATGTCAGTCCTTGAATCTTTTCAAATAAAATGTATTAAAATGTAATCTGAACTCATTCGGTGGAGAAAAAATTATTGATTGTTTCAGTTTTGTTATTTACCACATACAATTGCTAATCAATGTTAGATCGTGCCAGCAGGGAGTGCACTTCATTCTTTAGAGAAACTATGGAAAGAAACCAAGACCAAAGTCTTCAACGCCTGCGTAGAGTAAATAGTCGACATTAATATTACATATAATAATGTTGCATATATTTATATTTCATGTTATACGAGTTCTTCAGACACTTCTATTAAGAAAATGGAGAGTAATATGGAAAACTAATGCGATGCTTCACGTGATAAGCTTTCCTCAAAATACGAAAAAATGATTTACAAAGAAACTAGGTTCTCTTATAAGTTCAAATAATAATCAAGCCAGAGATAACTTAATTTGGAAGATTATCTTGTAAAGGCAATATATATATATATATATATATATATATATATATATATATATATATATATATATATATATATATATATATATATATATATATACGTCCAGCATATGCCAGTTTGCATAAAATCAGTATATATATATATATATATATATATATATATATATATATATATATATATATATATATATATATATATACGTCCAGTATATGCCAGTTTGCAAACCGGACATTAAACTAATGATAACGAGAAGAATTAATTGAAATTATCAGTTTTCTGTAATCTTAAGTCGGGTCTGGGTCGCATGGCTTCCACCAAGAAACTGATCTGAAAGTTTTATTTTCTCTCATTCAAAAATGTGACGTCATTAGCTATATTCTCGTATCGTTCTATAGTTGTGTATGCGGCGTTTTATCTTTGCCCAAGCTTTGCCACCAATCTTTCATTGAAAACATTCTCTTTTATCGATCTTGGTTATTATAAATAAAAGTGACCTTTGTCAAAATACCAATTCACCTAACTCTAGCCATAGACCGACGTATGGTCCCTAATATGTAACAGTCATGTCTCGATTTAAAACATCCGGAATAGTTAAAGCGAGATGTCTCGCTTGTAATTAATTCGTTTTGGACGACCAGTGATATTTAAAAGATATATCTTTTTCAAAAATATATTTTTTTATGGGTTGTTTTCTTTTTCATTGGAAAAACAGGAAAATACTTTACTTAATTCAAAAATGAATGCAATTGTCACCCCCCCAAACAAGACACAGTTCCACTTATAAGTAAGTTGCTACTATCGGGGGCATGAGTTGCAGGGGCATAATGAAGGGAGACGAGCAGCAAGATGTCTGTCACATTACACTTGTACTTCTGCATGTCAGTACCGTTGGGAAAGCAGAATCTCGGAAGAGAGTTCCAAAGTCTAGCAGTTCTGGGGAAGCAAACTATTGGAGTAGAAGGCTTTCTTGCACCTAAGGGTCTCTACTGTGTGGAGGTAATATAGTAATAAAGAGATGGGGTGTGAGGACAGTGAGGGGGAAAATGGAGAGTGGCGTAGCAAGGTGCTTATGGCTACGGATGTCGCCCGATATTGAGGATCAAATTTCAGGTCATTCAGAGGTGTTTCAGCTATGGCCAAATGTAATTAAATGATGGTCAACTGGTCAGCTGATAAGGATGTGATGGTTTTTAGTTCAGTTTTTAATTTTTTAATTTTTTTTATTTATTTATTCTTCATATTTATGCTTATATTTTTAACTTTTTTCTATTATTAACGAGTTGGATGTTTAATCTATATATATATATATATATATATATATATATATATATATATATATATATATATATATATATATATATATATGCCTTGAAGTGAAAACTTATTGAATGGTGGTAATATAAGCTTTTTATTTATTTTGTTTCCTCATGCGCGCATACAAACAAGGACGAATACACAAAAATGAGTAATAGATACTATAAACCCGTACATTCGCAGACGGACATATATATATATATATATATATATATATATATATATATATATATATATATATATATATATATATATATGTACATAAATGTATATGGAAGCAATCCACATATCGTCTTCAGGACACTTCTTCTTAGTAGAGTTTTGAATCTGCTATATATATCTACTAGTTTATTTTGATCAATGATTAATTTGTGTTTTGATTTTATTCTGCTTGGTACTTTAATAGGTTAAAATATTAAAGCTTATTGAATGATGTTAGTTTTAGCTTTCGGTGTGCTTAGGCGTCTATAGTGATATATATATATATATATATATATATATATATATATATATATATATATATATATATGTATATGTACATAGGATAGTTATCAAGACCATTAATCGACCTTTATATTTGTGTATACATTATTATAATTTAATTTTTTGTTCCTTATAATTTTAACCAAGGTGTATTATTGCATATTGATACATTTATAATAGTTTCGTATTTAGCTAATTTTTTAAGGTTTCCCGAGATAATAAATGTACGGTTGAGGGCTTATTGTGAATTCTACCAGTTGATGGTCATTTCTTGAAGGTATAACGTGTTTTTTAAGGAACTTATTTGTTTTTAGGAGTTCATGTTATTTTAATTGTAATTTTAATTTAAAAACAATTTTTTAGTATATGTTGGAGGTAGGGGTAGATAAAACTGTAAGGGAAATTCCAAATTCGTATATTTAGTGCTAAATACGGTAAATTAAGCAGTGTTTGGAGGAAAATCCTCAACTTTGGGTGGGTAGTTTATAGGGGGTGTTATTTAATTTGTATTTTTTTAGTTGTTGTGGCAAGATTAGTTAATTAAGGTGTTAGGTTAAATGAGTGCGCTGGGTATGTGTTTGAAGTAGCCCCAGGGGGATGAGTATACACATACACAATCACACACACACACACACACACACACACACATATATATATATATATATATATATATATATATATATATATATATTAAGACCAACAAATTTCCAGAGAACAGTCAGACGTTAGTAAGTAGATATACATACAAATGGCTAAAGTATGATACTAGTAGATATATATGGCAGATCAATAACCCTACTAAGAAGAAGTGTGCTGAAACCTGCGTGATTATAAATGAGTGCTCAATAGAGGACAGAGTTGGTATATAGTCTGTTTGTCATACAAATATTATTGGTTACATGTTTCAGTGGAATCACAATTTAAATCAACCACTTAATCATATCAAAAGAAGAGGCGATTAGAAAATGAGAGTCAAGATTACATTTCTTTTGTATAAAATATATTCAGGTAGAGTTTACGCTCTGAAAGAAAGCGGGGCGTATACTTTGCGCATATGAACAGTAGGGGTTTTCTAAAAGGAGGTTTGGTAGAGAAAAAGAATAGGGGTGGGGGTAGAAGAAGACAGAGAAGTACGATTATGTTTCAAATAAGCTAACTAGCTTACGCAACTGCATTTATATTTGCCCTCTATCGCCCCCACAACAGTGGGGTTACTATCTGTAAGAGCATATCTGCGAAAATTGACCACATCCTTTCTGCTCATCCTTCGACTAAAATTCACATTTGTGGTGACTTCAATGTCCATAATGTGGAATGGCTGACCCACTCAAATTAGGCAGATGACGAAGGGAGGTTCTTTCTGCCTATGACCTCACTCAGATTGTTCAGGAACCCACACCTGTGTCCGATACTACCAGTAGGTATGCAAGCCTTCTAGACCATTTCCTCACAACTTCCCCTGAACTATATTCATGTCCCGTTCTATCTCCTCTGGGATCCTCCGACCACTCCGTTGTAGCAGTTAAAAGAAAAATGAAATGTAATAAGTCTTCAGACGTACCTCTCCACCGTACTGTATATCGATACTCTATAGCTTTGTCTTGAGGTCATCTCGTCAGCATTAGACAAGGTCAGACTATTTGTCAAGAAATTTGCAGCTAATTCTACCCTATGCGACGAAGGCCATCTATTCCCTGTCTTTCCTCCTGTAACGCACAACACGCTATGTAACATACAAATATCTGTGCTTGAGGTCGCCAAGCTAATCAAGAACCTTGATCCCAGTAAAGCAACTGGCCCTGACGGCATTCCAGTAATAGTGCTGAAAAAGCTTCAACCAGAACTTGCCTCCATACTTACAAAACTGTTTTAACGTTGCTTTAAGGAAAAGTGCTTTCATACACCCTGGAAAACCTCGTCAGTATGCGCTGCATTTAAGAATTCAGGTGAAAAGTCATCTTCCTCTCAGTACAGACCAATACGTCTCCTGTGTGTTATCAGTAAGTTGTTGGGATCCATATTAAATAAAGACATACTCAACCACCTTAACAGAAACAACCTTTTTAGTGACATGTAATATGGTTCCCGCTCTACAAGATCTACAGCAGATGTGCTAATGTGTTATATCTCATAGGATTAGTGAATCTCTTGACAAAGTTTTCTTTCAAGGGCAATTGCTCTTGACATATCGAAGGCCTTAGATAAGGTATGACATAAGGGCCTACTTCACAAGATTTCCAGCTGCGGTATCACTGGTAATGTTTTCTCAATTATTAAATCATTTCTTTCTGATAGGTTCATAAGAGTAGTGGTTGATGGGTAGAAATCAGAGGCCCAGAGTATTAAAGCTGGAGTCCATCAGGGGTCCATCCTGGGCCCAACTCTCTTCCTGATCTACATCAATGATCTCCCAAAACACATACGTAAATCATTCGTTGACGTCTATGATGATGACACAACCATCTATGGCAACACATCAAAGGCCGTAAATGACAAGGTTATCTTTAATTCTCTCTCTTCTGATCTCGAGCGCGTGGTACAGTGGGGGAAGAGGTGGCTGGTTACTTCTAATTCATCCAAAACCAAGCTTCTATCTTTACATCATCAACGCTCTGATCCCCATCTGGCATCAATTGAAATGAATGGCTCTCGTCTCCATGTTTTAACAATCTTTTGGGTTTGACCTTTACTCCTGATCTGAAATGGAACACGTACATCAGGTCTGTTGCCAATGACGCTGGGAAAATGGTGGGATCCTTCTACCGCTCCAGAAGATATCTCACTACTGATGCAATTCTCTATCTGTATAAAAGCGAAGTACGTCCAAGGATGGAGTACTGCTGCCACATCTGGGCAGAGGCTGCTAAAACCAGCCTATCCTGTCTTGACAGAGTACAAAATAGACTTCGTAGCTTAGTGGGGATGGCCATTTCTCTTCCCTGCAGCCTCTTTCCCACAGAAGAGTCTTTGTGTTATCGTTATTTCCATGGCAGGTGCTCGTCTGAGCTCCAATCTCTTGTCCCCACTCGCCAACCTTGCGCGAGAAACACCCGTCTGGCTGAAACTACTGTCAATAATTTTCCCACTCTTTATCTGTGTCTAAATCCAAACGTAGATTCCATGAGCAGAGCTTCTTTCTCAGAAGTGCACGGCTGTGAAACTCTCTTTCGTTTGCCTGTTTCCCACCTGACCACAACTTGGATGTCTTCAAGTTCAACATAAAAAAAATTCCTGACAAACCGCCTCCTTAAGTAAGACACTCTATCAAATGTCCAATACTAATGATTACTACAATACTATCTTATTGATTACTGTACACGCAATAACCCTTATCCCTGAATGGCATCCGGGCCTTGATAAGTGGTGACCTCCATGTAAACAAAAAAAAAATATTATTTCATCACGACACGCGTAGGCTGCATAGACGCATCTGAGGAAAATCCGCCTCTGCTATTATTAATGAATACAAATATAGAAGATAAAATTTGATTTGGCATCGATCATGTTTTTCTTTATTCTTTCATAAATAAATTGATTAAACATTATATGAGAAAATAAAATTAGCTGCAAGTGTAATTACAATCGTAAGTAAAGCAATTTCTTTTTTCTATCTCTTCAATATAATATCAGTAATTATGGTTAGGTTTCATTTTAGTCTCGGGAAAGATTGGCAACGATCGCATTGTTTTCAATATAGGATAGATACGTCCCCGCGGGTGAGATTTATACGGAATAAAATTATTTTTTAAAAAAATCACGTTCATTTGTAATAGTCGATTGCGTATTTTTTTTGTAGTTTTTAGGGTTTTTTTTGTTTTATTAGTAAGTTTTATCATAGCACTTATCATAGACTAAAGGACACTCGAGGATCATAGATAATGAAAATCATGTAGATAAGCAATGTGATAATTTGCAATGGTTGAGATTGGACAGAATTTTATTAATTAAGGGGGCTAATAAGAATTTGTATATTTTCGACTTGAAAACAACTACGTTATAATCATCTGGAAAGCAGTTACGCGGTAATGTTCTCCACAGAAGGATAGTTTTCGGAAATAACCTTGTTCATGAAAGTTTCGCGTAATTTTAGGCAGAGAGAGAAATATATATATATATATATATATATATATAGAGAGAGAGAGAGAGAGAGAGAGAGTGAGTGAGAGAGAGAAAGAGAGAGAGAGAGAAAGATATATATATAGAGGGGGTGATTAATTGAGGTTGTAATGAAAAAAGCATGGCGTATAAAAAGAGTTTTAGTTTTGTATAGTAAGCTAAGAAAGCTGATTTCCTGAATTAATTACCTTTCACATAACATTATAATTGCATCATAATATTTTTGTAAAAACGATTAAATATAGAATCCCGCTCTCTGGCCCTCTCTCTACTATTGCATAAAAAATAACTTTGTCTGTGTGTGAGTTAGTTCCCTACGGAATCTGAAAAGACTGCGCCAATTTTCATGAAATTTTACACGATGGAACTTCATATGCCTCGCAGTGTTCGAAGATAGGTTTGGTATCGGAATGTCTTCGATAAGTATCGATAATCGAAATAACTGACGAAAGAGGGAACAGACGATTTTGGCCAAAGTTAACACCTTACACAGCCTAACATTACAAGCTCATCTGATAAGTTTTATTACCACATAAGCCGAAATGCTCGGCATACAAATTAAAATTATGTCCTTTTATATGACAGGGTTGCGTTTAAAATGAATGTGTCTCTTTAGACTTCAACTGAAGAGTTAAAATTTGCTTTTGTATTTTAAACTTTAATTCAAGTCATTATATATAAAAATGATGTCATAAATTCATCAGTGAGGTATCTGTATTGCAATGTATACTACAATGTACTGTGGAGTAAGTCACTGCGGTGAGGTATGTAAAGCTTTCTATTCGTGCAATGTGATATGTTTCAATTAGAGCAGGAAATTAATCGATTTGATTGAAAAATTAGCAATTTCACTGGCTTCGATTACAATAAAAATAAGAGTGTGAAACATTCGTTGATCATCATGAAATCCCGGGCCACGTCGGGTCTCCCTCTTAGTATTCTATATATTTAATCATTGATTTAGTTAATATTCTTTCACGTGATTTTTCATCCTATATCATTAATATTATCCATCAGTTTCCCCTTGCGGTCTGTTTCAGCTTCTTTTTTGAATTAAGTATTAATACACCCAAGTGTTTCTGCAAACTTCTAAATAGATGACACTCTCTAGGCACGTGGTTCATATATTAGATTATCGTGCAACGAAACCTGACAGTAAGTGACGTCAAACAACGCCAAGTGGCTATCCAGAAGAAAAATAGAAAACTTTAGACTTCTCTTATTGGTTTAAGACACCAGTCGGGATAAAGTCATCTTTCAAATTCTCGCTCGAGTATTCATTTTCTTTCCCTATGCGACAATCAGAAAAAAAAACACCAGTGTCTACAGATAATTATGAAGATAAATCATTAAACCTCCGATTCTAAAATGAGTATGTTTTGAAAATCTTATTAAATTAATTTTTTATTGTAGTTAAATTTTATTCCTGTGACTGGGTAGCGACTCGGTAAAAACGTGAACCACGCGAAAAGAAGTGTTTTTTGAAGCATGCTAATGACACTTATGTGGGCGTTGT
Organism: Euprymna scolopes; assembly: GCF_053919585.1. Classification (NCBI taxonomy): domain Eukaryota; kingdom Metazoa; phylum Mollusca; class Cephalopoda; order Sepiida; family Sepiolidae; genus Euprymna; species Euprymna scolopes. The sequence goes on along the minus strand of NC_136487.1, from coordinate 78,698,338 downwards.
GTTATGCGTTTATTATCATAACGGTCCTCAGGAATTAAAAGGCTATTCGCCCGGTAATTCATATATTCCAACTGAGAGATATTTCTGTAGATTCTAACCGTCAATTTGAGTGAAATCGTTTACATCACATTTGCGCTCGGTTCACCGAGTATATTTTTCAGGTGTTTTTTTGTTCTTTTTCATTTATTTTCTTCCTTTGAAGATGCTAATGTTGGGTACGGGGCAGCTAAACCAGCTGCTAACATTTCCCTGCTTTTTATTGAAACCAGCCGAAAGCTCTTTTTAGTATCCTCGCTGTTCCCTTAAGTGCAATTGTCTGGATCTCTTTTGCACTTGATTCGCCAGGAATATTAGTCAGGTAAGACTTCAGGTTCTTCTTCAGAAGCCCTGTGACACCTATAAATGATTGATATTCCACGATTGATATTCTATGATTCCAGTTTCTTTTCATAGCATACATGAGATTTTGATATTTGGTCGGTTTCTCCCATTAAACTCTGTTCAGACCTTCATCATTAGGGACACTCACTTCAAACAAGGTTGCGACTCTCTCTGATATATGCCGTATAACTATGTCAGGTTTGACAGCGACATTTTCAAGGTTGATGGTTGTAGGGATTACATAGTCCTAATGTATAGTATATGTCATTCCCAACTGTTCTTTCAGATTGATTTTCCCAAGATTTGTTGCTACCTGGATGTTTAATTTTTTACAGATGGTCCAGTGGAGGTACTTACCTACTCCATTATGCCTCGCTGTGTAGTAGCCCTCACCCAAAAGAACCTTGCAACTTGATACCAGATTTTTTTTTTTTACATAGGCATCACCACATTATAAAGGCCCAGAGGCCACTCAAGGATAATGGTTAAAGAGTGTACAGTAGAAATTGGTCAATATAGTAATCATTAGTAATGAAAATTTGGTAAATTTGATAACTTATATGGAACGGCTCCTCAAGAACTTATTAACTTTAGACTTGAACACAACCATATTGTAGTCAGCCGGAAAGCAGGAAAACGGAAGACAATTCCACAGGCGTGCAGTTCTAAGAAAGAAGCTTTGTTCAAGGAATCTACGTTTAGGTTTAGGCACAGATAAAGAGTGGGGGGAATTATTGATAGTGTTTACAGCTAGACGAGTGTTTCTTGTGAAAGTTTGGCGAGGGGGGACCATAGATTGAAGCTCAGTTGAACACTTTCCATGAAAATAACGATACATCAGAGACAAACTCGCAACATCTCTTCTGCGAGATAGAGGTTGCAAGGAGGAGAAAAGGACATCTCCTACGAGGCTACGAAGTCTATTTTGAACTCTATCAAGGCAGGACAAGTCCTTTCTAGCAGCTCCTGCCAAGATGTGGCAACAGTATTCCATCTTTGGACGTACCTGGCTCTTATATAGATAGAGAATAGCATCAGCAGTGAGATATCTACCGGATCGATAGAAAGATCCCACCATTTTTCCAGCGGCCTTGGCAACAGATTTGATATACGTGTTCCATTTAAGATCAGGAGTAATGGTCAAGCCAAGAAGCTTGTCAAAACTTGAGGCCTCCTGAAGACGAGAGCCATTCATTTCAATTGATGACAAATGTGGATTAGAATGTTGATGAGGTAAAGAGAGAAGCTTGGTTTTAGATGCATTAAAAGTAACCAGCCACTCCTTTCCCCATTGTACTACATGCTCAAGATCAGAGGAGAGAGAATTGGAGAGAACTTGGTCGTTTACTGTCTTAGATGTGCTACTATAAATGGTAGTGTCGTCAGCATAAATGTCTACAAATGATGTAAGGATATGATTTGGAATATCATTAATGTAGATCAGGAAAAGAGTTGGGCCCAGGATGGATCCCTGAGGGACACCGGCACTAATACTGTGAGCTTCTGATTTTTGCCCCTCAACTACTACTCTCATAAACCTATCAGAAAGAAATGATTTAATAATTGAGAAGACTTTTCCAGCTATACCATAGCTAGCGATCTTATGAAGTAAACCTTTATGCCATACCCTATCAAAGGCTTTAGATATGTCAAGAGCAATTGCCCTAGAAAGATTGCCACCGTCGAGAGATTTGCTAATCCTATGCGATATAACTGTAAGGACATCTGCTGTAGATCTAGCAGAACGGAAACCATATTGAGTGTCACTAAGAAGGTTATTTTTGTTGAGATGGTTGATTACTTCTGTGTTTAACACAGATTCTAGCAACTTACTCATGACGCACAGGAGACTTATTGACCTGTACTGAGAGGGGGATAGGGCATACTGATGAGATTTTCCAGGGAGATGGGAAACTATTCTCCTTAAGACAACGTTTAAACAGTTTTGTAAGTATGGGCGCTAGTTCAGGTGAAAGTTTTTTGAGTACTATACTTGGAATACCGTCAGGGCCAGTTGTTTTACTGGAATCAAGGTTTTTGATTAGCTTCGCAACATCACGTACAGATATACGTATATCACATAGCGTGTTTTCTGATACAGGAGGAAATATTGGGGGTTGGCGGTCTTGGTCGCAAAGGGTAGAATTAGCTGCAAAGTTCTTGACAAAGAGTTTGGCTTTGTCTGATGCTGACGAGATTACCTCAGGTCCATTGATAATAGTTGGGATGGAGCACACGCTTCTGTTCAGGATTCTGTTTGCTATTTGCCAAAACTGGTGGGAACCAAGCCGCTGCTCAGCTACTTTGGACTTAACAGATTGAACATACAACTCTCTTGCGTTCCTTATTACTTTCTTACAATGGTTGCTGTTACTTTCTAATTCCGTGTGGCAGAATCTGCATTTGTTGTCATTAATGAGACCTACCACCTTCTTGAATGCATTGGTCATCGATCCCTGGTCTTGAGCAGCCATTATAACCTTTTTTTCTGATCGTGGTAGATGGCTCCCCTTGTGAGCCAGTCCAAGATACCTTCTTTGTCTATGTATTCCAGGGAGAGTTCCTTCAGAAAATTCTTTGCATGCTAATGTTGGTCCCACTCTTATAGGTTCCTCTATTGGAAGGTCTCGGTATATTTCTGCCGACTCTTTCTTGCTATTTCTGTGTTTCAGCCTCATCCGTGAAAAAGCCCTGACCAAAATGTTTGGCCAGCTGGGTGACTGATGTTGTTCTGCTGGCTCTTGTCTCTTGATGCTCATATACTATTGAGAGGGTGTGATTCTGGGAGCCTCTCGGATATTGCCCCGTGCTCACTATTGGTGCCCTATGTTGCTGGTTGATCTCTGAGAGCCCTAATTCTCCTTCTCTCCTGGGCAAATACATTCTTGGTAGACACTGATTTCTATATATTATTTTATGAAGTGGTAGTAGCTTCCATGTCTTTACATCTAGCCGGTTGATGTACTTTTGTAGCCAGTCAATGATACCAAAGTTCTAGTTGCTCCTATAATTACTGAAATCGTGGAGATTTTATAAGATTCCTGTTTAGAAGTGTGTATTTATATAAATAGTTAATACATAAGCAATTTACTTTATCGTTTTTTCTGTCATCATTTCATCATTTCTTTTCTTTATTCATTGCTTTTTTATGATTCAATTATCTGATTTGTTTAATTATGTATTATTTATTTGTTTTATCGATTGTGATTTCCCTATTGGTAATGAATTATTTTCTCTTTGTTATATTTCTTTTTTTTCCAACTCTCATGCAATTCTTATATTTTCTGTTCGCTCTTTGTTTTCTACCTGTGATTTTTTTCTTGATCCTCGCGTATTCGTTTGATACGTCCGTATTTCTTCACTTTTAGGCATTCTTTATTCTTATTTATTTATTTTTTACTTTAATTCTTATAGCATTAATCCGTTTGTAATTTGATTATTCTCCTTATTTCAGTTATAATTAATCTCATATTATCTTTCAAAATTATCTTGCTTAAACTATTGACTCCCTTTCATTTACTACAATTTACCTTTGTTGTGATTAGTTCTTCTTTTTTTCGTATTCAAAACTATTTGCTTTTATGAAAGCTTTTTTTTATCATTATTCCTTTCCTAAGCACATCATCGATTCTATTTTCAATCAATTAATCATGAATTTATTTATTGATCCTCTTTTAAATAATCCTCTTCTCGCCCACGATTTTATTGAAATGTTTTCTTTCTTGCTCTAATTACTATTTCTAATTGTTCATCTCACAAATATCCTTTCCCTCATTAAAATGTACGTTTATTCTTCTATTCTCGCATTTACCTTATATTCAAATGCCGTCGTTTGCGAGTGATATGAGATATACGAATAAATCATATCGAAAAAAATCGTTTCCCTGCATATTAACATTACTAATTATTTATGTTATAAATACAACGGAAAGGAGATTAATTTTAAAGAAAGGCGCATTATACTAATGATCTCTATGTAAACGTCAACCGAATCCTTTTTACTGGATTCCTAACATGGTTTTCCAAAACGCTGCTTTGGTAAAGACAAAACTTTCCTTGAAAACTATTATTCCTTGCAGATTCCATTTAGATTTTCTGTTATTAAGGTGCTTATAGTGGCCCGAACTAGGTTGGATTGTGATGGTTTTTAATATAAATTAACATATTAAAATGAAATCTTAAGGCCTACGTTGTTCCTTCTGCTTGAGTGGAGTGGTTTAGTAAGTTTGTTTGTTTGTTGTTTGATGTGTAAGGACTTCATCAACCAGTTTAGCGTCATTTTAAGGCCAAACGTGTTTTGTTTCTTTTTTTAATATATAGTTAATTTTTAATTAATTCCTTTTTAAATCAGCATATATGAAAAGCCGTTTAGTTTTATGCTAGAGTGGAAATTTACTGATGTAATTTTTGTCCTGAGACATATAGAAGTTGAGAAAATTGTAAATGCGTTTCTGGTTTGTGAAACCTTTTGTTTTCTCAGAAGTGGCTGTTATTCTATTTTTAGATTTTCGAATTCACTTCAATTTTCAAGTTCAATTATATTTCAGTAAATTTAATATATCTTTTATTTGTACAGGGTTGAAACGTTTTTCTGTGCTGTTTACTTAGAATAACTGAGATCTGATTGTTTTGACGTTTTTACATTTAATTAGTATGTGTCACGTTGCATGTTTTTCACATTTTTCCATGTTGATATAGCGTCAGTATTGATGTACATGTCGAACCCGAAAAGGACAACTACCTGAAGCTAAGATTGAAACTCGACTGCCTAATCGACAGTCAGCACTTCTAACCGTTATGCTATTTCGCTGCTGTTAAGATGAGTATATGAAATTACAATGATCAAACATTGTCCAAACACCTAATCTCCATTTGTTTACTTTGTGTAAGCATTAAAACAGCCAACACAAATTCATCTGTGTTGGCTGTGCTAAGCACACATCAATGGACCTAAAATGGCAATACTCTGTTTAATAAAATTTATTACTCTTATATAACCCACAACGTGTGCTTGGCACAGGAACGCAAATACACTTACGTAGGTTGTTTCAATACATCAATGATGTCATGGACGTGCGTCAGAAGCAGAGATGCGTCATTGAATTCCTGGCAAAAGCGCATTGAGAATGGTGGTGACCATGTAGAAAAATAAATTCTTAAGGACAAGAGCTCGCTCGTTTTAACGGTACCACTCTCCTCTTTGTAGCTCTTCAACTTTTTGAGTTAGAAAAATAGGAGGCTTTACTTTTTGGAATGACCTTCATAGATTAAACACTGTTTAATTGTCGGTTTGTTTGGTTGTTTTGTTTTACAGCATATCAACACTTTTCGGGTTTTCTAACACCGATTCCAGTTATTTCGGAAATAGTATTCATGCTGTATCCGGTTATTTTGTAGAAGGTATTGATTCTTCAAGATCTTTATATCTTCAATCGCTAGTTTGTAGTGTTTGGTTTGGTTGCTTTGTAGTGGATTTTATCGTTTTTGTTCCCTGCCCTGCAGAACATGAATGAGTTTTGCAATGGGGGAGCGTTATAAAAATAATTTACCGTTTGCTGTAATGTTTAACCTTGTGTTCACTTCTCTTTGCCATTCGTTCGTCAAGTCTTCTTTTTTTTCTAATTTGAATATGCAACCATGTGTATCGGACTCTCAGGTTCAGTATTTATTTCCATGTTTCCTGCTTTTTTTAGTTACTAAACTACAGAAGTGTAAATGTACTCAAAATAGACTTCTCGCTATTCAACATTCCTCAGTTCTCTGCTCGACATAATTTCAAATAATAACCTTTTTCAGCCAAATTGGCACTATGCGCGATTTTAGATGAAAAAGAATATTAAAATACTTAAATGATTAATTGTTTTCATTTTAATTCACCTATCTATGAGTATGGATAAACTATCTGCACATTCAACTGCACCGATTTAAAAATATCTAATAGAGAAATTATAAAGTCAGAGCATAATGGCCATTCTTTGTAACTGGTAACCAGATTTCTTTCTTGGATCAGAAACTGCTTACAATATATTTATGATCTGTCATTACAGGAAAAGTTACGTCCATATAACAATTTTTTCTCCATTGTTTTGTAGTCAAACATAATGGCAATATATACTTCTTTTATCTGCTTAATTATTAATCAGCGGAAGGAGTGATGTAGATTGGCAGGCCAAAGCTTTCTGATTACATTGTGTCAGCAACAAATCTAAAGCCAATAAACTGTTAATCTTATTAAGCTCAGCTCAATACTCAGATACATATTTCAAACCCTTTTTAAAAAGTTTATTGATAAGTATACAAATTTGTAGAATTTCTAGTAGAAATGTAGTGTAATTGCTCATTATGTCAAGAAAAATGCAATTTTTATAGGCCTCGGAAATTTTCGTAATGGCTTAATATTTTCTGTTTGGGGCCGTCCATCATATGTGTCAAAAACAAATTCAAGATATGTAATGTTTGTCCGACAGAAATCATATTTTTCACATACAATCCGTACTGTTGAATTCGCTCAAAAGTTAAAATCAAATGTTGTAAAAGTTCATTTTGTGTAGTACTTGTAAGGGTGACGTCATTGATGAGTGTTGTATCTGTTTCAATCGGCTTAACATTATATTCATTGATTGTTGGAAAGGGTTGACTTCGAAAGGAACGAGGTGTAATCTAAGCAATCCATCATCATGTGTTGGTTGGCAGAACTCATTATTGACCAAAAACTTCAGGAAATCATCAGGATAATAATTTTTTTTCCAAATGTATTCTACCATTTATTTTGCAAAAAAGATCAGGACAAATGTAGCAAATATTGATGCGCCTCAAAAGAACATTGTAATTAGCACATATTCTAAATTTTCCATTAATTTATTTTAAAGATGATCAGTGAAAGCTTATTCGAAAACTTGCTGCAAACGTTTCAACTATTTGTTCACAATGTCAAGTGTAGTATAGCTACCTGACGTTTGGCTTTGAAAATGGGTTTCGCACCAGAGATAATTTACGAATTATCTTTACATTGGCACTGTACTCCAGACCTACTCACCCATAAAACATTTCTAAATTAAGCCTTTAGTACCTATTTAATTGCGTGTCAATATTAAAATTAGAAGATATAGTAAATGTGTTAAAACACGTTTGAGAAGTATATAAAGGTATCTTATTCCTCTGTCAAATTTCAATCAATAATGTTTTAACGAGAACTATCTGGGAGATAGTTTATGCCAGAAAATGTTGGTTCTGTAAAAGACGCGTTGTAATTTTACTCATCCGTCAGTCTGCTTGTTTCGTCCAGCTCCTATCAAGTTATTTCGCTTTTATTTTTCTCAACGTCGGCTTCGTAGTGTTGTCTCAAGTGAATTACGAAATAAGGGTTATGTCTGAAGCTATGTGAAACTGACAGTAAAATCGACTGCTATTTACGATAACAGTCACAAAGTTTCGGCTAGATTCGAAAACTATTTGGAATGTCCCAGACAGAGACTTTAAATGTGATTTCTGGCAGCGTATTTTTTTCTTAGTTCTTATTGTGTATAAACTTAAAACAGACTGTATGTGTATTCGACGTTGTATTTTTATGAGGCTTACATACCCCGTTCTTTTGTCCACAATTAAAACATCGAAACTTATAATTGTTTACTGAACAAAAGCGAGAAGAATGTCCCTGGTAACAATTTAAACAAGAGACGTGTTGTGGTGGCAACCACTTATTTGCATATGCGAATAACATAACACTATAAATAGGTTGGCCTTGGTGTGTCTTACTCAAATGCCACCGGAAGTGACGCCGAAGAGCGTACATGTCCTCCCACCAAGACTCTCTGACTCGACACCGTCATTTGTACATATTGTTAATATACCTTTTCTTTAATACACTTATTATTGCGTTATCTTGTTGTTTGCGTCTTCATTGTATTTCCTTACTAATTATTGTTCAACCTTGCAACCACAACAAGACGTTTAGTGTTGGAAGTCAGTTAGTCTTTGTTCTGCACTGTTCAGTGGGTGTAGATTACTGTGCACAGTGTATATATTTATATATATATATATATATGTGTGTGTGTGTATGTGTGTGTGTTTGTGTGTGTGTGTGTGTGTGTGCTTACTGATTTTGGGGGAAAAATTCCACAAAGTGCTCCATTACCAAGAAAAACCTTTTCAATATCAGAGCTTAATATTTATTGATTTAAAATTGTACAGAAAGTGAGAAATCAAAAAACATTGGTACCGTCGGTTTCAAGTCAAACATAAGGGGGTCCAGTAAATGGTAAATCGTAAATAATGTTAGGCTCTCATCAGCCATGTTGTTTTCTATTTGAGGAAAAAGTGAGACCGCATATATTGTTTATAATGGTGTTCATTTTTATTTAGCTACAGCTTGTCCCTATTTGTGTATATTTTATTGTATTTTAATATCAATTTTCTAATTGTTTAATTTTTTTATTTAATGTATTTTAGTAAAGGTATGTTGTCCTATTCTGTTCCTAATTAGCATGGCTTCCCGTCTTGTCGGTTAGTCTTGGTTGGTTTAAAGGAGGTAATTAATATATCTTATTACTTCTTTAACCTTTTGTCTTCCAGCATTTTACACATATATATATATATATATATATATATATATATATATATATATATATATATATATATACATATATGTTTATATATATATACATATATATATTTATATATATGTGTGGGTTTGTGTGTGTGCGTGTGTGTGGGTGTGTGTATGTGTTAGGGTGGTGCAAAGATAATATCAGTTTTTGACATGAAGTTTTTTTTTTACACAGTGATCACCACTTATCAAGGCCCGGAAGCCACTCAGGGATAAGGGTTATTGCAAGTACATTACGTTAGTGTGAAGATTGTATGAAGTGTTTACTTAAGAGGCGGTTCATTAGGAATTTGTTAACGTTGGACTTGAAGACATCCAAGTTGTAGTCCGGTGGGAAGCAGGCAGACGGAACAGAGTTCCACAGGCATGCAGTTCTAAGAAAGAAGCTTTGTTCATGGAATCCGTGTTTTGATTTAGGCACAGATAAAGAGTGGGGAAAACTTTTCACAGTGGATTCAGCTAGACAGGTGTTTTTCGTGAAAGATTGGCGAGGGGGGACCAGAGATTGGAGTTCAGACGAGCAGCTGCCGTGGAAATAACGATAAAACAAGGATAGGCTCGACACGTCTCTTCTGTGGGAGAGAGGTTGCAGGGTAGAGAAATGGGCATCCCCACTACGCCACGAAGTTTATTTTGTACTCTGTCAAGACAGGATATGCTGTTTTTAGCAGCTCCTGCCCAGATATGGCAACAGTATTCCATCCTTGGACGTACTTGGCTTTTATATAGATAGAGAATTGCATCAGTAGGAAGATATCTTCTGGAGCGATAGAAGGATCCCACCATATTTCCAGCGACCTTGGCAACAGACTTGATGTACGTGTTCCATTTCAGATCAGGAGTAAAGGTCAAACCCAGAAGTTTATCAAAACACGGACCTCACCCAGACGAGAGGCATCAATCATAATTGATACCAGATGTGGATCAGAGCGTTGATGATGTAAGGATAGGAGTTTGGTTTTGGATGCATTACAGATAACCAGCCACGTCTTCCCCCACTGAACCACGCGCTCGAGATCAGAGGAGAGAGAATCAGAGAGAATTGTGTCATTTACAGCCTTTGATGTGTTGCCGTAGATGGTCGTGTCATCAGCATAGATGTCAACGAATGATTTAAGTATGTGTTTAGGGAGGTCATTGATGTAGATCAGTAAGAGAGTTGTGCCCAGGATTGACCCCTGAGGGACTCCAGCATTTATATTGCAGGCCTCCGATTTTTTCCATCTACCACTACTCTTATGAGCCTATCGGAGAGAAATGATTTAATGATTGAGAAAACATTTCCAGTTATACCGTAGCTGGAAATCTTGTGAAGTTGACCCTTATGCCATACCTTGTCGAAGGCCTTTGATATGTCAAGAGCAATTGCCCTAGAAAGAAAGCATTTGTCAAGAGATTCACTAATCCTGTGGTATATAACCGTCAGCACATCTGCGGTAGATCTTGCGGAGCGAAAACCATATTGTGTGTCACTAAGAAGGTTATTCATGCTGAGGTGGTTGACTATTTCTCTATTTAATATGGATTCCAACAACTTACTAATAACAAACAGGAGACTTATTGGTCTGTACTGAGAGGGAGATGACTTATTACCTGAATTCATAAATACAGGGCAAACTGATGAGTTCTTCCAGGGAGTCGGAAAGCACTTCTCCTTAAGGCAGCGCTAAAATAGTTTCGTAAGTATGGGAGCAAGTTCTGGTTGAAGCTTTTTTAACACTATAATTGGGATGCCATCAGGGCTAGTTGCTTTACTGGAATCTAGGTTCTTGATTAGCTTGACGACCTCACGCACGGATATTTGTATGTTACCTAGCTTGTTCTGTGTTATATGAGGAAATATAGGGAGTTGATGGCCTTCGTCGCATAGGGTAGAATTAGCTGCAAAGTTCTTGGCAAATAGTTTGGCCTTGTCTGACGCTGACGAGATGACCTCTGGTCCATTGATAATGGTTGGGATAGAACGCACACTTCTATTCAGGATCCTATTTGTTATTTGCCAAAACTGGTGGGAACCAAGCCGTTGATCAGCTACCTTGGATTTAACAGACTGGGCATATAGTTCTCTTGCATTTTTTATTACTCTTTTACAGTGGTTGCTGGCAGTCCTGAAAGCAGCTTTAGTCTCAGTGCATCTATTACGTTGGTAGCTATGGAAAAAGTGATTTCAGTGCGCGATAGCAGCAGCACATTCTCGGGAGAACCATGCTGGCTGATAGGTTTTTGTTGGAATTTTTTAGATGGTATGAATTGGTCTATGCCTACAAGTAACCATTCGGTCAGATCTGATACTATAGAGGACACTTCCTTTTTAAACATGGAGTGCAGAGGTAAATCAGATATAAATGTACGGAAGCTATCCCAGTCAGCCATAGAGTATCGGTATACAGTACGGTGGAGAGGTACGTCTGCGGACTTCTTACATTTCATTTTTATCTTAACTGATACGACGGAGTGGTCGGAGGATCCTAGAGGAGAATGAACGGAACATGAACATAGCTCAGGGAAAGTTGAGAGAAAAAGGTCTAGGGCGCTTGAATATTGACCGGGTGTACCGGGCACACGGGTGGGTTTGCGAACAATCTGAGTGAAGTCATAAACAATGGCAAAATCATGACAAAATCTCCCCTCATCGTCTGTCTTATTTGACTGGGTCAGCCATTCCACGTTATGGACGTTGAAGTCACCACAGATGTGGATGTTAGCCGAAGGATGTGAAGACAGTATGTGGTATATTTTCTCAGATATGCTCTGAAAGATAGTAACTCCGCTGTTGTGGGGCCGATACAGGGCAAATATAAATGCAGTGGTGTTAGCAAGTGCAACCCTTTAGCACATACAGGGTAAATTAGGATCTTCTCTAGAGATATCCCTCCTACACGGGAAGCCATCCTTAATGTAAGCACATATTCCATGCCCATGGAGATCTTGGGGGTCAGATTTAGATGTTAAGCTAGAGTATCCGTTAATTATGAACTCATCTAGGGAAGTGGTCGGCCCTATTCCAGTTTCACTTAGAAATAATATGTTCGGTTTCGTCTCCTGTAATTGGGGTTCAACCTCTGGAAGGTTGGAACGTAGACCCCTGATGTTGGAGAAGGAGACCTAGTAGTAGGGGTCTACGTTGGAAGATGGGGTTCTAGGTTTAATCGAGTTTTTATTCTGAAGATATTTCATGTTGAACGTCAGAAAACGATATTAATTTTGCACTACCTAATATATACCTTTTCCCGGGCTCAAAATATGCTTAAATATGATATTTTAATCTGCCTAAATTCTATATTATTATAGGGTCGTAATTTCAAAAGTTTAAAAATAACGTAAGATTTAGATGCCATCAGCGAAAACCCAAACCGAAACTGTAGCATTCAAAGCTGGTGACGTTACCACTGTACTAACGTGACAAGCATATGAACTGAAAAAACTTTAAAAAATAAACTAAAGTGAACGTACAAATTTATATTACGATTTTTCTAATTTTGACCAATTTTTCACCGCTTCATTTTAAACTGGCTCTAGACCCATAATAACGGTCCGTAAAACATCCAATCATTCGAAACTCTTCGTGTTGCTCTTCGATTTTTAGTTTCGGAGGAGATAGACTTTGAAAATATGGACACAGACAAACATGTAGCCTTTGATATATTAGATATATTAACACAACGATTGCCACGCATTTAAAGCTTAATAAACTTTGACAGTTCATACTTAGAGCTTTGTCAATGATGTTTTTTCTATCCAGTCTTTAAAATAAATGCGTTCGAATTTCAAAGTCACGCGGCCGTTAAACTCCTGCAATAAATATGATACATTAAAATGGTTTTCTGTAAATGATTGCATTTGACAACTTTTTTATCCCCGATTTACATGACCTGCATCGTTCAAGTTACCTTAAGCGTCGTTTCTTTTCATTTGTTTTAAACAATTATTAAGGGCGTTCAAAAGCGAGTGCCGAACGCTTAATATATTTTTAAGATGTTCCGGTGTTTAAGCGAATCTTAAATACATCGTTTTTTGTGGGAGAGAATAAAATTAATGTAAACGGTATGCTGTTGTCTTTTATTTTTTATGTAATAGACACGTTTTAATGGATTTTAAAAAGTATCTTTCTGCTGCATAAACACGATGTGAATATAATTCTTCTGTTTTTTTCATAGACGGATTCTTTAACATTTGCATATAGCACATCCATAGAATCATTATTTCTTTGGGTCTAGTTAAATCTTTGCAAGTCAATTCTATAAAAGTTATCAAGTCAAAGTTTTTATAACCTGAGTTGAATTTTTCCATATCTAGTGGGTCAGATTGCTGAGACAATCTTTCACTTGGCGATTTTATCACTAAAGGAAAGATTCTTATGAAATATTAAGATAACCTACTCCACTAATATTTACGATTGTTTTTTTTTATATATATATATTTCTAATCACTATTCCTTTTTTTCTTCAAATATTTTCTTTCCAAATAATTCTCGTCATTATAAAATGGTAGTTCTTTGTGAGTGTTAAGACACATATAAATAAATAATTCTTATGAAACCATTTAGTGTTAATCAACAATAATAATTAATTACAAGCAGAACCCGTGGGAATTCCACCGTAATTGAAAGCATCAACCCTCACATTAGCAAAACACCTCATCACATAAGCAAACAATAAAAATGGTTCTCTAATGCTTAAAATACGTTTTGGCAAAATTTCGAAATAATTTCATTGACTTTTTCCCCATTGTTGGCTCGTTAATATTCATCAGAAAAATACTCTGCTTTCAAACGTCCTTTTGTGATTAAGGGATATAACTCAAGGTTAAAAGTTTTTTTTTGTTGTTTTTTTAAAGACGATTTTCCTTGATAGAATCTGTTGCACTTTTCAATCCATCCTATTAATTAGTTGCTGATCTTTTCTGTATTTGGTCGGTCGTTTTTTTCTCATACCATATTTCTTTATTTTTCCATTCCTTTGTTTACTTCAATAATATCATTTTGTAATGTGTTTGGATTATTTGTTTGGATTTTTATTCACTTACTTTTCTTTTCCCGCCTTTTTTGTGTCTTTATTTTATTGATTCTTTCATCCATTACCATTTGCTTTTGGTCTCTTTATTCTTACTGTTTATCTATTCTTTAAAATGTTTCTTTCACCAATCAATAGTTTGCCATTTGTTTATTTATTGTTATACATTACTTGTTTCTGCTTTAATCCTTTATTTATTCCATTAAATACCGGCATTCGTTTTCTTTCTTTTTATTTGATCAATTTTCATTTAATTTGTGTCGCGTTATTTCAACTATTATTTATTACTAACAATGCATGATGATCAATGAATCTTTCAGACTCCCAGGCGAAATCATTCATATGTTAATTAAATCGATTGATTACCTGCTCTAGGAGAGAACCCATCACGGTTCACCGGGATGATGCTTTGCAGGCTTTCCCACAGTAATTTTTTCCACTATACATAGTAGTCTGCATTGCACTGTAGAGAATCTACTCTTGATTTCATAACATTATTCTCACATATAATGTCTTGAATTAGAGTTTTAAATGCAAAAGTCAAGTATCATGCTTGGATTTTGCACTAAACAGAAGCATTACCTTCGAAAGAACCTATTATCATATCATGGAACCTACTGCTGATTTTATATGCCGTACCTTTCTGCTTGTGTCGTGATAAAACTTCTCAACTGCATTTGTAATGTTAGGCTATATAAGGTGAAAACTTTGGTCAAAATCGACGGTTCCTCCTTCTGTTGGATTATTTCAAGACATTCCGATACAAAATCTAAGAACACTGCCCGATACATAAAGTGTATTTGTATGGAATTTAAACCTAAATCGGACCAGCTGTTTCGCAGTTCATAAGGAACAAACTTACATGCACATAGTTCTTTTTTTATAAAATAGTAGATAGATAGATAGATAGATAGATAGATAGATAGAAGATATTTCATCAATTACTATTGAAATGCTGTTCCTTTGTTAATCCATTTCTTGTTTTCCTGTTTTAGCTTGTCTCATTCTCTATGTTTTCATGGCATTTCTATGTTATTTTATTTCAATTTGTATTCCATCGTCTCCTTAAGTAACATGTTTTTTTGTTGTTGTTTTCACAATAATCACTTCAGAACTTTCTCGCGAATAAAAATAAACGTGACACCTTTTGAAGATCTACTTGGTCAAAGGAACTCACTGTCTGTGAAGTTCAGAATTCGAATAACCACGATTCAAAGAAACGTTTTTATTTTACACGCCGAGAAGAATTATACTCGTATAGAGTTTTTCGACTGAAGACAAGTATAAGAGCCAAGCTATTACAGCATATGCGATTGTTTTATTCTTTCGTAATAGTACTGTTCGATGCTAAGTTCTCTGTGGGTTTTGTTCCCAAGTAGGTGGATTGTTTTTATATAGGAAAAAAGAAACGACATTATGTTTTAGAAATGTTATATCAATATTGCTCAATTGTATTATTTTGCTATTTTTTAAATAGCTATTTGTGCCGGTGTAGAGAGACAAAACAATATGCAGTTTGATTAGCATGCGCCTGCTTCAAGAAAAATTCGCCAACTAAAAACCGTGTGACGAGGATTACGGGTGATGGCACAAGAATTTCCACTCTAACTGCTACGTGTGGATATTAAGCCGTTATTGAACGTTGTCGCTGGCGTTGGCGAAATGTATGTTCATCTAAATACATCTAGAGATCCCAGCTTTATGTGCTAGTTTGCAGCACAATAACAATGTTTTTCAGAACAACCAATCTCCAGTTGAATGTTATTCTCACAACGTTTCAGCAGATTTAATCTCTTACATTCTTGCCACAAGAACCCATAGCACAACATATGCAAGCGCTAAGTAATAATCTGTACTAATTACAGTCGTCGAACGTAGACTTCCTCACTTAAATTATGTCAGAACGCTTAAATACGTTAGGTGACAGGAAATAAAGAATTAACTAAAGGAAAGACGAATACGAAAAGGGAAAGGGTATCATGTGTATTCCAACTTGCTCCAATAGAATTTTCATGGTTTAGAGTACATATATTCTAGGCATTCGTTTGCTTAGTTTCGTTTAAAATAATCGTGGTTAAGTTTATAGAGAAAAAATGTAGTAGGAAATAAAAATGAGCATTTAATTTGAATATCTTTTTAAATTTTATTTTGAGAAACTTAAGACGCTAAATTTGATATAATAATAGATTAATCTACTATATAACATTATACCTCAAATCTATTCTAAAGACTGTTTTAGAAACAGAAATAACTAAAACTTCCGTAGTAATTAATTTTTCATAATCAAGCCAGCAAAGTCTAATCCCAGAAAAAGTAGTTCACCAAAGATGTAAGCATATTAATATTAAATATCCCGTCATAAGAAATAAAGTAAAAAAAAAGGAATCCATTATTGTAAATTACATAACATCAGAATAAAATATCGCTAATATATTTACAAAACCGCCGACAAAAATAAAACTGAAACGTTTTGCCTCTAAATTTGTCGAAATCTGACTTTAAATAACTTTTCATAAGCCCAGATATATATTAACAATTATCCTGAGCAAGACGTTAAACTTCGTCCATTTTAGTTATATTAACACTTTTAACATTAATAATGTGTAATAAACTAATAACGTGTAACAAATATTTAAACCTTTACTAGAAAAGAAATCACTTTTAAAAAAATTTTTCTTTGTATTTTTTACAAATACTTTTACATGCTTATTTTAAAGTTAAAAATGATTTTCTTACTTTTATTTTATGCACAATACTTTTTGGAAATTAAACATGACTTTCAATTGAAGAATATATCATATATATATATATATATATATATATATATATATATATATATATATATATATATATATATATAAGAGATAGAAAACTAAATCTGTAAGTTTAAGTTTACAATAAAAATTTATTGCTCGACTGCATACTCCAAAAACAATTTACAAAATACTTATGTCCTCTGATGAGAAGAAACAAGAATAGCATTCTTTGAAACCCCGTGGAATAAATACTCTGCAATTTTTTTTCGAGTATTCAGTCGAACAATAAATTTGGATGGTAAAATTCAACTTTCTCTTATAATAAGCTCTACTCTCTGTTTCGTATTGAGCTTTCTTATTCGGTTGGGATTAAATTATCTATATATAAATACTGTTATTTATATTACTTTGAAGTTTACCATTGCCTATATCAGGTAAACACTACATCCTTTGATTTCATTAATATAACACACACACACACACATATATATATATTTATATATATATATATGTATATATTAGGGTAAATTGATTTTTTCTTTTATTTAAACATCAAAAAGAAAAATGTACCGAATGCATTGTGTATACCTATTAAATACTGAAACCAAAAGTTATATTTGACTCTACAATGATGTTTTAGAAATTAGCATAAAGGATTTTAAATGAAAAAAAAGTTGATTTTCCAGTTTTAGCCTAATTATAGATGTGAATCCCAAGCAATTTCAATATTTAAACCCAAAAAGTTTATTTTATTTTATTAAAAGATAACTAAATCTTTAACAATACTTCATATTGAAAATTGAACCGCCAACTTGCCATGCCCAAACTCCGACTACTTTCAAATGCTATAATTTAAGCAGAAATTATTTTCCTGTTATGATTAAAAATACAAAAATAACCAAATATGTCAAAACAATTGTTTAATAATGTTTAATATATTGTATCAGATAGTTCTATATATGAGGTTTTTGGTTTCCTGTCTCAGTTCTTGTCACAAAGAATTTTGGTAGTATGCGTTCGTGACTTGCTTCAAAGCCACGCACTAATTTTGAAGTTGCTGACTGTATATATAACTGCTTGTTGCACACATTGTTTTTGGCAAAAAAAAAACAGGCGTATGTAGTCGCCATATTTACTGTAGGCACAAGTTCTTACAAATCCGTCTGAAACTATCGTCAGTGATAATTAACAAATCCGTCTGAAACCATCCCTAGATATAATTTATATATATATATATATATATATATATATATATATATATATATATATATATATATTTATATATATATATATATATATATATATTCGACGCCCACTGATTAACATAGTCGGGTGAGTGAGATATATAAAGGTATAAATCACCAATACCGGTGGAGTTCGGCAACGACCGCCAAATAGGCAAGACGCCTATATTGCCTCCAGTAAGACATGCAACACGCCACCTGCCGAAATATCTCCAACTGAAGTATATCTGAATACATGTAAATATGTATATGAATTTTCTTATTATTGTATACCTTTACTTTCCGTGTTCTTGTTTAATATTTGTGCAGACACTATATATATATTTTCTTGAAAAAGGATTTCGGCCTCAACAGAAAGATGTTCAACAAAATGTTTAACCATAAAATTTACCAAAAACTATTAATATTAAACTATAAAAAGAAAGATACTAGAATGTAAGCAAAAAATATTTTATTTCAACTCAATCAGATGTGCCTTATGCACTAATAAAAATGCAATTGGCATTTTGTTGAACTTTTTAAGCTTTTAAATTTTCTCATTAAAAAAAACGATTATTATATTGATTATAATTTTTTGACAGAAGAAATAAAATGAATATAAAACATTAGAAGAACAATGCAAAATTATCCAATTATATCAATAAATATTAGTAAATTGTGTAAATAAATCTTGAAAAAAAATGATCATTTAGTAAATTGATTTTAATTTATTGTTCATTTAAAAAAATATTCAAATATTTTAAATCACTTAATTGTCAGCACATTTTTTCATTATCAAAAAAGATTATTGGATTATTTTTAATTTGCAAAATAAAAACCGGCAATGAAAAAATCGTAAATCAGCAAAAATTAATAAATTGTTTCATTATAAAAAAATATTTATATACTACAGATATAATCTATGTTTAATTAATTTTAATCAAGTAAAACAAATATTTTCTTATCAATAGCATTGAAATAAAACAATCGTTTTTGTTATGATAAAATTTAATGAATTCGCTGATTCTGGATGTTTTAACTGTACTTCTATCTTTCCAAATTAAAATTAATCTAATAAATGTATTATTATGACAAACTTTATTGATAATTTAGTGACTTTAGATTTATCTTATGATTTAAAAATTTGTCTTCTAATGTTTTTTATGCAATTCATTTTATTTCTTCTGTCAAAAAATTATAATCAATATAATAATCGTTTTTTATAATGAGAAAATTTATAAATATTTAAAATCTTAAAAAGTTCAACAAAATGCCAATTGCGTTTTTATTAGTGCATAAGGCACATCTGATTGAGTTGAAATAAAATATTTTTTGCTTAAATTCTAGTATCTTTCTTTTTATAGTTTAATATTAATAGTTTTTGGTAAATTTTATGGTTAAACATTTTGTTGAACATCTTTCTGTTGAGGCCGAAATCCTTTTTCAAGAAAATACCTAACTTTTTAAAATTCTATTCATCAACAACGTAAGCAACAATAAAAATAATAGAATTATATTTATTAATTAATAGAACATGCTAATGATCACAGGAAAAGTATTACATAAAAAAATTTTACAGAAGTTTGTTTTAAATTCTGAATTTAAGTGATTCATAAAAGTGCTATCGTTCGCCTGCAGGGATACAGTTATAGCCCCATACCACGCTGATTGGGAGGTTAGCACTCAAGTTTTTGCTATTTCGATTGGATATATGGTCTGATTTTTCTCAATTATTTGTTTCTTTTATATTTTTCAAAAGAAATGCCAATATTGATGGACGACATTTTGGAATGAAAATTAAAATTATATGAAATATTGATGTCACTGATAATATTTCACTTGTTATTATTCTAAATAATGCAAGTAAAATGCCCAAATCGACTTTCATAAAAGTGAAGAATATCTGGTTTTACAATGAAATTTCTGCAAAAAAAATTTATTGAAATATATAATTTCGGAATTAATTCATTGAGGATCGTAATTTTAAAATAAAAATCTATTTGTTTGAACACACACATATTCCATTGCAGTAGAAAAATTCTATTTCTAGTGGCTTTTTGCAAATGCTCAGTATTTTGTTGACAATATTTGCGAATTGAAGAGTCAGTTTTGAGATAAATTTTGAATTGCTTGAGTGTAAATAAAATTGTTGTTTTTTTAACTCTAGTATCTTCCTTTTTAGAGTGTAATACTGATCAATAGTTTTCAGTAAAATAATTTTCCGGTTAAAATTTTATATTACATTTCTCTCTTGAAGCAGAAATCGTTTCTCCAGTTTAGTTATGATTCATAACAGTGCTATTGTTCGCCTGCAGAGTAACAGTTACAGCCCCATGCCATGCCTAGGTGATGGTTGAATTTTAAAAGCGAAAACCACCACTATTTATTTCTATTGAATGTATGACCTTGTTTTTATCAAATGTTTGCTTCCTTTATATTTTTTCAAAAAAAAATGCCAACAATATTGGACATTTTGGAAGGAAAATTGACATTATTAGAAAAGTTAGTGTCACTGACAATATTCCACTTAATATTATTTCTAACAATGCAAGTATAATGCCCAAAATCGACTCTATTCAAAGTGTGCAGAATAGCTGTTTTTACTTTGAAATTTGTTCCAAAAATATTTTGTTTTTTTGTACTGAAATTCATAATTTCAGCATTAATTCGCCGAGGATTATAATTTTCAAGCATAAATCTATTTATTTGAATACACAAATATTTCATTGCAGTAGGAAACGTTCTAGTGACATTTTCCAAGTGCTCAGTATTTTGCTGACATTTGATACAATGTTTGAGCACTGAAGCATCAGTTTTGAGCAAACTTTTAAATTGCTGTCGACCATCAGTAGGATGAAGTTGAATAACTAATCTCTGTGGTATTCCAGCAATCTGCAAGGTTTGGAACCCACAGCCAACTTTAAAGGTGCAATTACATTCACTATCTTGTAGTCTTTGACAGTTTTGTTTGTGTATTCTAAGACATTTCATCACTTTACTTTCTTCAAAAGTTAATAATTGTTTGGCACTGTCAGGGCACTTGTTTATCAAAAATTCCCAAAATGCAATAGCACATTCTTGTTGGCCACTATTAAAAACGCCTCCGATTGATTCTCTAAGATCAGCAACACTGTGAGTGCCAGGGACAAGCAATCTTTTTAATTGCTGAATTGGCAAATCAATGTTTGGAATGCTTTTAATGATGTTAGACAACAAAGGAAGGTGGTAAATTGTCTGAACAATACTGTTAGCAAAACAAGCATTTCTTTCATTGATCAATTTGAGGTCCAAATTATTTTGAGAAATGTAATTGTCTATTTTCAGCCATTTTCTATTTGGACTATTATGTTTTTGCTTCAAATCATGATCTATAACGATTGTTTTTTTTTCGTTTATAAGTCTGTTTGTACAATGACAAACTTTGAGGCATAACAGAACAAGGAGGAAGCGGTGGCAAATCAACCCTGTCTCTTTTGGCCCTCAATCTATTATATTCAGTCCATGCACTTTTGTTACACATGGTCAATTTATGAGGGTCAAGGTCAATCAAATAGACATTGCACAGCTTTCTAGCACGTGACAAAGCTACATAGGCCATTCCATCTGAAAAGACATCAGATCCCAAGTCAACAATGATACCATCGACTGAAATACCTTGGGTTTTGTGGACAGTTAAAGCATAGCTGAGTGACAA
Source organism: Euprymna scolopes (assembly GCF_053919585.1). Taxonomy (NCBI): domain Eukaryota; kingdom Metazoa; phylum Mollusca; class Cephalopoda; order Sepiida; family Sepiolidae; genus Euprymna; species Euprymna scolopes. The sequence goes on along the minus strand of NC_136487.1, from coordinate 78,676,667 downwards.
AGGTATTTGAGATCTAGTCACAAAGAGTCCAGGAGAAAGTTCATAGTCAGCTTGCACAAATTCAACATTGACTGCATATGATCAAATTTTACAGTCACAGCAACAACTTTGCCATCTTTCATTTGTATTTCAGTGACTGTACCCATTGTACCATTGCAAAGTCCTTTTTCAATATCAATATTTCGACGCAACATACATCTAGCACCAATTCCAATTTTAATCACAGTTTCAAGTCCAGCTGTGTCAGAAATCTTTTTAAGTTTAGAAGTTTTTGGTGTCTGTTTTGATTTTTTTTTTTTTACGGTTTTTTGTCTTAAGGTTGGAATCAGTTGCTGAAATTTCAATGATATGAATATTATTTTTTTTCAACATTTTATAATTCACTTCCTCAGCAGATTCATTTGTGGGTACAATGCAAATAATATGCATTTTCTTTTGCAAATTTTGCAAAAGATCAGTAACTTGATCAATATTTGCTTTTTGTTTAGGATTGATTCGATGCCTTTTCAAGATCTCAATATCCTAATCAGTTGGTGACCCAAGTCTTATTCTGTTAAGAATATTAACAAAGTTTTCATTGTCATCTTTTTGTCGCACATTTATGGTCAATTCATCATAATCGAAATATGACCACAAATTTATACCAGCAATTCCCAAATTTGATTTTCTAGCATCTTGAATAGATATTTTGGAAAATACAGGTTTTTCATTAACAGGTGGAAGCTGAAATAAATCACCAAATGCAACAATTGACATGTTTGCAAATGGATACACTTGTTTCCTAATATCACCAAAAACATCTTGCAAACGTTGGTGAATAAATGCTAATTGCAAGTGACTAACCATGCTTATTTCATCAATAATGAATAATCTCGCATATCCAAGCATGGTTCTCAAACTTTTTATTTTATCCTTTGATAATGGTTCATATTTAGGTGTAGAACCATGCTGCACATTTAGTTGAAAGACTCTATGGCATGTAGATCCTTTCAAAATGTAAGCACTGCCACCAGTAGGAGCACAAATAACTACACTGGGTCCATTGATGGCAGGATATGTGAGAGTAATTTTATCTGCCAGTGCATTGATCAGAAAAGATTTGCCCACATCCACAAAACCATTAATAAATTTGAGAATTTGTGGACAATCATCACAATTGCACCTGTGAATAGGGTTTTCCTCATTCCAATGAAGATTTTGTTGCTCAAGTTTGGAAATAATTTCATTATAAATTTCTTTTTGAATGAAATTCAATTTTTGCTCATTTTCTAAAACTTGAACTTCAGTGACATGTCTGATTTGAGGCATATTCAAATCAGCTTCATTTTTATCTGCCTCTTTAGGCATATTAGGATCGCAATCAATTTGATCATCATCAGCGTTATTTTCATTTTCATAATTTTTAGATTTTTGCTCTATTTTTTTGCTTATTTCAATAGCATCTTTAATTTTTTTTCTTAATACTTTCATAATTTGTCATTTCAGACAAATATGGAGCAATTTGATGTAATGATTGCTCATATGATTTACAGATTACAAATTGGCATATTTTGTTGTAACATAAACCTCAGTGTGAAATTCATTTTCATTTGAAAAGGATTCATTGTAAAGGTCAGAAATAGTAGCATCCCTGCTAACCTGGTAAATTAACTCACTATATATTGACCAGTCCCCTTCAAGTATTGCGATGTCATATTTGTTAAGCCATGTTCCAATCGACAATAATCGATATATTTTTCTGATCACTGTTCTCAGGTGTTGCGAGTGTGGTGACAAGAGTTTCAGCAGGGCCAGCTTGTCCGTGCAATCACTTTGGCCACAGCAATAAATTCTATCAGAATGCATACCTTTGCAACTTTTGAAACTATCCAATTTCTTCCTCATTTGAGCAATTGTCAAATTCGGACTCAAATCAGACAAATTGTTATGCAATCTTTTAGCATATTCCAATTTCTGAGCTGAGTCTGGACAGCCATCTTCGATTCTACACAGACGAGTCATTGATATTCTGTAGTCACTGTTATTAATTTGATTTTCATTGTGTCGATGAAAATTAGCATCTTTGCTTGACATTTCGAATTTGCAAGTAAATTTAGATGCTTTTTTTCTATGTTTATTTTTATATTTGTTATAATATGCTTTTGCACAAATTTTTTCTCTATTCTTTTTATAATACTGGGCCATTTTCGCATGCATTTTTTCTCTATTTTTATTGAAAAATTTTTTATTTGACTCTTTTTGCTTTTTTTTATAAGTATCATTATTTACCGCTTTGAGTTTTTTTTTTATAATTCTGAACTCTTTGTTTTATTTTATCTTTACTTTTTCAATAATATTCAGCTTTTCTAGCTTTTTCAGCAATTTTATCATATACTTTTTTATTGCCATCATTCATAATATATTCTTGACAGGCCACAAAATCACCGCAATACCACATTTACTCCAGGGGGGGGGGTACTACGTAAGTCCCAGGAGTCCTACGTAAGTCCCTTATAGTAAAAATGTTGGTGCTCATGCACTAATTGTAACACGCTATTATTTTCTTAATAATATAAAAGAAAGTAAGAATTTTATTGACACAGTATTTGTAAACAAACAACAACCAAAAAAATAGTACGCTTACGTGTTGAAAATAATGCAAGAAAATGTTACATGTAATATTTTACACAAATACTGAACAGTAGCCCTCAGCTCTCTGTCTGTCTGTCTGTCTGTCTCTCTCTCTCCCTCTCTCTCTCTGTGTTGATGTTATTATGGTAGTACGAATAGTGGTTTGTTTACGTTGTAGTTGAAAATATATCTTGCATTATTTACAAAAAGTTGTAAATAATGCAAGAAAATGTTACAGCCAGTTACAAAATTAAAAATGATAATAATATATTCATAATATATTCTTGACAGGCCACAAACTCACCGCAATACCACATTCACTCCAGGGGGGGTCCTACGTAAGTCCCAGGAGTCCTACGTAAGTCCCTTATAGTAAAAATGTTGGTGCGCATGCACTAATTGTAACACGCTATTATTTTCTTAATAATATAAAAGAAAGTAAGAATTTTATTGACACAGTATTTGTAAACAAACAACAACAAAAAAATAGTACGCTTACGTGTTGAAAATAATGCAAGAAAATGTTACATGTAATATTTTACACAAATACTGAACAGTAGCCCTCCCCTCTCTGTCTGTCTGTCTGTCTCTCTCCCTCTCTCTCTGTGTTGCTGTTATTATGGTAGTACGAATAGTGGTTTGTTTACGTTGTAGTTGAAAATATATCTTGAATTATTTACAAAAAGTTGTAAATAATGCAAGAAAATGTTACAGCCAGTTACAAAATTAAAAATGATAATAATATATTCATAATATAATCTTGACAGGCCACAAAATCACCGGTAGTAATGTAACGGATAATCAAAAATAGGGGAAAAATCAGTTATGTAATATTTTACACAAATACTGAACAGTAGCCCCCCTCTATGTCTGTCTGTCTCTCTCTCTCTCCCTCTCTCTCTGTGTTGCTGTTATTATGGTAGTACGAATAGTGGTTTGTTTAGGTTGTCGTGGAAAACTCTGATGAAACTAAAATCCGGCAATTTTTATTTTTTTAATAACGGTATTAGTATCAAAATATCTGAAAATGATATCTTAAACTAAACAGAAGAATGACAAGGTAATTATTGTACTATTTCAGAAAATGTTCAATAAGTATGTCTCAAGTAAATTAATTTTTTATTTTTTCTACCGGTACCCTACGCTGGATTACACAGTAGTAGTCTCTAAGTAACATTTTGTTTGTCTCGCAGTTACTTGCGAGACTAATATATATATATATATATATATATATATATATATATATATATATATATATATATATATATATATATATATATCTGCATGTACCGCCATGGTCAAAAGTTATGTAGCACCTATTAAATATTTCGATAATAGTTTGAACCTACGCTTTGGAATAGTAAGGAATTGTGCAGTTAACAGTTAAGAACAAATATAACATATTTAACAATAAACTTCACTATTTATTTTAAAGCCTCTTTCAAGAGTTCCAACTGAGTTTTATATAAAAGTCATTCCAATATTCAAAATGATGTATTGTCATACTAAAAGTAGTATCTTATTTTTCGGGTAATATTTAATTCCTATTAGTGCTATAATTGTATATTTCATTGGAACTGCCTTCAAAAAAAGCAGCTTTCAGAGATTTTAAAGGCACAAATGTTTGGGTTTTCTGGTGAAAGAAAGTTCTCAGAGAGAAATTGCCATTGAATGTTCCCTAACCTATTGATAAAAAGAGATTACAGTGTTTAATGGCCCACTTGATCCCTAAACCTTAATCTCATTTAAACTTTGTGGTCCATCAAAGGAAAATAGTGAGAATGTACAGATTCGTATAAAAATATGAAGAGTGACAGAAAATAGATCCTACCATTTCCAACAATTTAACAAAGTATATGCAAAAGAAATAAAGGCTGCTATAAAGGCAAAAGCGAGATATGCTAATTATGTCTGTTCAACTAGATTTAATTATCTTTAGTCCACTATGAGTCACCTTTAAATATATAAGTTTTCATCATAATTTAGGTTTTTCATTTGTGCTAAATGAGTTTGACTATGGTTGTACACACACGCACACATACACATACGTATATATATATATATATATATATATATATATATATATATATGTATACATATATATGTATATATATATATGCAATATTTATTTTAAAATGAATAGAAACATACATATGTAAAACATAAACCTTTCTAATATATCTGTTTGCGCAGAAATGAAACTAATGTCCATCAACATTACATTATCTGTTGAATCTCAGCTATCCACCCGCTGTGAAATGGCGTAATGTTTCCTGATTTTATTAAGTAGTCAATCCGTCTGTCATTCAGATTTTGGCACTGGATTCGTCGCAGAACACAATTTATTATCAACTCTTAAACTCCATTAATAATTATGATGTTTGCAACCTCTTGCTCTTTCTGTCTATTTTGGTTGATACTTCCTGCCTCATATCTTTGCATCATTATATATATATATATATATATATATATATATATATATATATATATATATATTTATATATATATATATATTTATATATATATACTTCAGAATAATGAAATAAAATATTATTAGATGTAATATTTTATATAAGGCAATCCCAGCTAAATAAAATTGCTCAATATGCAAGATAGAGCAACTGAATCAAAATTTAGGTATTTAAATTTTATGATTTGAAAAGGTTAATCTTCAAAGTTCGAATATTTGTTTGTATGAATTAATCAAAGTATTTTTCGTTTTCAAACAATAACACCTTCTATGTTTGAAGATTAACCTTTGCAAATCATAAAATTTAAATACTTAAATTTATATATATATATATATATATATATATATATATATATAATAGAATGAATGACAAAAGTCTATATTCCAAAGTTCAAGATGTTGACCATTTTCCAATTTATTCTTTTAATTCAGTTTACATTTACAATTCTTGACAGTATCTGTTTTGTAGCACAAAATTAATTACTTAATTATTATATCAATCAGTGAATCTATTTTTACCTTAACTACTCAGAAGAAATAGCAAAAATCAATCAACCCAAAGGAAACAGCGTGTGTTTTGACATGATTTAAAATCCGAAAATAGGAGGGGAAGCTGTAAATATCATAATGCATTTACATTACGCCATTTTTAATTTAGAAATAAAGTCACCACAACCCATCTATCTGTATTAAAAATTCTATTAAATAAGGTATATTCTGCCAGAAATGTTCTATTAATTAATTATTAAATTTATTATTCATAATTAATATATTTATTTACCCCAAAACATTAAGGATTATAATTTATTACACATGTTTGCACATACGAAACTAAAAAAAAAAGCAAAGCAAACTTTTTATAAATTTCCGGTTAAATTAAATTTAACTAACTGTTATAATACAATGTATTACTACATACGTTATAATATTCAGTATTACTTAAATCTCAGCATATAATTGTATTTAGTTGAAATTTATATTTTTACTATATAATCTAATACTATAATATATATATATATATATATATATATATATATATATATATATATATATACATGCGTGTAAAGATATTGTTCCTTAGAAGCGCTGGTTGTCTTTGAATAAAATGAATACGTATTATATACGTTTGAAACCAAAACAACGTATTATTACAAAATAAACAGACATTTATTTTTTGTAATTTATATTGGAATTCATTAATATGTTTAGAAGGAAATTTTCATATTCAGTATGTTTCTTTTTTCCGCCATGTTGCTTTCAAGCGTATATAATACGTATTTCATTTTAAATATATACTAGAAATGATACTCGGGCTTTGCACGCGACTTTGCTGCACTCAGATATGCGATTTGTGGGCACCTTTCCAGTAAGTGGATGTTGTAAGAGGGAAATAAATTTTAACTCGATCTTATCTAAAAAAATTGAATACTGAAAAAATACCACAATCAGATCATCAGTTTTTCATCATATCCTTTTGTAGAACTTTTCATTGAAGAGCCTCGTGGTAAACTACATTTCGGCTTCTTTGATTTGGAGCCAGAATGTAGAGTTTTTCTTAACTTCCTGTCCAGCAAGTTGAGACATAGAACATACCGTGACTGAAGCAGTCTGATTTCAGGTCTACGCCAATGGTTTTAAACGTCTGATCTTAACTTTTATCTATGCTCATCGCAAAACACACCTTCACAGGAGACTGGAGCCTTCGGAATTTCAATGGAAGTTCAGAGTCAGATTAAACTAAGGAGATACTTGGCAGTAGAACTGTTTCGCCTTTGTATGGACCACAATAAATAGTGGCCTCAAGAACATTGGTATGCAATCTGGTGAGAACACATCTTGTTACCTTAGTTGTTTTTGGCGGTTCCAAAGATCGAAAAATCATGATTGGGGATTCAATTTTGAAATTCAAAAGGTGAGGAGGCATTCCAGACTCGTATTCTATTGCGTCGGCTGGAAATTCATCCATTATTGAATTGTTCAAGTTATTCACATTGCTGTTTAATGGCGAAATAATAGCCCTCTCAGGAAGCCATTCCGGTGATTTTCCATTTTTTTGCAGATCCGGGTAGACTGTCTTTCAGTTGCTTTTGATTATCGACACATTTTCCAAGCTCGGTCGGAATCTAAATTGTGTCAGGTGGAGAAGTGATTGGAAACTGACCATTACCAATTTGGAGAAGCAATTTTGAGAATTCGGCTGCAGTCGTGTTGTCAGAGACATAGGCTCTCATATTAGTGGTCAGTCTCTTCACTATAACATGCTCCCAGAGATTGGACTGTTTCAAACTTGCATTGACAATCTGAGCTCTATTGCCATTTTTAACCACTGGGAGTATTTTACGGAAATCACCGCAAAATAAGGTGGGAATGCCACCCATGGGATTATTGTTTCCTGTGATGTCTTGCAATGTTCGGTCAATTGCTTCATTGGGGCTTCGTCTACAATGATTGCTGAGGTGTCTCGAATGATATTTGCCAAGGCTGAGGTACCAGATAGTGTGCAAACTGGCTGATCCATTCGATGAGTATCCAAGGGTACTTTAAAAGTGCTGTGAAGAGTGCGGCCACCTTGTAGTAGAGTGGCAAGCACAATCTTTCCTATAGATCTAATCTTTGCAAGGATCAAATTGATGACAAAAGTCTTGCCACCTGGAGCATCAAGAAACATCATGTTTTAGTTAATCTCATCTTGTGCTTCCAACATTGCCATGAATGAATTGTAAACTTCTATTTGAGAATCTGTCAGTTTTTTATTGCATATTTTCTGCTTGTGGGAAAAGTTCTTCACGATTGTAATTTACTTCACGTTGATATTCTTTTACGAGCATATCACCTCCTCCTTGCTTCGGTGCAGGTAATCCATAGCTTGCCAATGGTTGACCGTACACAAGGAGAACTTTTTCCTCGATTAGACAGAGAGTTTTATTGTAGATGTCCTCATTAAAATCCGCTTTTGGATTGTTAACTTCTCGCCTGTGTCTGTGAAGAATGTCCTCAGAGATTACATCACGAAAAGTCATCCAGATCTCAAGAAGATTACTTGGCTCGCAAGCCGTTAACATTATCGCAAAGAGGCTTCGCAAATTAGAAGATGATTGAGTGGCACTTGCCTCTTCTACTGCTTTAGGCAAGTGAATGCCATTTTCCAGAAGGCCTCGGGTAAGGCATGCTGCTCTGTATGTTTCAAAAATTTGCCAATTGTATGCTCGCAAATCTTGAAATGAAGTTAAACCAGCAACCTCATTGAGCAACAGGCGTAAGAAATAACACTCCCCTGCTCTTGGACTAATCCAGTAGATTCTTCCGACGCATAGTGCCTTCCATACAGCATGATTTTCAGTTCCTTCAACTTGTACTCCACGCATTCTTCTGTTCCATTTCTTTGATGATTTGTTCCAAGTGAAAAACTCAAGGATTCTACGTATTTGAGGCCCTTGCAAAATCATCCTCATGGCAGAGTTGAAAAAATGCTGTCAAAGTTGTGGGCCTTGGGCTCTTTCCAGAGCGGTATCAGCTGAGAACATGACACGCTGCCATTTTCAAGATGAACGGAAAGTTGTACAATTGGAGAGAAATGTACATGGAGGGGATGTTCCAATATCCTCCAGGCCGCTTCTGAACTGCCGACATACCTTGCATTCTGGAACTGTTGGATCTCATTCACAATGTGACTTTGTACTTGGTCCTGAGTCACATCCTTTGTTCGCATATTTAAGGACGTATTTGATGTTTTGGACCGAGCTGAAAATTTCGACAGTAATGTGAGCATTGAAATGCTGAAGGAGGACCTTGTTGTAAGGAACAATCAATTGGTTTGTTATTTCTTGATGAACATACCGACCATTTTTCTTTATCCTTATTGTCCCAGTCTGGTCATCTTCTGGTTTTCTTTGCCTGTACTTAGGATAAGAGTCTTGGTCTTGTTCGGTACACTGAAGAAATTCTTTAGGGTATTTTTGGAGCATTTGTTGGCAATCATACATAGACAACTTGGATTAAATGGTCCGCAAGGTCCGTGCACCATGTGTGCCATCACTTTTGCGTGAAGACCAGGGTCTCTGCAGATAGGCAGAGATCCATTTTTACTGGTAGAACTTTGTCCTCTGGGGCCTGCTAGGTAAGATGTGTATATGCGGCAGTCCTCTCTTTTGATATTCAATGCTGTACAGAAAAGTCCTCAACCTGCCAAATCCCGCTTTCTTAATAAATTCAAGTAACATTTTAGCTTCTGTCTGAAGACTGTGGCAACAATATCTGGACTATCCTCAGGTTCTTGTCCTTGAAGACAATTTTTTCTGTAATTTCCGTTCACTTTGATTTGTCGTGAATATAATGAAGAGGTCGGATCGGCCCATTCGCCGAACATACGCCATGGCATTGCTTTGGCGCTCAAACATGTATCGAGGGCTTCCTGTGTACGTAGCCGGGAGTATAACTGGTTGACCAATCTGGTCTGGATTCCCATCCTCCCTAAGAATTGAATCCCTCAAGTTGCCATATTTATCCGCTCTCGAGGTCTGTTGCTCTCGCCCCAGGAACTGTAATGTTCTGTTTCAATCTTGCAGTACACATCCACCAGCCACTCTTGAAATAAAATTCGGTACCAAAGAAAATAGTTTTCAGGCCGAGTCATCAAATGGTAGGAATAAAATTGCTATTGAGTAACTTTTCGCCCATTGAATGCCTTCATGTAGATGTCGTAAGATGGAGAACCATACGGGTACATTAACGGGTACATTAAAGTATCGTAGAGGGGATGTAAGTCGGAGATCAGTTTTAATGTATCGTTTTTATAACGCAAGACAATATCTCGGTTTGCTGTCGGTTAATTCTCCATTAATATTCCAATCTCATACATTGTTGTTTGAGCATTGAATCGCCGTGGGTGCTCTTCTTGCGGCCTTCGATCTTCCCTTATGACAATTTTGTGTTCCATCAAGTCTTCTTCTTCAATCCTCTCCTTTGTTGCTTTCAGCTGACGAATTAGGTTGTTTTTCTCATGTAAAAAATCCGTCAGCCTTCGGAGAATGTCTCGATTGAGTCTACTCTCACGTCCCCGATTATGTAGTTCTTCTTCCAGACTATTCAAAAAGTAGTCTTGAATAAACTTTGCTGTTGCATCTTCAGGTAACGAAAGACTCCGAATTTGGTGGAAAACTTGGGCTCGAATTCTAAAAGAACGATTCCACCCATGTACTGCAATTTCGTGACCAAATGATGTCATTGCAAAACAATTGTTATAACTACATAGATTTTGCAGAACATCTTTAGAGATGAGACCGTTGCCGGAGAGCAAATCCTGCAGCAACTTAGGCAGTGGTGAAAAGTTATCAAGCACAACCTTGCCAGGAGAAGAAGAAGAACAACAACAACCATGGGGTTCTCCTTTAAATTTCACAGCTGAGCAATTTTGACATACTTTGTCCATTTTTCCTATATCGGCTGTAGTGCGATAATCATTTTTGTTGTAGATCAATCCTTTTCTATTACCGTGTTCTATTTCATGTTGTCTCAAAGCTGCCTTTTTTTCTGTCATTTGCTGGGGCAAAATCATACTCTCTCTCCTTGCAGCCATCGCTCTTGCCCTCGGTATAGGCGAAAGCTTCGTTGGGTTTCTGCTTCATTCTTTCGTCGTTGAGCCTCTCTCAACTGACCTTGTGTACGTCTACTTATTACCTGATGTGATTCATTTGATCGTCGTATTGCTTCATTTTCCCTAGCATAACTTTGCTTTCTTGAATTTTCTCTTGTGATGAATTTAACCGCCTTGCAGCATGTCTATTTCTGTCAGCTTGGGTTGCTCTTTCCAAATCGAGCAGTCTTGCTTTCCTTTCTCTTTGAAGAATTCTGTTGAGTTCCAGACGTCTTTCTCTATGTGAAATGGTTTCATTAGAGCGAATTGTATCAACTCTGACTCTATTAGCTTCCAATCTTTCCACTCTTTCTTTCTCAGTTTCGTTTCTACTTCGTTTGGGTGGCATCATTCCGGTTTTAAATGCAACTGTTGAAAGATATTAATGACTGTAAATTAATTAAATATAAAGAAAATGTATACTAATTTTTTTTTTTTTTAGTTTAGTAAGCCGTTGGTGTTTGAATGCGAATACATTTTTTTTGTTTGTTTTTTTTTTTAGTTTAGTGGGCCGTTACAAGCTAAGATCAACCATGTCGGCCAATTCACATACTACAACAAGTCAAGCTGAATCACTTGAAAAACGGAGAAATATCATAGCTCAACTCTCAGTGAATGCTCCAAATCATGATATTAGAGATTGTATTCGAAAATACAATCCGGAAAACACCACAGCTCAACATGAAAAATGTTTTGGAGGCTCTGGTGTGAAAAAGAGGTACTCGTATCAACACTGGATTACCTTGGCATGAAGCCACCAAGTAATATAAATAATGTTCCACTGGCAACTATGCTACTGCGTAGGATACAAAACCTCTTACCCGATGTGTGTGTATTTTGCCGCGAGGAATACACAGTCGGACCCAATGACACTCCTATTCTAATATGTCGTCTATGTAATCAGGGCTCTCATGATGAATGTTTGAAGGCTCATATCAAAGATACAACTGGTCAGGATATAAGAGATGATGTCGCGGACTCGCAAGCCATCATAACCCCATCTAACATCCCCGGTGTGCACTATATCTGTCATGTGTGTGAACACACGAAGCTCCCTGAACCATTACCATTACCAGGCAGTGGCCGGAATCCAAATGCTAATCAGGTAGATGTCGATCCAACACAGGCAGATGAGAATGATGATACCCGTGGTGCTCATGGTGGTGATGATGACGAGGAAGATGAAGACCGAGGTACTGATGGCGATGAAAAACATACTACTCATAAAGCAGGAGAGAAACAGTCTGATGCTGCAGATCTGAAAAAATCTCTCCGTAAGAATAATACTCCCGACAAAGACCCCAACGGCGACCCGCCTAGACTTCAAAACGTATGTCCACACTACGCCAAGAAGAAATGTCGTTACGGGGTGTCTGGAAAGGGATGTTCAAAAATCCACCCACGTCCATGCCGAAAACTTATGCGATATGGGCCGAAATCCAAAAGGAATCCAGACGGCTGCCCGGGATTTCCCACTTGTATAAAGTGGCATCCTATATTATGTCGCTCGTCTATCAAAAACAAAGAATGTCAGAATTATAAAGACTGTAAATTCCGGCATATCCAACGCACGCGTCGAGGTAAAGACGATACGTTATACGATATGTCATTATATCCACCAAAGGAACATGTAGAAAATCAGAAAAAAATGACACGGCTGTAAATGGTACGCAACCCAATGAGACCGGCCATTTTTTAGAGATACTGCAGAAGTGGAGGCAAGATCTTCTAGACACGGTAGAAGCCAGGCTGAGGAGCGTCACACTGGTTCAGCCGCCACCGCTACAAATGATGCCACCATGGGCCATGGGGATGTACCACCATCCGTTTCCCAACCAACCACAAGCATCAGCGACACCGGGACCAAGTCAAGACCAGCAGCCCAATATGACAATGCCGACAAGTTATATCCCCCACCAGCAGATGATCCCAATGAGGCGGTAAACTCTCCATTGTCAAATTTTACCGTTGTAAATATTCATGGACTATATCAACGTACAAACCAAACCAAAGTGCCAATGCTCAGCGATTATTTGAATGCAAATAACGAACTCTTTGCAGCCATAACTGAAACATGGGTTCGAGAAGAGAAAGATGCTGAGATACACATTAAGGGATACGAAACCTTTCGAAGCGACCGTAACCGTCCCCGTAAAAGTAAACGAGGAAGGAATAGTGGAGGTGCTATGTTGTACGTGCGGAACGATCTGGCCGCTACTGCTGAGCCACCCATTATTAAATACTCATCGGGTGTCATCGAAATGGTTGGTGTTCAACTAAAAAATCCAAATCTGGTGATCGTTGTCATCTACCGTCAACCCGACGATATAATGGGTGGTCATAGATCGACATCAGTAGAGTTTGGTAAGGCTATTGCCGAACTTGAAAGAATGGTGAGAAACCGGGATACACCAACTCCTAACATCACACTCTGTGGGGATTTTAATTTACCACATGCTACCTGGCCCACAGGTGCACCGGGACCTGGTGCACCGCCAGATGAACGGTTGATGCTGCAGCAACTGAAAAGTCTAAATGATGAATTCTTTCTTAGCCAGTATATCAACTTGCCCACTCACGGAGGAGGTAATACCCTAGACCTGGTGTTTACCAATAATGATTCCTTGCTGCACAGTTATACCAGTACGCCGACAATATTGTAAGATCATTTCATGGTGACCTGCAGCTCAAGTATTGAATGCCAGCGGCCGGATACCGAATGCGATAACGTATCTAAACCAGGCAACCTGGCATCTCTAAATTTCTTCAACGACGCCATCAAATGGGACAACATTCGAGCTCGGTTATCGGAAGTAGACTGGGAAAATGAGCTTTCACACCTTGAACCGGATGAAATGTTGAATCGTATTGGAAATCTTTGTTACGAGACCACACGAGAACATGTTCCTTATAAGAAAAAATTCATAAACGTTCCGGTCAGTAAACTCATACCGAGGGATCGGAAAAACCTCATGCGTAAAAGAAGTAGAAAAATGCAACAGTTGCAAAAGTCCAAATCGCATGAAAAAACAACGCGAATTCTTAGCGAATTAGTTGAAATTGAAAAGAAACTGATTAGTTCTCTTCAAAAATCACGCAAAAATGACGAGTACAAAGCTGTTGGTGCTATAAAGCGCAACCCTACCTTTCTACAATTATGCCAAGAAATTCTCAAGTATTAAGTCAGCGATAGGTCCTCTCATTAATCTTGCCGGGCAATTAACCGCTAATAGTGCTGAAATGGCCAGTTTACTTGCTGATCAATACGAATCGGTTTTCAGTAAGCCCATTAGACCAATACCGTCAAAACCTGAACCTGCACAAGATGACGACACTAAACCAATGCTTACTGATGTTACGTTTACACAAAGAGACCTGACCGACGCGATAGATGAACTCAGAGCCAATCTGCGGCAGGTCCCGACCGTTTCCCAGCGCTACTCCTTAAGGAATGTAAAAAGCAGCTGGCTAAGCCACTATTCATATTATGGAGGGCATCACTGAACAAAGGGATAGTCCCAGCCGACTCTAAGCGCGCTAACATTATCCCAATATACAAAGGTGACGGTCGATCTCTCCCCAAGCAATATCGACCAGTGGCACTAACATCCCACATTACAAAAGTATTCGAAAAGGTCCTTCGAAAGTACTTGGTGGAATTCCTCAACAACCACAGTCTGTTCAATCCAGGGCAGCATGGATTCAGAACCGGAAGATCCTGCTTAAGTCAGGTTCTAATCCATCATGAGAGGATCATTAATACTCTAGACAATGAATGTAATGTCGACGTGATATACCTAGACTTTGCAAAGGTGTTCGACAAAGTGGACTTTGCAGTAACCATCGAAAAGCTCCAACATCTTGGAATTGGAGGTAAATTGATCCTATGGATTAAATCATTCCTAACAGATCGCTACCAGACAGTTATAGTAAATGACTCTGCATCTCCCCCGACCAAAGTGCTATCTGGCGTTCCCCAAGGTTCAGTACTTGGTCCGCTGCTGTTCCTCGTACTAATCGGCGACATAGACGAAAAAGTCAAATCGTCTTTCGTCTCAAGTTTTGCCGACGACACCAGGATTGGCAGGAAAATTAAAGATTCTTCTGATGTACAATCTCTCCAAGATGATCTAGACGTTATCTACCAATGGGCGGATGACAACAATATGCAGTTTAACTCCGGGAAATTCGAGTGTATCAAATACGGTAGAAGGAAGGACCTGAGAGAAGCATCTAAGTACTCGACCCAAGACGGGAAGCTAATTAAAACCAAATATACTGTGCGCGATCTGGGAGTAACGTTGGATTCTGATGGTACATTCACCTCCCAGATCGACAAAGTTTGTTCAACTGCACGGAGCCTTTCCAGTTGGATTCTACGCACTTTCAAAACGAGACAAAAAACC
The DNA here is from genome assembly GCF_053919585.1 of Euprymna scolopes. NCBI lineage: Eukaryota > Metazoa > Mollusca > Cephalopoda > Sepiida > Sepiolidae > Euprymna > Euprymna scolopes. The sequence goes on along the minus strand of NC_136487.1, from coordinate 78,661,549 downwards.
TAATGCTGACACTCTGGAAGTCGCTGGTGTTGCCGCACATTGATTACTGTTGTCAGCTGTGGACTCCAGACAGAAAAGGTCATATTCAAGCATTAGAGGCCATCCAGAAATCGTTTATAAGAAAGATAACTGGTTATAGTCAATTGAATTGGCAACTGCTGGATACGTTGAATATCAAATCGATTCAACGCAGGCAAGAAAGATATTCAATCATCTATACCTGGCGTGTGATGGAGAACCAGGTGCCCAACGCTGGTATACAGTACCATATCTCAAAACGTGGCAGAAGGTGTGTGGTACCACCCCTAACCAGTGCCAGGGACAACTGGATCCGACGGCTCAGGGAATCGAGTTTAAATTCCCGGGGTCCTACGCTCTTCAATTGCCTACCACGTAACATCAGAGAGATCACGAACTGCAAAACAGAATCGTTCAAGTCGACGCTGGATACCTGGCTGAAGTCCGTACCAGACGAACCTCAGATCCCCGGTTATACCGCTATGAGACGCAGTGAATCCAATAGCTTACGCCACATGCTTGTCTGTGTAAAGAGGGACAGCGAAACGGTGCAGCGGTCTATTGATTCGACGCCGCCTATACCGTCCCAACTGGAGGCCGCTTGCCGCAGTGACCTTGGAGGGCTTTGACCGCCGAAAGACATCACACAAAAAAAACTGCCATAAACGAACTATAAATAATATTTCTGAATAGTACAATTACAACAGCGCCACAACAATCCCCGGCCGCCGCCGATATCACCCCCGCGCCAATGTAAGCAAAATGTTTTTTTTGGTGGGGGGTCAACGTGTGGGTGCTCATTTTAGGTCATGGTATCTTTTCAGTGCACATACCTATAAGTATGGCAAATCACTTATAATTCTATGACTGAAAGTTTTTTTTTTCAAACTAAACAAGTATAAACAAAACGAGGAATTATATCGGCGTAAAACTACTAAATACAGTGAAAGAAATGGAATAGTCAACAATAACAAATAAAAAAGGTTCTTTAAAAATTAAGAAGACGCGAAAAGAAAATTACCTCCGAATAAAAAATTAATAATAATTAAGCTTAGAAAAATATTTCGAAATGAAAACAAATCTATAAGAGAAAATATTTAATGACGTGCTCCAAGAATTAAATTATCACAGTTGGTTTTCTGGTTTGGAAAACAGACGGGTTCAGATATACACTAATTAGAAGAAAAATAAAATATAAATTTCAATTGAAAATAAACTAAATAATTAAATTTTAAATTATATGTTTAAATAGTACAGTATTAACGAGGCTAGGAAGGGTTGCAAAATATGATGAAAGTAAAAATAAAATAGATAAACCCCATAATTTATTATACCATACCTCTTCACACTGAAACACTTATCACAATATTCTGTAGATCTATATTAAAAAAAAACTGGTTAAACTTTGTGACATATTTCCATTCTATGGAGGTCAAGCGCGAACGAACACCCCATAATTTTATTATACCATATTTCTTCAAACTGAAACATAATTATCAACGTATACTTACGCAGATAGATATGAAAAGTCTTTATTAAAGTTTGTGCCTATTTCCATTCTATGGAGGGCAGGCGCGAACGCAGACCGCACAATTTTATTATACCATCCTATTTAAGTTAAAACATACTTATCAAAGTATTCTTATGTACGTCTATATCAAAAACACTTGTAAACTTTTTTTTTTTTTTTTTTAAATTTTGAATTTCCATACTGCGTGGACCAAGCGCGAACGAAGACCCCACAATTTTTATGAACCACTGTTCTGCCAGATCAAACATACCCATTCCTGTGTCTGGATAAATCTTCTATCATTATATGTAATCAGTTTTTAAAAATAGTCAACCATATAGGAGCCTATTCGTGACCAGGCACACACAGACATACACACACACATACACACACAAAAATTCAGCTTTATATATATATATATATATATATATATATATATATATATATATATATATATATATATATATATATATAGTGGTGACAGTATTGGTAATTTTTGTAAAAGTAGTAGGCCTCTCTCATCATAGATATCTATGTATTACTTTTTAATATATATTTTCTATATATTTATATGTGCTGGTACTCCTTTATAATCTTTAAGTGTTATTTACTATTGTATATAACACTTTAAAATTACTTTAATTATTTTTAATTATCTTAAATTTATTCCTTCGCATTTATTTTATTATAATTTAAAACATTTTTTTTTTATAATTCCTTTAAAATTATATTTAAATTTCATCTTTACCTTTTTATTTTAATTTTAATCTCATTCTAAATTAAACTTAATTTAATATATTCATGCTTTTTATCTATAGTATTATATTATATATTTATTTATTGCCGTTATTTGTTGTACCTTTATTTATATTGGGGTTATGTGTTCGTTTAAACGGGCTTTTATTTTTTAAGAGAGGTGTTCCAAAGCATCCCCCGCTAAACATGCATATACACACGTGTGGGCACGCGCGCACACACACACATACACACACACATACACACACACATACACACACACACACTCTCTCTCTTTCTCGTACACACACACACACACACACACGCTCATACACATACGCACACACGCGCTTTCTTCCTTCCATTTACTAAGTTACGCTTTAAAATTTAAAACTCTGTGTTAAATCGCTCGTTTAACGTTTTTTTCTGTTTTTTACTTTGCATTGTTTCAGTTATATACATATATATATATATATATATATATATATATATATTTGTGTATGTATGTATGTATAATATAGTACTTAAACCAAATTTATATTTTACTCTATTTATTTCTATCTGTAACCCATATTAATTTTCTTATCAAGTTTAAATCCATACCTTTATTGTAATTTTTTTCCAGATACATCTGCCTTACTTTTAATGCTAGGTTTATTTATGGTGTCTTTCACATTTAATAAAAACCTTTCACAATATTTGCTGACGAGGAAACCTTGTTTATCAAAAAACTATATGTAATAATTATTGTCCGTAACTTGATGTCTACCACAATAAAAACACTGTTTTCTTAAACGATCTTACAAATAGCTGATTTTTTGTTGTTCCTTCTTATAAAACGGATTTTTAATTTAATTATAATTTGACTTTTAAATTATCAATCACATTACTAAATATTAAATTAGCTCTAGGATATTTACCTATCGAGCTTATTATATATCTAAATTACAACGAGCACTTTTTTCTTTCCTGTATTTTAATTAAACTAGTAATTTCACTATTACATTAAAATACACTCTGCTCTTTAGACTATTGTTCTAATCTCCTTTAAATTTATATATATATATATATGTATATATATATATATATATATATATATATATATATATATATATATATATATATATATATATATATGAGATGAGATGAATTAGATCACAGATTAATGAATCTTGTGATTCACGTCTTACATTTTATTTTAGGGAGGTAATGCTTTCATACAAGACAATTCCAGCCAAATAAACTTGCTCAATGTCCTAGATAGAGCAAATTAGATATTACGGTTTTTGATATTTCAATTTTATTCAGAAAAATATAATTAACAAAACAAAAATTTATTGCTAAAACAAAGACTAAAACATTTACTGTAATTTACTTATCCATACATTATCGATATAACCTCATCTCCTCAGAAGAAATGCAATGCAAGAAATGAATCAAATATGTTATCAACGTCACTGCAAAAATAGGTACGTCATTCTAACACCCCAGAAAATTATTTCACCCCCGACCACATGTACTATAAGAGTCAAATGCCTCCTGAAATAAAGCACTTTTATCAGCTCAGGGAAGAAGCTGCCCGGGGCACCCTATCCTTAATTGACAAAGTTCAAAACCAGCTTTGAATCCTAACAGGTGATACGATGTTCTCCTTGCAACCTCCTTTCCACATAAAATTAAGCGATCCTGTCTCTGCTTTATCTTTATTTTCATGGCAAGTGACTCTGTATCTGTGCGTAAATCTAATCGCAAATTTCATGATGAACAAAGCTTCTTTCCTATAACTACCTGCCTATAGAACTCTTTTCCGCCGGTCTACATTCCAGCTGAATACAACATAACTATCTTCAAGTCTAATGTAAACAAGTTCTTGTTGAGACGTCCCTTAAATAACCAAATTCTACCTATTTTTTTCTAACGATCAATACTGCGTTGTTATCTCAGTTACAACCTTTCCCTCATTAACAATTATTCTTGAGTGACCTTGATAAATGGTGACGTCTTTGTAAAAATAAACTTGGAGTTTGTATTACTGTACACATAGATTCGAAAAAGTGGACAAAAAACAAATATATAACAAATAAATGTTATCAAAGGCAGGATAAGTTACTTTTCTACCTGACTGGATGTTTTTAGTGTTTTTATTTAATATAACATGTTTATTCAGCTCGCAAACATACAGTGTTTACCGATGTATTGGAAAATTATAAATGACGCCCGTCTCTCTGTTTGACACGGTAAGTTTGGGAAAAGGAGTTAAAAATAAAAATATATACAAAATATTGTTAGAAATTCTCTCAATATATGTTACTGTGAAATAGGCTTACATATATTCGGTGGGTTTTTAACAGTATTTTGTATAGTTTTTATTTTTAACTCCTTTTCCAAAATCTTTCCGTGTCAAAAAGAGAGTTGGGCGCCATTTTTAATTTTCCAGTACATCGGTAGACACTGTATTTTTTCGAGCTGAATATACATGTTATATTAAATAAAAACAAAAAAAAGATGATCCAGTTAGGTAGAAAAATAACTTATCTGGCCTTTGATAACATTTATTTGTTATATATTTGTTTTGTGTCAACTTTTTCGAATCTTTGTGTACATTAATACAACCCCTAAACTTGAAAAAAAACTGAAATAAATTAGCTTTGTATAAAAGTAAGAATCATTTTCTCGGTCTGCAGAGACTGTTCTCCTGAACTAAAACAAATTTACTATGTAATTATTACAGTCACGTGACGTTCAGACATTGCTACACGTTGCACTCCTGCTGACCTCGTGTCAAATCCAGTCGTCGTTGCAAGGCACTTAAATATCGAACCTTTATAACACATAGACCTCGAAAGTCGAGATCGCAGAGCAGCACGAAACGGGTCAAATAAGCGCATTTTTTGGACCATTCTTTTATTGGTTTTATCCGGAAAATATAGCTGTTACCATTTCAAAATAGAAAATAAAAGGTGTGAAGCTTAAGACGACTTAAGCTTCCCTTGTACGCATGCGCATATATATATATATATATATATATATATATATATATATATATATATATATATATATATATATATATATATATACGTTTTATTTTTTATTACCGTATTTTTCTGTTAAGTTACATTATTGTTTCGGCTACACGACCGTTTTTTGGCCGTCGTGTCGTCGGTCGTGTAGCCGAAACAATAATGTAACTTAACAGAAAAATACGGTAATAAAAAGTAAAACGCATATTTGCTCTATAACAGTATTGAGCATTTCCTTCAGGTTTTGATTAATTACCATTTCTACTATATATATATATATATATATATATATATATATATATATATATATATATATATATATATATGTATATACATGCATACGTTAACGTTAGTTTATTTTTTAGCAACTTCATAGTCAACCGAGGATAGCTGCAACGATAATGAGTCAGGCTTTGTTCGTCTGTCTGTCGGAATAACGGTCTCTACCAAACTCTTCTGTAAATTCTTTGCTTAAAAATGTATTATATGATATAAAAGTTAAAACCGAAGAAAGATTTAAGTCGCTAAAATAACTTCTTAAGCTGTTAAAATTTAAAAAAATCGTATCTTGGCAGGCGTAAGTTGACTTAAAGTGCTCTTCAACTATACAGTTAAACTTTTTACAGCGGATATTTTCACGTTTTTATATGCGTATGAACGCAGTACAGATAGTAACGAATCATCCTGGAAGCTATATATTTTGTTTCGATTTTAACTGATGACACCCACGTAATCCTTTTTTTTTTAGTTTGGAAATAACTACTATATATTAAGTAAATCATAATTATCGATAGAAAATTGGCTCTATCATAATAAATACGAAATCCGCCTTGATCATATTTAAGTATATTTTATGACAGAGCTACGCTGGGAGGTCTGCTTGACATTTTATTAAGACAAAATGTGAATTAATAATATATGATTTTGTGAAGCGTATTGAAATAGATTTCACACGAGTCAGAAGAAAGATAACTTTTAAAACTTCTAAGCATGCATATTAATGTAGACATAGAAGCGTTCGATATTTATAAAGAATACTGTACGAAAATAGACGTATACATCGTAACATCTAGGTTATTTCTATTTTGAATAGTAAAAAAAAATGAAACGGAAGTTTTAAGTAAGTGAAATGTTTAGTGTATTTGGGGAAAAAAGTAAAATGACGTAAACATGCCGAAGTTAGAAATAAGATAAAAAAAAAAACATTCCTGTTTTAGAGCCGAAATCCAGGTGTACATGTTCGTATGTCTATTTTTTTCTTTTAGAAATTATTGTTTTTTATGTGCGCTATATAAAAGTAATTTTTATGATTTGAACAAAAAAAAAAAACTTTACTAAAATATGCAACGTTTCCCTCTTTTACATTTGATAACTTACCTACTGCTCCCGAAATGAATGGACAAATGCACCTAGGTTAGCAAATGGATTCTCAATATCCAGTCAAAAAACAAACAGTATTTTTATGCTTTTTAAAGTAAGAAAATACAAGACAATTCTATCATGAACTCTCCGTATTGTAAACGAAATATCGAGGTGCGTGCAGTTATCTATATTACAGTAAGAAAAAACAACATAGACTATTTTACGACGGTGTCCCACTTCACCCAAGGGTAAATAATCTTATTACATTTTCACGAATAGAACCTGTGGATATTCTACAGGGGAATCATCTACATATAGTATATTGATGTTGGCATTCGGTAGATGTTCGGCGTACGTAGGGGACGCTCTGATATTATTGTAGCTTTTTTTTTTGTAAAAATTACAAAGGTATTTATCTAAGCTAGCAGGGTCGCAAGGCGTAGGTCGGCCGTAGAGTACACTTAAATATGATATTTTAATTCTTGTAGATTTCGTATATATTATTATAGCGTTAATGTTCTATCGATTTTTATATATTATACCGTTTCGGTTTCAAAATATATATATACATGTGTGTGTGTGTGTGTGTGTATGGCTTGGGTTCATCGGTTTGAACCGAAACCGAAACAAGTGTGTGTTTGTGAGTGAGTATATATATATATATATATATATATACATATATATATACATATATATACATATATATATATATATATATATATATATATATATATATATATATATGTATATAACTTGAGTTCTTTCAGCAATGATCGGAACCGGAACTAAAACTTATGAATAATTCATCTAAATATTAATTATTACAAGAAATAGAAGGCTATAACAATTAAAACACAATCACTCAGATATAAGCGTGACACCCAAAATAAATAACAAAGTTGCTATACTAGTAATATATAAAACAATACTGCTGCACTGATTTTTTAATGAATAAAATAAATATGTATTCATAAAAAGGTAAGCAACCTGATAATGTTATATACAAACTGATAATGTTATATACAAACTGATAATGTTATATACAATATGATAATCTTATATATATACAGATTATATTATATACTAACTGATAATCTTATATACAAAGTGATGCTGTTATACACAAACTGATTATGTTATATAAAACTGATAGTGTTATATGCAAACTGATAGTGTTATATACAAACTGATAATGTTATATACAAACTGATAACCTTATATACAAACTGATAATGTAATATACAAACTGATTATGGTATACACAAACTGATAATCTTATAGACAAACTAATAATGTTATATACATACCGATAATGTTATATACAAAATGACTATGTAATATACAAACTGATAATGTTATATATAAACTGATAATGTTATATACAAACTGATAATGTTATATACAACCTGATAATGCTATAAACAAACTGATCATGTTATATAAAAACTGATAATGGTATATATAAACTGATCATGTTATATACAAACTGATAATGTTATATACAAACTGATAATGTTATATACAAACTGATCATGTTATATAAAAACTGATAATGGTATATATAAACTGATCATGTTATATACAAACTGATAATGTTATATACAAACTGATCATGTTATATACGACCTGATAATGTTATACACAAACTGACAATGTTATATACAAACTGATAATGTGATATACAAACTGATTATGTTATATACAAACTGATAATCTTATATTCAAACTGATAATGCTATATACAAACTGATAATGTTATATATAAACTGATCATGTTATATAAAAACTGACAATGTTATATACAAATTGATAATGTAATATACAAACTGATAATGTTAAATACAAACTGATAATGTTATATACGAACTGATAATGTTATATACAAACTGATAATATTATATACAAACTGATAATGTTATATATAAACTGATAATGTTAACTATAAACTGATAATGTAATATACAAACTGATAATGTTATATACAAACTGATACTCTTATATAAAAAATTATAATGTTACATACAAACTGTTAATGTCATGTACAAACTGGTAATGTTATATACATACTGATAATCTTATATACAAACTGATAATGTTATATACAAACTGATACTCTTATATACAAAATTATAATGTTATATACAAACTGATACTCTTTTATACAAAATTATAATGTTATATACAAACTGATACTCTTATATACAAAATTATAATGTTATATACAAACTGATACTCTTTTATACAAAATTATAATGTTATATACAAACTGATACTCTTTTATACAAAATTATAATGTTATATACAAACTGATACTCTTTTATACAAAATTATAATGTTTTATATAAACTGATAATGTTATGTACAAACTGATAATGTTATATACAAACTGATAATCTTATATACAAACTGGTAATGTTATATACAAAGTGATAGTGTTATATACAAACTGATAATGTTATATACGAACTGATAATGTTATATACGAATTGATAATGTTATATACAAACTGATAATTTTATATACAAACTGTTAATGTTATATACAAAGTGATAGTGTTATATACAAACTGATAATGTTATATACAAACTGATAATGTGATATACAAAATGATTATGTTATATAGAATCTGATAATGTTATATACGAATTGATAATCTTATATACAAACTGATAATCTTATATACAAACTGATAATGTTACCAAAGGAGAACTGATATTGCATGGGATTGGGTAAAGATCAACGAATGTTTCACACTTCCAATACATTTAATATTATTGAAAATCATGAAATTGCCTACTTTTTCAATCAAATCGATTGATTGCCTGCACTAATCGACAACCCACTGTGCTCAACTGGAGGAGTCTTCGCCTGCCTCCCCGCAATATACATGTAACGGTAGATAACCTAGTGTTGATTTTATAAAATTATTTTTATATATAATCGTTTGAATTAAGGTTTAAAATACAAAAGTCAAGTATAATACTCCAATTGTGCTCTAAACCGAAACATTCATTTCGAACGCGCCTATGTCTAATCAATGGTTCTACTGTTAATTTTATAAGCTGAACTCTTCTGCTTCTCCGATGATAAACCTTTTCAAATCCATTTATGATGTTAAGCTGTATAAGGTGTTTACTGTGGTCAAAATCGAACTGTTCCTTTTTAATCGGATGTTTCGATTATCGATTTTCGGTACTCACCAGGGTGTTCCGATATAAACCATATCTAAAAATACGCGTAGGCACATAAAGTACATTTGTGTTTTTGTAATTTTTTTAATTGGCCTAGTCGTTTAGGAGTCTATACAGAACGAATTTACACACACACACACACACACACACACACAGGCACATACATAAACAATAGGCGCTACTGATACGATGTAACCTAATACGAGGGGCGTTCCAAAACTTATGTTTCCAATTTTATTCTACCCGAATGGATCACAGCAAACTGAATTGCTATGATGGTTTAACTTATGCATTCATGGCCTGAAAGTTTCATCTTTCTGTTGCAGATATTGACGGTGTGAAAATCGAAATTTTCAGACCACATAACGTATATTTGCATGAAATTGCAAAAACATCGGCCGAGCTGTTTCGGACTTCATAGGAACCGAACTCACAGACGCACACAGACGTACACACATTCGTACAGACAGACAGGGTGATTTTTATATATAAATAAATATTTGCGTTTTTAATTTAAAAGAGCAATGTTAAAGGGAGAGATAATTTAAAATTTGGGGTTAAAAGGGAAAAGGAAATACACAATCAAATGAAACTTCAGAGGAACGAAACGTTAAAAAAAAAAGTTTATATTATCGTTTACATACATATTTGGCTTAATTAGATTTGACAAGTGTTATTTGATTATGTTTTATTTGATTGCCCCCCCCTTTAAATTCGCCTCCAAGTAAAAAAAGTTTGAATTATCTCCCTTTCATTTTACTCTTTTAAATTCAAGACAGAAATATATCATATATAAAGAACAATGTGGAAGCATCGAAAATTGTTTCATGTTGTTTTAGAAATTGGTATTTTTTCTTAGTCATCAAAACACAAACTAAAATGTATGATAAAATAAACGTACAACAAATACATGTTACCAGAGGCAAGCTTAATTACGCTTCTACCTATCTGGATAAATTTTTTTTATATATATATATTTTAACTTATTTTAAAATGTTTTTGTCTTGTTTGTTAAAATTTACAGATGGTGAAAACCTGTCGTGTTAAAATGAAAACAAAATGATAGTCTCGTTAGAGCAATACTCGAGCCTCAATAATCGCTCAGAAATAAAAACAAAATACTGACATACACGCGTCCAATAAATGTTATCAAACATCTGAGAATGTAATGTTCTATCAGCATTTTGTTTTTTTGTTTTTTTTTAGTTTTTCGATTTTTGGTTAAAAGAGTCATCGAGTCGAACAGTATATATAATAATAAGATAATAAAGAAGAATTTAATTTCTTTTATACAGGACTAAAAAAATATAGATTGCACTCTTTAGTCTAAATGAAATATACTCATTTAATTTATCAATCTTATGCTCGTGTTGTTTCATAATTTAAATAGTAACTAGCCGGCCGTTCGGCGTTGTCCGGTCGTACAATACGCTTAAACATGATATGTTAATTTATGCAGATTGTGTATGTAATATTACAGAATCAATCCTCTATTGTTTATTAGATTTTACAAGGAATAATTTGCACGGCGGACTAATTCGCTAAAACATAAAAAATAATAATAATAATGATAATGTTGTTCATCAAATTCCGCATATGTTTGTTTGCAATATCTAGTCAACTGATATTTGAACTTGACTATACTTAATGATTAATGTTTAGTTTTAAGATATACAAACAAAGAAATTATTTGCAGCGATGTTAAATCTTACCTTTTCTTTTATCGTAAATTAAATGCATTAATAAAAAAAAATAAAATGGTGAGGCACACCCGGTCTTGAACAGGAAATCATTCGATGTGTAGTCGAATGATCTTCCACTAAACTATATTTCAAGACGTCAATGATTCTGTGTTTATTTTTTAGAAAATATGATTTGTTGAGATTTTGTTACTCCATTTGCCGGTGTAACGTAAAATATTCCCCTGCATTTTTTTTTATCCATAAGAAAACAAAATGACTATTGTTAGGATCGGATTCCTTCGATTTTCGATATTTATCGAATTAATTTCTGTACAAAACATATCTTACAACACTGCCATTGATATAAATTATAATTATAAATTTGTGTAAAATTTACAAAAGATACGCTCAGCCGTTTCGGAACCTACAACGAAGGAACTCGCACATACAATTTGGCTTTTTATTATAGTAGAGATAAATTGTTATATATATATATATATATATATATTGCAAGTGCTTTTCAATAGAATTCGCGCCAAAAAAAAGAAGATTACGTTAATGTATGCATATTAAATTTGAAACAGAACGGTTCGACTTCGTAAAGTAATATGCACGAAAACAAAGCAAACAACCACATAGAAAATTCTAATGGTATTTTATTTTGCTGGAATCAAAATAAAACTCTTTTACTAAAATAAAATGAATTCTCTTTTTCTCGTAAGCAAAAATTATAATTCTCTGGGGGAAAGTTACTTATAAATAGCCTAGAAGCTAAGACGTCATCTCTATATAAATAAAATGAACTCATTTTTCACGTCTGATTTTGACCTTAATAGAATTAAAAATCAAGATATTTCATGCAAATATAATATGCACAAACGGCAGAACAATATCTGAGGTGTGTTATAGGCTTATTATTTCTCAAATTCCTCGATAATCTTAGATTTCTATACTTTTTCTGCTGAGAAGTCACGGCCAAAATCGGTTAATATCAATGGAAGTGGTAAAATATTCTCTCTCTAATAAATTCCTCCACCCCCTGCCACCACTTAACACCGTTTGGGGATCGTTCACAAGGAACAGTTGAGAAGAGAACACCGGTTTGGCTTCGTAGTTCTTTCATGTGAAGTTATTTAAAATCACTAAACTAAGCTGCAGTGCTCTGTGGCGTAGTGGTTAGCGTGCGGGACAATTCACATTATATTTTCACGTTCGCGCCGACCTACCGTAGTCGTTTTTTTTCCCCCTAAACAACTGGAATGGACTTTTCTTGGTGACCGAACTGTAAACGTTGCAGATGTTTTTTTTCCCGCTTTATTTTCCTACTTTTACTCATGACTCCGGGTTTGATCCTTCCAACTTACCTACCATAACATTTTGAAAACTCCCCCCCCGTCCCGGAAACAAACACTCGGACAACGCCGGGTACCCCCGCTAGTTTGGAATATGATGTGATTTATTTGGTGATGTAATACATAATTCTGAAGAATGATTATAAATAATATAAAATTGAAGACTGCACTGATGAAATAAAACCGTTCTGATATTCCTTTATTCCCAGAATACATTCAGGATGTAAGATACTATTTAATCAAATTCAAGAGAGCGTTTATTATAAAGGAAAAATGTATGGTGTACTTTGTGGGATATTATATGAATGAAAAGATTAAATAATAAGCGACGACTTTCAGATGATATTACTTATTGTTGAATGAACTCAGTGTCAATAAATTGCGTTTGAGTAGTGAATGGTAAGTGAAACGCATTGTTTCGTTCAGTGAAATGTGAAAATGCGTATTTAAGAGAAACAGGTTATTCAGAATAAATGTAATAATTTAAAAACAGGGAGGAAATATACGAATAGTTGTGTGGAACGTGCGTTGCTAAATTCTGTAAGTGCTCAGTGTGAAAGATTTGTTTTAAAAATATTTATTTATATTTCTATAGAAACTGAAAATACGGGGAAAATCGACTTCACTTTATAATAATAATAATAATAATAATAATAATAATAATAATAATAATAATAATTCTGATTTCGTTTATGAACATCTCTCTGGAAAGGGATGGGATTAATTTCCAGAGGATTTCCCTTAATCATGGCTTCAAACCAGGAGCTTCAAAGATCAAGGGTTTTCCTAAGGATGTTGGTGGTACCTATAATTGCATAAGATTTGAAGGCCGCCTAAAACATCGGGGATTTGTAGTTTTTTCAATTGTCCTTCCAGACGACTTAATCCTTCTCCTAGTGTACCAACCACGACCGGGATTATTTGTGTTTTAACCCCGTGTATACGCCTTATATCCAAGGCCAATGGAGCATAATTGCTCCACCTCTCATTCTCCTTCTCTCTCACATTCCTTTCCCAGGTTACTGAGAAGTCTACAATATGCCAGTTTTTTAGACCTTGTCAATGACGACCAAATCCGGACAATATGTTTCAATTGCTTGGTTGTTATGACATTTTTGTCCCACCTTACCTTTACCTTGCCATCCTCACTTGTTCTCTCTTCATCAGGCACCTCCTCAAACCATTTTCCAGTCCACTTCACCCCAACCCTCTTATACTCCTCCCAATATATCCGGAGTCCCAAGCGATCGTGTCTTTTGCGGTACTCTCTCTGGGCCAGTCCCCTACACCCTGCTGCAAGGTGCGCAATTGACTCTGAGGTCTTACCACAAATCCAGCATTCTGCAGCAATTTCCTCTCCTAGAACCACTTTTTTGAACAATCGTGTTCCTAATGCCTGCTATTGTGCTGCACAAACACAAACAAAAGCTTCAGTACTCTTAGCCAGATACTCAGCTCTAAGCCATTGACATGAGCTTTCATCAGCCACTTCTGCTATATCCTAGAAGAACCTTCCATGCATTTTCTTCCTAGCCAGTTCCTCTGCCCTTTCTCTATTCATACGTTTCACATAATCAGCTTTGGTCTCACATACCTCCACTTCATTGGCCACAACCTTAAACATCCACTCCTAACCACATGCTCCTTCAACGATATCTCCTCGCGTCTAACGCAATATTTTACACTTTTCAATCCTCTCCCACCATCTTTCCTCCTTTGATACAGGCTTGCTACGCTACTTCGAATGTGAAATGTACCAAACATTGCTAAAACTTTTCTTGTTTTGATATCCATGGCATGCAAATTCTTGTCAGGCCATTTTAAAATTCCTGCACTGTATCTCAAAACACTGACTGCCCATGCATTTACTGCTTTCATTAGGTTTCTTCCATACAGTTTCGACTTTGCAATTAGTTTCGCTCTTCTAAGATACTCCTTCCTGACTTTTTCCTTCATTTATCTGTTCATGATGCCTACACCCTCCAGCACTCACAAATATTTATGTCCTGTATCTTCTATTTCATGATTTCTCCATTTGGCAGCACTATTCCATTCGAATGAATCTTTACTCCTCTTTTCATCACCAGCACCGCACATTTACTAATGCCAAACTTCATCGCAATGTCTTCTGAGTATGTCTCCACAAGTTCTACCAATCTCTCCATTTCCTTCTCATTTCTACCGAATATTTTCAAATCATCCATAAATAGTAGATGGTTGAGGCGTCTGTCACCAGATCCAAAGTTATACCCCAGTTTTTCTCTCTTCAAGAGGATGCTAAGTGGCATCATTATCATTACAAAAGGAAGTGGCGATAACGAATCTCCTTGAAATATCCCACGTTTAATGCGAACCTGTCCCATTTCCTCTCTGTTCTCTGTGAGCACCGTTTTCCATTGAGCCATACTTGTCTCCAAAAGCCGTATCAAATTCTCAGAAGCCTTCATCATCAATAGTGTTTCACGTATCCATGAATGAGGAACCATGTCATAAGCCTTTCCGTAATCAATCCATGCTACGCTCAGATTCTTCTTCTTCTTCTTCTTCTTCTTCTTCTTCGCATCCTGCATTATTGCTTTATCAATTAGTACTTGCTCTTTAGTACCTCTCGAGTTTCCGGCACCCCTTTTGTTCGTTAGGAAAAACACCATTACTCTCTAGATGTTCATAAATTTTCTCCGCAAATATTCCAGTCAACAGTTTCCACATCAATGGCAGCCATGTAATTGATCTATAATTATTGGCATATGTTTCTTTTTGCAGGATCTTTTCTAATCAGTGTTGTTCTTCCCTTCACAAGCCAATCAGGGGCATCTCCCGACTCTAAAACTCTTTGCAGAGCAGCAACTATAGGTGGATAAAGGCATGGAAACTGTTTAAACCAGAAGCCCATCACTCCATGTGAACCAGGTGCCTTCCAGTTTGTCATCCTTCGTATGCCAGGTTATCTCAACGTTCTTCATCTGCTGCATTTCTGATAGTCTTTCTCTGACCTCTCCCAACCAGCTAGCCTTCTCATTATATCGCCCTTCGACAGACCAAATCCCATTCCAGAACTTCCTTGCATCTTTTGCATTAAGAGTGTTGTTATTTCCCGCCTGTTTACTACCATTTGATTCTTCCTACAGCTGAGACTTATTGTTCCGGAAAAGGTCGCTCTGCCGAAATGCAACACTTTTTTCAACAAAGTACCTAATTTTCATACCAGCTGTGTGGACCTTCTCTTTCAATATTGTTAGAACGTTCATCGTTCCTTTTTCCAACAATCTATATCTCCTTTCAAGCTCGTCGTTGGCTTTCTGTCCTAGTTTAACTCCTTTTCTTATTTCTTTGATTCTACCAATGTCTTTCCGCCACCGTTTAATAGTTTCTTCAAGCCGCATCAGCCAGTGTATCCTGTTATCCTTCATTTCTTCCTTTTTCTTCTGTAATAAGCCAAGACGATTCGCAATAAAGTATGACGCCGCATACAGAAGCCTGTTAAGTTCCGTAATCGATATGTTCTGTCTTATGATGTTGTGAATTACTCCTTGAATTATTTTACCTCGTTTTTCACCTTCCGCCTATCACTACTCTTCATACTTGGAATCTCTGTGATATCGTCTCTAAGAAGAACCTCTCTTAACTTCAGAAGTACTTCTTTTTCTACAGAAGTCAAAGTTCGAATTTCATCACTACTTCTCCATGCATAACTGCTCCTTTCACTGGCTCCATTGTCTCAGAGTTAATGATACCAGATACTTAAAACTCTTTCTCATTACTTCCCCTAACCATAGGATTCCATACCTCATCAGTTGTCCGCCTCATTTCCCGTCTGCACTTCCACTCTCTCCGTTCTTTCATCAGAACTAGTTTCATCAATTTTACTTTCGTTATTCATTTCATTCCTAACCATCCATTCAATCTCTTCTCTTGCAATCATTGAAAGTAGGTTGTTATTTTTAATTTGTATTAACTGGAATACCAAACTCGCGACACTTCTAGCTCCTTGTCCTCTCGATTCCCATTTTTCCTTTACTTTTCGGATATATCCACCAGATTTGGTACTTCCACTTCTTACAAAGCATTCCCACAGTACTCTTATTTACTCATCCGTCCACGTTTTTTTTACATTTCCTGTTCCAACTCCCTTCGTGTCTCGGGACCCTCTATGACAATTATCACTCCTCCTATATCTAGCCACATCCTCAGAATTTCGAACAGTTGTATGATGACGACAGGACCCACCATGTTGACCAGTGGGAAACCTACCTGACGTGAGACTATCACAAGATGTTCTAGCCTCATTCACGTCGTTATTTTCAATATTTTGATTTGGCATTCTCCCATAAATGCGGTAGGAGGAGGATGATGATGATGATGATGATGATGATGATGATGATGATGATGATGATGATGATGACGACGATGATGACGACGATGACGATGATGATGACGATGACGATGATGATGACGATGATGATGATGATGATGATGATGATGATGATGATGATGATGATGATGATGATGATGAAGCAGCAGCAAACTGGCACAAAAGGAATATTAGAACAGACGCGACCAAGTGAGAAGGGCAGTACACTGGGGATTATGCAAACAACTGCATCTCGAACGCACGGACAAATGGTAAAACATAAGCCAGAAACAGTATTTGCAAACGAGAATCACAAAATCCTATGGGACATGGACATACAAACTGATAAACATATACAGGCAAGAAGATCGGATATCGTAATAATTAACATGAAAAAAAGTCCTGTTAAATTGTAGACTTTGCTGTTCCAGCCGGCCATAATGTGGATAAACGGATCAAATACACAAAGCTAACTAGAGAACTGAAAGGGATATGGAAGATGAGGAAAATCAAAATAATACCTATAATAGTAGGTTGGTTGGTTGTTTTTGTTTTACAGCATATCAACCCTTTTCAGGTTATTTAATGCCGAATTCAAAGATTTTGAAGAAAAACTTTTTAATAGAATATATTTGTTTTTTTCAAGTCGGTTTCTATTTAATCCATAACAGGTACTACCACTCCGGGCCAGAGTGGAGCTGGGAGCAATGGCAATTAAAGGGTGGCTCCATACGCCCCAAAGCCTGCGAGCTGGGGCCTCACCACTGCATATAGTTTAAGGTCATATCCAGGACCATCCTATAATTGTAGGAGCGCTAGGAACAATCCCGAAACAATTTGAAAAAAGAATGGGAGAAATTGGAATAAAAGAATGACCGGAAAGATACAACGAACAGCAATAATGAAAAGTGCTTAAATATTTAGGAAACCCTTGAATGTGGAGACTAACACACATGAGAAACAATCGCAGACCAAACAAAATGCTGCAGAGGCAAAAACATGAAGCGCCACACGGGACCAAATACATTGAAGCCGCATATCTATTAGTTCTCTAACCCAACCTCAACCCAACCCTCCCATTGCCACACCACTGTCCTCCCCAAAAAGAGTGAGACCAAATAACCAAGTAGAGTCAAGGAGGAACGAACGGCCGAGGAACTGAGCAGGCCTCCCTCGGATAAGTGCGATGGGAACTGGAGCTTTGGGGAAGCATATTGCTACTCACATTTCAGTGAAGACCAATAGCCACTTCCAACGACAAATAAATGGCAAGCAGCTGTTGCGATAATGCAAATTAATTTGCAAATGTTATCGAAAAAGCGTACTGGAAACCTGGGGAGACTTGTTGTCACTCAGCTTTCAGTGAACACCACAGGCTGTTTTCAAGGAGAGGTATTTGATGATCTGTGTGAATGCTTATTGTGACCTAATAATAATAATAATAATAATAATAATAATAATAATAATAATAATAATAATAATAGCATTAATAATAATAATAATAATAATAATAATAATAATAATAATAATAATAATAACATTAATAATAATAATAATAATAATAATAATAATAATAATAATAATAATAGTAATAATAACATCAATAATAATAATAATAATAATAATAATAATAATAATAAAATAGTTTAATCGCTGGAATCGTTCTTGTCCCAAACTCTTTAGAAGAATTCGATATTCCGGACGCAAGTAGGTATAAAGGGAAAAGCGAATAAAGAAAGAAAAAAAGTATGAAATGTTGTACAGAACACATTGTCCGTTATTAATGTGATTAAAAGACATATATATTCCAGTCAATCGCGCTGTTGCACTTCGAGCCGTAGTAAAAGGAATATGTGTTAATGGTCACTATTAACTGAAGGCGAATTCCTGGCGTCGAGTTTGGCTGCGTAAAATGTGGGCAGCGTTTTTATTATCGAATGGTTTGATTAGATTAACGGCTGTATGTTTATGTAGCGTAATCTAGGATCCGCTCAGAAATTTTCTTCTGCATTGCCAAAAGTCAAAAGCCCGCAGGAGAAAAAAGACGTTACTTATAATTATATGCGGAATGCATTATAGCCTGACAGGTAGTGATGGAGATGGAACGCGTTCTATTTTAAAACTATATGACAATTAAACGACACACAATCTTCCGCGTTTCATCCCATAAGAAAATTGTCAAGCTAGAATGCATTCTCTTAGAGATTTGTATACGTTCACCTTTTAGTTAATCTGCGTGAGTGCCTTCTATGAATCCAAGTAGAACCCGGGACCTTCTCCGTATATTAATCGCCATAAATATTCATAACTATATACACACACACACACACACACGCACACACACACACACACACACACACACACACACACATATATATATATGTGTGTGTGGGGGGTGTAAGAGATAAATTCACATTGGAGATCTAAAACTTTTAACCGTGATAAAACGGGCATTAAAACATTTATGTATGTTTATTTAACTGTTTTATTATGTACAAACATATACTAAAATTTTATTCTATGCGTTCACATTCTTCGTAAACAACGTGATGAATGCAAGCCCTGAAAACAGGATAGGTCTTGTCAGCTGTCTCTTTCTTAATATTCTCATTATTCTCACCTCATGGGGATCTTCAGAAAGGCACACTGTTATAGTCGCAGGCTTTCAAATCTGGCGAGCTAGATGGTCCGGTATTTGAGGGCACAAAAAGCGGCAACTCCCTCTTCAGGAAGGTTTGCACTTTTTTGACTGATAAGCAGGTGCAGAGTTCTGGATGAACATCACTTTCTTGGGATCTTAGTTCTTCTTAATCCAAGGGTAAAAATAACTACCTCCAGAATCTTTATCAGATATTCCTCTATATTGATCTTCAGGTCAGCATTAATGAAGTGAGGGTGCATGACTTCCCCATCGCTGACGACAGCTCCAAACACCATGGCAGAGGTAGTGTGTTTTTATTCTGCATAACTGGAGGGGCCCCATACAGGTCATTAGAGGCAACTCTCGAGTTTCTCCAATTAGGGACTTCGTCTTCCATAAATATTTTCCCGCCCACAAAAAAATGCGTACTGTACAACCAGGATGTTTCAGGTGATTCAGTAGCAAGGAGCGTTTCTTTTTCTAAATAGTCTTAGATTTCGCTGTAAGAATGTTACGATGCCGTCTGCAATATCCCATTCATCCCATGATCTTTCCGTACTACATTAGAAACTATCATTTTGATCACATTTCGCTTTGTTGCCAGTTCAGTCATTGACTCTTGTGGATTTGCTGGAATGGACAATTATAAGCCACCAAGAAACATTCTGATGAGGATTTTATCACTTGTCGGACTATGAGCTTTCCTTTATATATCTTTATATTCCCTTAAGTTCGCTACAACACGATAAACAGTCTAAGGAGCCTAGCCAGTATATCTGATAATGTCAAACGTCTTATGCCCGGCGCGGAACAATTCACCGGTAAACATTCTATGGTTAAATTCTACACTGGCATTCAATTTTTTTAGTATTTTTACGTGGATAATCTGGAACATGAGACTCTAAAGAATTCAGGAACAAACATTTCAGATTGATAATTCCGCTTTTTAAAATTACTGCAAATTTATCGTTTAAACTCGGTATATATATATATATATATATTGAAATATTTAGGTATTTTTTTTCATCGACCCATATATTATTAAATACAACGAATATACTTTGCTTTATAATTTCTTTTTTATCATTATTTTTTTCGATTTTCCGTATAATCTTTTCTTATATCGAAATTATTAATTAAAGTTTCACAGTTATCAAAATTGAAAGCACTTGTGATAACCGTGGAATTTTCAATTAGATTTTAGATTTTGGTATAAAAAAGATTATACAGAAAATTGAAAAAAAAAATCACAAAGCAAAGTATAATCGTTGTATTGAATAATGTCTGCTTGAATATATATATATATATATATATATACATAGCTATATATATATATATATGTATATATATATATATATATGTAGGAAAAGTGTATGTCTAGCTGCATTTGTATCTTATCATACAAGAAAACATGTATGCGGATGGCTATTAAGCTCCCACCTCTTTTGGTTGAGCACTTTGTAAATATATTTACACCCGACGGGTATTTAAGCAATAAAGCAACGCCCACTATTAATTTGTTGGTAGACAAACCGATGGTTTGAGCACTGTGCGACGAGTAAGTTTTTAATTTAATAGACACTTGAGGAAGAATATCTATGGCTACTTATTCCTAGTCCGCTAGTTATAGCTGACGACTCTCAAAACAACGGTTGTAAGTTCGCTCCACGACTGAGGAAAGGTGTAAAATAGCCGCACCGATGAGTTATGACACAACGAAACAGTACAGTGTCTGGCTGACTATATGTATGTATGCATTTATAGAAATATATATACGAGAGAGAGAGAGAGAGAGAGAGAGAGAGAGAGAGAGAAAACGAAAAGTCCCTCTTTGCCGTTAATCCATATCCTATTTACGTGTTATTATTTTAGTCGATTACATTTTTTCCTTTCCTTTTCATTTTGCGAGTACATTCGACTAACTCTCTTAATTGACACCAGGTGTGGTATCAATCTGACTAATTCATGTTTATTGGGTTTAAACTATGCATTTTTTTAGTAAGTATTGGTGATGAGATGCCATATTTTGTATGTGGCTACATACAATTTAAACTTTTTATTATTTAAAATATTTTAAAAGAATAAACGTAATTTTTGTCGCCGAAAATATTTGGGAGTCAATAAATAGCCTAGGAAGTTTATGATATTGTGACTAGAGTCTTAATTAAAATGAGGCGTCTGATTTTTATATATAATATCTCTTGAAACTTTAATATTAAATTAGGTTCGAAATCAACAATGTTTGTCTTATTAATTACAAAGTTGCCTAAATTGTGTATGGGGGGAATTGAAGCATCTTTAAATGCCGGGATATTAAATTGGAGTCTAAAAGATGAAATATTAGAATTCGTATAAGTTTACTAGTTGTGCAGCCTATGTAAGCGTTAGTCCTTGTTAGTCCGTTCATACATTTATATATATATATATATATATATATATATATATATATATATATATATATATATTTATACATTACACATATATATACATATATATACATATATATAATGATTGCAACGTCTTGTCAGACGAGTGCCACTCCCTCAGACACTTAAAATCCATGAGCACAAAAATGACTTTTTTTTAGTCCTACCGGTGAATTCACACGCTCAAGCAGGCATGGTACTGAAGACGGTCATTGAGATCAATTATTACATGATTCCAGCATTTCAACCCTCCACGCGTCAAAATTTTTCCATCGCCACAGGACTATTTTTATAGACAAATGTCTGAGGGCGTATCTATACACAGATGATGTTACAGACTCTTAGCTTTGTACGACAGCAAAGTCTCTATCTCTCGGTTGAGACCCAGCAACAAGCAAGAGCAAGATAGCCAGCAACAAGTTAAACTGCAGACCAGTTTAATCCGGGTACTGGTCTCCCGCTTTATGTTTTTTTTTTTAAATCAGAGATTTGCTTCTTCTAGAAAGGTTGCCTTAACCACAGCTTACAGGATTCTTCTCCACCCCAACACAAACATACATACACACAAACACACACGGGGATAGTTAGCTGTTGACCCCGAATAAGGGTTCATTCGCCCTTTGGAAGGTCTTGTTTAATCCTTCAGGGAGACTAGCCACCCTCCTCACCAAACAAGTCAGGTGGGGGTACAAGTTTAGTCGTCGGTGACCCGACATTGAGGATGGTAGTACTGGATTATATGGTACAAGTAGCATATGATATGACCTGACACACATATATATATATACATATACATATACATACATATATATCTAGATACACACATATATATATATACATATATGTATATATGTGTATATACATACATATATATACATATGCATATATGTATATATGCATATATATACATATATATACATATATACATATATATATATGCATACATATATGCATATATATATATATATATATATATATATATGTATATATATATACTAGCAAAAGTACCCGTCGTTGACAGGGTTCAAAAACAGCCTACAGAAAATGGACTCTGATTTATGAAAGAGTAAAACGTTTTGAAAAGGAAGAGTTGTAAAGAGATAGCTTCGAATTTGGGAATATCAAAACCAAAGCAAGATATGATGACAGTAGGAATTAAACTAGATAAACCCCATAATTTATTATACCATACCTGTTCACAATGAAACACTTATCACAATATTCTATGGATCTATATTAAAAAACCTTGTTAAACTTTGTGACATATTTGCATTATATGGGTGTCAGGCGCGAACGAACACCCCATAATTTTATTATACTATATTTCTTCAAACTGAAACATAATTATTAAAGTATACTTATGCAGATAGATATGAAACGTCTTTAATTAAGTTTGTGCCTATTTCCATTCTATGGAGGCCAGGCGCGAATGCAGACTCTACAATTTTATTATACCATCCCTATTTAAGTTAAAACATATTAATCAAAGTATTATTATGTACATCTATATAAAAAACACTTGTAAACGTTTTTTTTTTTTAAAATTTCTAATCTTTTTGTTTCCATACTTTGTGGACCAGGCGCGTACGCAGACCCCACAATTTTAATGAATCATAATTATGCCAGATCAAACATACCAATTTCTGTGTCTCGATAGATCTTCTATCATTATATGTGATCAGTTTTCTATAATAGTCAACAATATAGGAGCCTTTTCGTCACCAGACACACACAAACATTCAGCTTTATATATATATATATATATATATATATATATATATATATATATATATATATAAATTTTTAAATTTGTCTTTCTTTTTATAAAAATATATTGAACTCAATTTTTTTTCTCATACCCAATTCGTGAATTATATTACGGAATTCTGTCTTTTGTATGACCCTGAAATATCTTCCAGTAACGCAATGATAGTGTATTCTTTTACATCTGGATAGTCCACTTTTACTAATTTTTTGGATTTTACCGTACTTGTATCAGACACTCCTTAACCGAACATCCATTTACGTGAAATCATTTTTCATTTTTCTCAATTCCCTCTGCTTCAGATTTTACCGTACTTGTATCAGCCACTCCTCAACCGAACATCCATTTACGTGAAATCATTTTTCATTTTTCTCAATTCCCTCTGCTTCAGTTTTTTTCTTTTACTTTTAGAAGGTACGCTCTATGGCTGACTTGTAGTTTGATCAAATGCTTTGTAAGCAAAATATGATTCAGCATTTTGCTAATTCCTCCCCTTCGATAAAAAGAAAAGTATTTCATTTCTTTTGTGTTTCTTTTTTGAAAATTGAATATTCTTTAACTCTTACTAAAGTGTTTCTTAACTTATTTTATTTACTCTTTGTTTATATATATATATATATATATATATATATATACATATATATATATATATATATATGTACATGCATACATATATACATATGTGTGTGTAATAATTATTTCATATAACTACGTAATTTTTTATTAAGGAGATATAATGTATCGGTTTTCAGTATTTAAACCAACGCTGAATAAGTGTGTAGAGCTAGGTAGAACTTTATGAATATATTTATGACTATTAAGCTATACAAGATCTTCCGCGTTGCGTCGCCGTAGAGAATAGTCAAGGTACGATGTATGAAATCCGTGAGTTTATATATCCACGTGGTGTTAAGTTTAGCTAGTTTACCAATCATATTCATTATTATTCTCTTCTGTATGTTAATGATTTATTACGCTAATGGTTAACATTCTCTCATATAAATGTTCTGTGAACTTTTTTTCTCCTATCTTTTTTGTTTTCTGTTGGGATAATGCACCATTACGTGAATGTGTCTACTTAATATGTGATCTTTTCTTTTCATGTACATGCTTGGGATATATTTTATATTTTAAATGTTAGTTTGGTGTAGTTTTTTTTATTAATTATTTATTTTATATTCTTACGTATTGTAATCCTAAAATAAGGTTTTATTTGTGCGTACAGTTGATTGTTATTTCGTTTTCTGAGTTTAATATGTTCTGGGTTTCTTTAAAGTTTAAGATGTAAATTTCTTCTTATTCAGATTGCTACATGTGTTGTCTAAATTTTTACAGGCACTGTTTTCTATTCGATTATTGGCAATCATCAATTTTTCTTGAGCTAATAGTAATGGTTTTAAGTATTGTTTTTCTCTGTTATTATTATGCTTTCATGGTCATAATATCTGGTTTTTAATTGAAGGAAGTAATACATGCATAGTAATTCTTGTTATTCGAGCTTTTCTTTTTAAATATTTTGAAGTCATAAAATTCTTTTGGTCAGAAATTAATTTCTAGTGCGATAAACTGTACAAAAGTTGTTATTTTTTTATTATTTACTTTCATATTTCTATTTTGATGATTGTTTTTATGGTTTGGGTTATTAAGGTTTCCAGTATTTACATTTTCGCTTTCTTTGTGTTATTATTGTTTCTGTATTGATATTTCTCCCGTATTTTCTATGGTTTTCTACTAGTCTCATTAAATATTTTACTATTGTGTGCTTTAACCTTCATTCCATACTTTTATCAGACGATTTAAGTGACCGACAGATTTAAGTTAATTTTATTGATAGTTTGATTTCAAGGGATTAATTTTAGAGAATTGTTTTTTCGATAAATATTAAGAAGTTATTTCAAGCTTAGTGTTTACCATCTGATTACAGAGCGTTGTCTATACTATAAATAAAATTCTAAACGTTTTATTTAGCTGTATGTGTACATATACCAATAAAACTTTCGAACCGATGCACCGAATTGAAAAATTCTTTTTTTCTCTCTCTGAAAGGTGTGAGTCTCTAGATTGTCCTTTTCTATATATAGTTCGTAAACAACAACGCTGAGTCACACAAAAAGCCCTAAATAAAAATATAGACACTATATCAATTTTTTTCTCATTTTTCCAACTATTTTAAAAGTACCCAGCTTGCCAAATGTGATCTGAAAATCTTTATTTAATGATTCCATTTTAGAGTTTCTAAGTAGCCCAGATATCTTCTAAAAAACTGTCAGAAAGCTCCCGCTTTCATTTCATAATACTACTACTCTCAAACAGTCCAAATATATTTGCCAAACCTGAAATAATACCCCGAACCCCCTTTTTTCCATAGTTTTAACGTTTGGAAATTTCTCGAAACTCATTTCCTAGAACACTATAAGCATGACCGCCAGGGAGGCTGCTTTAAGTTTGCTTTGGATACACATATAAAAAGAAGTTTTATCACAATTAATGTTCACTCTTGACAGAAGAGGAATTACCCAAAGTCACATTGCCATCTATAACTTTCCTAGATAGCCAATCCATAATACATAATCAGTATTAAGCCGGATAAGGCATTTACCTTGGTGAACATTACACAAGCTTTTCACTTCTAAAAGTTGCATCATATCTGAGTTACATTGGTGTCACTGTTTTATAGTGATTACATGGGATATACTCCGAAAAGGTTCAGATGGCGCAAAACAAAACAACCAAACCCGATAAAACAAAACCGAAACGTTATTTCATTAGTTAAGCTTCGTAAACGAAAATGCTATTTAAAACTTATGCATCACAAGCGAAAATGCTACTTTACACTTACGCTTCGCAAAACAAAATTCAATTAAAATTGGAACTGTACAAGCGTAAATGAAATAAAAACATTAAGTTTCCCAAACGAAAATTATATGTCAAACTTAAAACTGTCACCGTAACACACTATTTTAAAATGAAATGTGACAGAACGAACGACAGAGCCCGGTTAACTTGAACGAGGCTTGCCGATTGCATAGTCCATATCGGGAAAACTTGCGCCCCTTATATCTAACAAATAAAATAGCCAGCTCGAACACGCTTTTAAAGTCGCATTAAGATAACAGAAACAAAGCCGCATAAACGGATTATAGTCCGAAGACGTTTTTATTTCTAAAGACTCCATTCTTGTCTTTCTTGTGTTTCGGCTCGGCAAAAGGCATTCTTTTGTTTCGCTATCAAATTTTCCCATTTGTACATTGTGTTGCCGCATTATCTTCTATTTTCCTGACTTTTCTTTCCTCATATATAGTTAGCATAAAAATGGCGACTGGTAAAAGCGGTGCGCATAAGAAAAACAAACACATGAGAATGAGGTATAAACTCTTTTGTCGTTTTACACATTGTCTTATATTCCGCACACGAGATTGTTAAAGAACGGGTATTGTTACACTGTGTCGATTTGATCGGCGGTGTTAGCAAGGGAAATGCAATTCTAAACAAAAGGTGGACCAACAAAGAGATTTACTACATGGAAGCAATAAAAATGTTACTTAAAACACGTCTGATAGCGAAACAGATAGAGGAATCGAAGAGGGACAGACCGACGAATCAGTTAACTAAAGTAATCTTTTGGGTTCTGATGTGGCCCTTGTTGGCGATCCCCACGTCACATTGACCTAATCAGTCAAAAAGACGATCAACGATTGGACAATGTATTTGATAACGTATATTTTTAGAAGGCCATGCTGTGATTTTAGCTATGTTACTATGGCCAATATATAGGATGTGCTGGTTTGGAAGATTTAATGTCGTATAATGGAGAATTTCTCGCACTCATTTAAAGAAAATTTGGTTTGGAAAACATTAATTTTTTGTGGAATTAAATAAAAATGCATTATATTTTAGTTTTCGGAAAACAAATGTAAGATAATATATTCTTAAACCTCGACGCGGATGAAATGTAGATGGAAAATTTACACTAATATTCCCCCTTCTTCTTCCTCATCCTCTTTCATCATCATTATCACTATCATATTATTATAATCGTCATATTATTATAATCATTATGAACATGCGCTTGGGTGTTAACAGCACAAACCGAACCGCCCCTCCCTCGTTGTATCAGTTCAAAATGGCTGTTCGAGCAAGTCAACGTGTCAGCCAAGCAAGAAGCAAGATTTCGCACTGAAGCAAGAGTTTTATACAGTTGACTTTATAAACATACAAGCAACCCGTAAGTCGTTTCCAGGGCGTAAAACACGCATAAATAGTATATTTCAATTAATGCAGAATGTTTCTGTGTGTTAAACAGACCGTAGGTATTAAATGTAACCTTTTATTTCTTAAAAAAAAAAAATAAGTAAAAAAAGGGGAAAAACAGCGGCATTTGCATGCAAGTACTTTTCTTTTTTAAACAGTTGACTTCTTTAATTGGAATTCATTGAAATGAGTATTATTTATTAATTTTATTTATTGCGGATTATTATCCTCATCTTTTCTTAGCTGTTTCACGATGTTTTGGGCAATCTTCGGAGCCCGTGGCGCAGTCGATAGAGACGTTGAATATCTACGGTTCTAGGTGAGAATTGTCTGAAGATAGCGGTTTCAATCCTACCCAAAGCCACCCGGGGGATTTCTTGGCCAAAACGTGGTGAAATAACGACAACTATGGATGGCAGTAATTACTGTGGATGCAGTCAGGAGATTCAGAGTTCCTATCCTGTTGCGGTTATCACGTGACGAAGGCCAGAGGAATAGTTGTCCGAAACATCGTGAAACAACTAATAAAATATGAGGATAAAAGTTCGCAATAACTAAAATTAGTTGACTTCTTGTAAGTAAAAATATACTCGAGCTGAGATTGAAACAAAAACCTAACAACTGCGAATCAAGTACGCTAACCATTAGGCCAGCTGAACACGATTTTAAAAAAGTGTTTACAAACCTACTCATTTCTAACATAATTAATCTGTCATGTGAACGATTCACGCATGTACATTGACAGATTCAGGCATATATATTGACAAACAAATAAGCATCTGATGATCCCCCGTGTACCATTTTTTTATTTGACCTTTCAGCTGCACTTATGAACGAATAAAAAAAGCGATTAAAAAGTTTTACACGTGCCTGAATACGTATATACTAAAGTTCAAGTATGTTGAAAAAATCCGTTGAGTATATAGGTTGAGAAGTCTTCTCATACAGACACACACATTTTATATCTATATATCTACGTGTGTGTGTGTGTATTTGTTTTAATTTACAAGTGGCATTCGTTTAAACAGGCTAAGCGGATGATACATCTATTATGATGAATGGGCGTTATATCGAAAGGGATAGAAAATATCCTCTCGCCCATGGCTGCTATATCTGGATTCGGAAATTGTGAACCTCCGTAAATCAAAAACTCACATGTTTTAAAGCTCTTCCGGTTTGGTGGAATTCTAATAGATATACATTTTGTTTAATTTCCATTCATAAAAAAAAAACAGTTGGAATTCAGTGGGTTTTTTTTTTAATAATTGTGTTGGAGGAGCCATTCCAAATGTAAAGTTTTATAATGTCTTAACTTCAAAAGTTGAAGATCTACGAAGATGGGAATATACTATTAAAACGATTGACATTTTGTGGTCCAGAATTTATTTTTCTACTTAATCATCACCATTCTAAATACCATTTTGCCAGGAAGTTAATAACAGAAGTCTGATTCTGACGCACGTATATGACAGAAGTTGTTTTCCTAGAGTCTATCACCGTCAATATCTACAATAAAGAGATGAAACTCTCAAGTCATGAATGAATAAATTCAGTCATCCATTTGCAATTTGCAATCCCTTCTTATCCACTATGCCGAAATGGAAAAAGAGGAGGCATTACTTTTGGAACAGATACCGTGCTTCTTAATGTAGGAATATTTGGTTAATAATTAATGATTAAAGTAGTAAAGATATTTAAAAATAATAACAAATTCATTTTAATTAATAAGAAAGTTGATTATTTGTATATAATTTAACGAATTGTGGAGAGAAAGCATTATTCCCTAAAAAAAAAAACCTTGCCTAAAATATAACGTAATTTTTTTTTTTAAATTAACATGAATTCGTATTTTTAGATTTATGGCAACCATGAGCAAGTAGATATTTTCTACTTTACAGAAATAATTTGCCTCAAATTATTTTTTATTTATTTTCAAAATATTGATTCAATCAACAGCATAAAAAATGCAAGGCTAAATGAAAAAAAGGTAGCTACGATATGCGCTTTATTTTGTATTAGTTTAAATATCAGCGATAAAACGTACAATCTAAATTATTCATTTCTATTGAAGTTAATATAGGGTCCACATTAACGTATTTAGCCGTACGAGAGCAGTTGAATACTGAGATTGTATTTATTAATCAATTTAAAAAATGTTGTAAAAGTAATATTCTCCTGAAGGTTGATGGTTCAATTCTCAGTGTAGTCGACTGATCCAGTAATAGCAAACCGAAAAAGAGCATGTTACTCACGTGAAATAAATAAAGGACTGCGTTCAGAATTGCGTCCAAATTCTTGAGTTCCACAAGATACGCCTGAAGAAGAACCGAGGTTACATCGACGGAAACGTTATAAAAGAGGCACTTAAAATGAGAATAGCAGTTCGAATAATCTGAATAATGCGAAAAAATTAAGTTATTACAAGATATACAGTGTAACCCGGATATAAGAGGCTCATTATGCTGTCCCTACAGCTCTCTTATATTCGGGTTATACTTTTATCCCGGGTTCTAATAGCCGGGTTACACTGTACACTAACACAGGCTCTAATTTGGAACCAGAGGAAATCTCTCTTATATCGGTTTTTATTATAGTCAGGTATATTATATCCGGGTTAAAATAAGTTTCGATCAGTTATCTAATTTGACATGTCAGTTGCTCTCCTGAAAAAAATAATCAGTTTCCGTTCTCAGTCGTATTCACTGTTTCATAAAGATATGGTAAACTCAGTGTCGTAGCAAATATTTTTCCACCCGGGGCGGTCGTAAAATTTGCCTCATCCCCCCCCTGCTCTCCTTGATAACTTTCAAAATTCCAGAAAGTCCTAAAAATATTTATTTTCATGGAATTGCAATCAAGGACTTAAAATCAGTTTTAAAACAGTATTAAATTAAACTAATAATTTTAATATTTGTATTTTCTATTTTCAGCAGCCCAAAATGCTGCTCCTTTCCTCCCCTTTGCTACGCCACTAAATTCTATTTCAAAGGAGCCTAATAGATACGCTTATGGATTGTTTTGTATACTGTTCAGATTAAAAAACAATACATCAATCAATTGAAATAATGTATTTAATTTACGCCTGTCATAGCAATAAAAAAATGAACCGATCCTTGAAGCGAATTATCAATACAACTGATTGAATTTATCTAAAATACCTCTGCTGGTATATATGTTTTCTGCTGGTATATATGTTTTCTGCTGGTATATATGTTTGCTGCTGGTACAGGGTGGGCCAAAATAAGGGTCCTATTTTTAAAAATTCATAAATTCATGTAAGTTTTAAGAAGTGTTTTTCGGCCAAAATTTGTTTTGTTTATTTCAAAAAGATCTCGGAAGGGTCAGTCTACACACACATAAAGTTTGGTAAGTTCAACTTTTATTTTGTGGAAGTTATTCAAATTTAAAGATAGGACCCTTATTTTGGCCCACCCTGTATATATGTTTTCAATGATAAACATTATTTATAGACTCTTCTATGTCGCCATTAAATACCTTGGTTTACTATTATACGACTTAACAAAGCCAATAGCCACTCGAGGATAAAGGTTGATGAGAGGAAATAAATTGTGAGGTGAGAAATAATGATCATTATAAGAGGAATAACCTCCGTCAATAGAATCAACTGTGTTTGTTTACTTAAAGGACGGTTTGTTAAACGATTTTTCGACATTGGACGTGTAGATGGCTAACTTATAATTAAGCAATCCCGCGTATATTTTTCGCAGACGTAAAGCACTATCAACACTTTCCCTTACTCTAAATATAAACGAAATTCTATAAACAAGCTTCATTCATAGTCCCCCCTCGCCTGTGGAACTCTGTTTTAATTGTCTGCTTTCCAACTAACATGGTCATCTTCAAGACGAATGTAAACAAGTCTTTGTCAAGCTGAAACTCTTATATAATCAAATTTTACCCGATTGCAATCAGTAAAGATCAATCCGCTGTTACTTTAGTGACTACTTGACACTCATTAACCCTTATACTCGAGTGGCCCTCAAGCCTTGATAAGCGGTGATTCCCTTGTAAAAATAATCTTTATGAGGGAGATCCCGTGGAAATTTTACCTGTCGCTAAAAGTATCGAAGAAAAAAGAAGCCACTTTATATTGTAGTAGAGACGCGAAATCTTATGGGGGGGGAATTCACCAAGATGAATCAAAGATTGGAGCACAGCCGGGTATGTTTCATTAGCTAGAGAGGCTAGCTGCTTATCATCGGTTAGAAAGGGTATTAGTTATAAGTGAACATTTTTATTTTTTATTACATTTTCACCCCAAACAAGGCACATTACCACTTTAGTGTAGGGGCTACTATCAGGGGCAACAACTACTGGGGCACAATGTAGGGATTTGGGCAGCAAGATGTCGGTTCACGTTACACTTGAACTCCTGCATGTCAGTACAGTTGGGAAAGCAGGGACTTGGAATGGAATTCCAGAGTCTAGCGGTTCTGGGGAAGAAACTACTGGAGTAGAAATATATTTTACATCTAGGGATCTCTACTGCGTGGGTGTGGGATTTAGCTGCCTGTCGGGTTTGTCGAGGGTGTCTACATCGTGGGGGCACAAGTGTCTGCAGTTCGTCAGAGTATTCACCATTAAAATACTTGTAGAACAAACAGAGGTATGCAACAGTATATTTTTATGTTTATTTTATGCCAACACATATAAAAGTGATCTGTGTGGAATGCTCCTAGATGAGGGAGCCGAATTAAATCTACAAACGTATATGACACTTTATTAGATAGAGGATTGAATATGTTGTTATGAAATTTCTTGAACGATAGAAAGCGAATTTTCTATTTAGTGTAAATGATAGAAGCTAGCCTTATGTCATGATTGCAAATAGGAAACAGTTTTAAACAATCACCTAAAAGTAAAAGTTTAAAAGAGAAATCATTTTGAATGAAAGAATATAATACGACTTTAAGTATCAAAATTAGACAATACTTCAAAGTACTAAAATTATTTCACTGCATCTGTGACTGATGCAAGAAGTAAAGAGCTGTAATGCAGAAAAAAATAGTCGCTGTGGATAACTTGAAAAATGTTGTACACCAAATAATGTTAGATCACTTTTGATTAAATGAATAAAATGTTTTTTTTTTCTAAGCCTTGATCGGCAAAACCGCCTAGAACATTGTAATACAGCCTATACTAAAGAGGTTTTTAGGTTTAGAAATGATGCTGTCAATGTTATCAATAAACGAAGAGCTACTTGGGGCAAAGTAGTTATACACGGTATTATAAGAAAAGTATATTTACAATGTAGATTCGCCAGTAAAGCCTCCTATTTTTAACTCAAAAGATTAGTAAGCTACGAAGACGGAAGCAATGCAATAAAACGAGCGGTATTCTGTATTCTAAGATTTATTTTTCTCGATAGTCACCATCATTCTCGATGCTCTTTGGTCAAAAATTTAATGACGCATCGCTTCTGAGGCATGTCCATGACAGTGGTTGCTTTCGTAAAGTCTCACATCATCAATACCTGAAACAGAGAGATGAGTGTTTTAAGTCATGAATGGATAAGATCAGTTGTCATAACAATGCAATTTGCAATCCAACTTCATCCAGTCGGGCGGAATAAAAGAGGGAAACGGAGGCATTACTTTAGGAACACATCTCGTAGCATTCATGGGGAAAAAAGAATACGACAGTAAACCGAAACGGATTATTTTTTCAGTAGAGCAACTGGAATGTCAAGTTAGATAACTGATCGAAACTTATTTTATACAGTGTAACTCCAATATATGAGAGCCGAATATAAGGAAAACGGATATAAGATTTTCTCTGGTCACAAATAAGAACATGTGTTAATGTACAATGTAACTCGGATATAAGAACACCAGATATAAGTATAACCCTGATATAAGAGAGCCGCATGGCTTGCAGAAGTTTCTTATATCCGGATTACACGGTATATCTCTAGATAACTTAATTTTTCGTATTATTTCGATTATTCAGCCTGCTATTCTCATTTGAATATAATTTTAATAATGTTTCCGTCGATCTGACCACAGGCCTTTTTCAGGTATATCTTATTGAACTCGAGAATTTGGATGGAATTCTGAACGCAACCCTTTATATAATTCACGGAAGTATCATGCTCTCGTCCGGTCAGCCATGACTGGATAGAGGTCCTAAATACTTCAAAATTATATTTTTCTGTCGAACTCTCAATCCTCAGAATCATAGGAGAATACTACTTTTACAATATTTTCTTTAATTAATCCCTGTATATATATATATATATAAAATGAACATATTTTCCCCCTCTGATTTGGATCTTAATAATCAAGATATTTCATGCAAATGTAATATGTACAAACTACAGCACAATACCTGAGGTGTGTTATAGGCATATTACCTCTCCACTTCCTCAATAATCGTAGATTTCTATATTTTTTCTGCTGAGAGTTCACTGCCAAAATCGGTTAGCATCAATGGAAGAAGTAAAATCTTTTCTCTTTAATTAATTCCTCCTGCCTTGTCGCCACGTACACCGTTGCGGAATCGTTCACAAGGAACAGTTACGAAGGAACGCCGGTTTCAGTTTTCTGTACTTCGTAGTTGCTTAAAATACCTGGAATTAAATTTTACCGTGCCTTTCCATTCGATGCTTCCTATTGGATGAAATACACCACATAATTAACCAATAGCGACATTCCCACAAGCATTCATTTTTATCCAACGCTCACTTTTACGTTGCTTAATTACTGTTCCCCCAACATTTTTACACTAAAAACAAAAGATTCTTTCCATTTAGTTTTATAAAATTATCATTTAAAACATCATTTCCGTTTTCTTTCGTTTTGTAGTTGCTTAAAATACTGGAATGGACTTTTAACGTTCCATTTCTTTCTATGCTTTCTACTGGGTGAAATGCACCATGGACTTCATCGAAACGAAGGGTTATTTATGCCATTTTTTTTCGCTTTTCACAGTGTTTTTTGTTTTTGTTTTTCCGAACACGTTCATTATTTTTTACCCTTATTTTTATTTTTTGTTTTCCCGATTTATTTTTAAACAGGTTTGACGTTTCTCCGCTGTTTTATTTTTTTGATTTTGGTTTTTCCGATTTTTTAAGAAGTTTAACATTGTTTTGTTTTAATGTTTAAACAGGGTAATTATTTCGCTTATTCTTTACTTTACCTCCCTCTTACACACACACACACACACACCTCCAAAACTCTGGGCAATGCCGGGTACCTCCGCTAGCACATAAATAAAATGCCAAAATTCAGATGTTCTTTTGCGACGATTTAGAGTGTACTTTTTATCGATGATATTAAGTTGGTGCAAAAATAATGTCGTTTTTGACGTTCACTTTCATGTCAAAAGAAGACATTATATTTTCACCAACATGATATTTAAACTAAAGAATAATAAAACGCATATCGCAGCTATGTGAAAGGCTTCCAAAATTCTACACAGAGCTCCAGTTTCTAGCGAAGAAATTGTTAGCAACACACTGAACAATATGGAAATAAAAATCCACTGAGAAATATAAATAAAGAGAGAAAAACAGGAAGCCCTAATGAAAATAAGAATCGATTCATAGAACATTAGAAAACATAAAACAGAAATATAAAGCGAAAGAAGAACAATAATACTCGATCAAAAACTAGAATTGTCAGAGAACAAAAAAATAGGAGAAACAAAAGAAAAAAACAGTAACGAATATAACGACAGATACCTATCCTAACGTAAAAAAGAAAGAAAGAGGGGAATTAGCAAAATATGAGACGGATGATTAAACAAAGGGAGATGAATCGGTATTCAGTTGGAATCACTGACGATGGCTCGAAGAGACCCATAAAATTATTTTTGTTCGACTTAATTTAAAATTTTCGAGTTCATTTCACTACTTTAGAGATATTGCCTTTCGAAATGACTCTCTTTCACGTTACTAGCAAACGATTGCATAAATGCATAAGTAAGACCTTATATACACGCAACCACATACCTGTACATAACCGCATGAAATGCAATTGAACGTAGATACGTTTATATTAAAGAGTATTGAATACACAAAATCAATATGCCAAATTATTTAGATTTTTTCTAGCATAATTACACCCCTCTCTTCGTGTAGTGTAACACTTAAAGTGGTAGAAGAACATAGGATGTTGTATATGCTAACAAACAGGGAGACTCGGCGATGATCGGGATTGGATATATAAAATCTGTATATATACATGTGTATATATATATATATACATAAATATACATATACATGTAAATGTATACATATACATATATACATATATATAAATATACATATACATGTAAATGTATACATATACATATATACATATATACATATACATGTATATGCATACATATACATATATATATTCATGTATATGCATACATGTATATATATGCATGTATATATACATATATATATACATATACATGTATATATACATGTATATATATATACATATACATATATATATATACATGTACATATATACATGTATATATATACATATATACACATTATATATACTCATTATATATATATATATATATATATATATATATATATATAAGAGCAAATAGTTAATAAAACATGTTAAAACACTTCGAAAAAGAGTTAAAAACATAGTTAGTCTGAAAAGGAACCACTTGAGATAAACACATTTTAATCATACATACACACAGACACACACACACACACACACACACATATATATATATATATATATATATATATATATATATATATATATATATGATTAAAATGTGTGCATCTCAGTGCACGCATACATTTATATGAGAATTTTACACAATTATCTATGTTTTTATTTTTGTTATTAAAATGCTTTAATTGAAGATGTAGCATCCTACCAGATGCCAGATATTTACCCGATATTTCAGACATTTTAGCCGGGAGATCTGTTTAAGATTCCAACCGTTCCTTTAAGGATTATTATTAGGTTCTTTTTCATTATGTTGGTGTTTGCTTTATTGACCCGACAGAGAAGTGTGACACAAGGATTAAAGATGGAAAAAATGTTTAAAAAGAAAACATTCTGGCTATTAAAAATTGCCTGAATCAGCCCGTCGGCATTTCTAGGCTGAGGTGTCTCAGGCAGTAAGCAATATCCTTATTTCATTCCTGAGAATGAAACAAGACTTGAGGAAGGTGGATCTCCTAGAACTTCCCAGGACGAATATGCCAGCCCGACGAATATGTCGACGAAACGGCTCAATTACCGTCTAACTGATTGCAGAGGACGTATTCTCAGCTAGTCTGTACCAGGCCTACGCCCATAAACAGCGTAATTTATTTAGTTTTGTGTGTTTTCAATTTTTGTCTCAACCTTTGTAATATAAAGTTAATATAACTTATAACAAACTCTTCTAGTATATCATTGTGAACACATATTTAGGTGATTTAAAAAAAATATATTTTCAGAAATTAGAAAATGTTGTTTTTAAATTTTACTTTGTTCTATTTTTACAACATTACATGCAATGAAATTGTTTGCTAGTGGAAGTACGAAGAGGGATACAAATGAAGAAACAGAGAGAGAAAGAGAGAGACATAAAAGACACGTATATACAAATAGAGAGTGAACAAAAAAACTACTATGATATCACTATGATAAAGAGTTGCTGTATAGTACTTTGAATATTTTTAAAGATGTTGTACATTGAATTCGTAATAAATGTTATAAAAACCGACCCACTTGCATCCCCGTGTCTATAGCGCGATGGGTTAAGTGACAGCGTCGTTATCTCAATATTTCAGGTTCAATCCCAATCATCAGATGTATCTTTTTTCTCGATTTTTAAACATTTAATATTGAAACGAGGTTATTTATACCATTTTTTTTCGCTGTGTTTTTTTTGTTTGTTATTGTTTTGTTTTGTTTTTCCTTTTTGGGGTTTTTTTGTTTATCCGATTGTTTTATAGAAGTTTTACGTCCGTTCGCTGTTTTATTTGTTTTGTTTTTTTCCGATTTTTTTTTAAAAAGCTAAACAGGGTTATTAATTCGCTTATTATTTGCCCAACCCCCGACATACACAACTCCAAACACTCGAGCAACGCTGTCCTTTTTTTTGGGGGGGGGGGGAAGGCTTGTTTTTCCGAATTTTTAAAATAAATTATACGTTCGTTGGCTGTTTTTTTTGGGGGGGGGGGTCCGGTATTTTAAGAAGTTCTTTACTCCCCCCTACACACACCTCTAAACGCCCAGGCAACGCCGGGTACCCCCGCTAGTCATATATATTTTTTCCACCAACCTAATATAATATTTTATGTTATAAAAGTGATTAAACTATAGCTCCACTCGCTTAAGAAGACAGAGAGATTGTATGGAGCATTGTTGTCACATTTGGAGTGGTACATCTGTTACTAGTGTCTCATTGCAGGACAGGGTTCAGAAGAGAGTCGCCAACTTGATAGGTCCTGAACTGTAATCTAAGCTTCAACCTCTGTCCCATCGACGAAATGTTGCATCCGTCTGCCTGTTTTACAAATACTTTAATGGTGGATTCTACGACGAACTACAAACTCTTGTACCCTCTCGATGTAAATACCCCCGACAAACACGACATACACCAAAGTCCCACTCCTACGCAGTAGAACTGCCTAAATGTAAGACATCCTTTTACTCTAATAGTTTCTTCCCTAGAACTGCTAGACATTGGAATTCCTGTCCGGGTTCCTGCTTTCCTAAATGTACTGACATGCAGAAGTTCAAGTGTAATGTGATCAGACGTTTTGCTGCTCAATTCCCTAGAAAGTATCTCTGCAACTCGTGTCCCTGATGGTAGCCCCTTCATCAAAATAGAACCGTGCTTTGTTTGGGATGAAAATTTTATAAAAAATGTCATTCAATGAGATAGTTTCTTGAGCGGAAAAATGATCTTAATATTTCACCAGAAACCTTACCATAATATTTAATACGACATTTCTCTACAAGCCTGTAGATCTATATTCATATGACACATTTACCTAGAACTTTTCTAAGGAGGAACTTCCACCAATTTATAATGCAAGAAAGAAGACTTGAAATAAAGTCATGTAAATTAATTACGTATTTTATGATGATAATTTCTATATGGGAATTGTAGCAGAATCTTTCGCACATGTTCAAGGTTGATTACAATGATGTTGTAATAAAGCTTATTAATTAGAAAAGTATTGACTCTCATTAAGGTAAATGTAAGTTACTGCATAATTCTATGAATTAGGTATTAATAATTGATATCTATAGAACCTTATATAATAAGTAATATATATATATATATATATATATATATATATATATATATATATATATATATATATATATCCCAGTATGAGTGTCCTGTGTTGCCTGGGTGTTTGGGTGAGGTGTATGTTGAGCAAAAAGAAAGTGGTGAAGGCGGGCTCGAACCCGTGCCGCAAAGAAGGAATAGAACGGGAAAAACCTGACGTTTTTGCTGTTAAGGCCACCGCTTAACCGGAAGTG
Organism: Euprymna scolopes; assembly: GCF_053919585.1. Taxonomy (NCBI): domain Eukaryota; kingdom Metazoa; phylum Mollusca; class Cephalopoda; order Sepiida; family Sepiolidae; genus Euprymna; species Euprymna scolopes. The sequence goes on along the minus strand of NC_136487.1, from coordinate 78,621,768 downwards.
ACGTAGATTTTAATAAAGGCTAGACAATCGACAGGAGAGGATAACTTAAAAATTTGGGCGAAAAAAGCGACCCACATGTAGAAAAGTGCCCAGTGGAAGGTGCAGATATTAATGTTTTTAGCGAATTTTTCGATATTTGTCATCTAAAAGGTCGAACTTAAAAACGATACTGATCTTGTAAAAATTCATCGCCTCTGTCGGAATTAAAGGCAGTCATGCAAATATATATGCATACATTTATTTATTGGTAGCTCCAATTTGAGACACAAACCGATTGCTTGCCCTATCTCTGAATACACTTTATGTAAAATTAAAAATTTTTTACACCAGAAATTGCCTGAGTAATTTGGTAAAGACCGAGGCGGTAAATTTTTTTTTTAATTTGACCCCTATTATGACCCCTTCAAATTTATTGTTTGCGGTTCAAATCAAGTTGTTCAGCAAGATCCAGGTCTAAGAAACCTATATGTAAAATTTCAAGTGTTTAGACCCCAAATTCTCGGAGGAGGTTTGTGGAGTACTCAAAGGTCAAATCGTTGCACTTGGACCTCTTAACAACCAAATTTCCGACCGAAAACCGATTTCAAAGATGTTCCCAAATCTCAGTACTCTGTATATAGAAATTTCGAGTTTGTAGACTCAAAATTGACAGAGTTATTGCGTAGCGAAATGTACACACAAAGACACACAGATACGCAAACACACAGATACAAACACAGATACACAGACACGTTCATTTTCTAGATATATGAATAGATATGTGTACATATGCATATATATGTATTCATATATATGTATATATATATTGTTACAAATATGTGAAAAAAATATATAATGTGAGACAATAATTACTTTTAATTTTATAAAAAAATGTCGAGAGAGAAAAAGTTTTATCGCGCTTTATATTGTCGTCTGCTCTCAGTGAATTTCTAAACATCCGGAAAAAGAAAGAGAGAGAGAGAGAGAACATACGAAAATACAGCGAGGGGACGCCTATAAACTGTAAAGAAAGAGAGAGGGGAGAGAGAAGATATGAAACTAGAGAGAGGGAAAGCTGCAGGCATCCGCCTCGCGTGTTATTGAGCGAGTGACGCGAGAGAGATGCAGGTACATACAATGAGAGAGGGGCGCCAAATAGAGAGAGAAAGGTATACCATTAGAGAGAGGGAAAGGAGCGGCGCAGGGTGGCGAGACAGTTACGATATAGCAGCCGAGGAGGAGGGTCAGGGAAGTGACATTGTTGGCGATGGTGACGGCGTTTGTGGTGCTGACGACGGCGAAGAAATGAACGATATATTTGGACGACAGAGAAAAAGAAAAAAGGCGATAATGAGGAAGTTGTTTTCATATATGAGAGAGATATATATAGAGAGAAAAATAAACAATCGACTCACTCAGAACCGGGTTTTAAATATTTCTGTCGCATTCCTTTCTTTTGAAACAATTTCATTCCTTCGTCCATTGGATACATCGATGTATCCAATGGACGAAGGAATGAAATTGTTTCAAAAGAAAGGAATGCGACAGAAATATTTAAAACCCGGTTCTGAGTGAGTCGATTGTTTATTTTTCTCTCTATATATATCTCTCTCATATATGAAAACAACTACAAAAACAAAAACACAAAAAGGATATCCTTCCATTTTGGAGTTAAAAGCAGACGACAGGGTGTGAACTGTTTATTTCTGTTGCGCGGAAATTCTCTCTCGAATCTATTTCAAGTTTGTTTGTTCATCCAGTTACACATTCTCTTTTACTTTCGTTACCATATATTTTTATATATGTAAATAAAACTGTGTTAATTTTTCCATTGGCCTCGGTATTGTTACTTGGATGTGTTTCCCCTGTCTTGTGTTTATAAATGTCTTTCGAGAAAATGGATATATCCCTCTCGTATCTAAAAACCCGGGAAAACTAATTTCTTTCAAATATTTTTTTTATATTTTGTGTTACGACTTTTACCCCTAGACATTCCGGGTCGTAACATACATTGGGCTCTCGTCCGGGATTATCCTTCTCCAAAGACACTAGACAGTGGACACATTTAAAGTAACAAAAGGTGCTTAAAAAAAAGATGGCACTGGTTCAAGCATTCCTAGAGTCAACGTCATTTGAAGAACTGTGCAAGATGAAAAAAGATGACATATTTTCGATAGCGAGAGAGTATGAGTTAGACTACAGACCGAGTATGCGGAAAGCCAAACTAATTGAGATAGTGACGGAACATTTGGTCGATAATGACCTAGTGGACGAGTCCGTGTTGCGGATTTTGACAGAGAGCAGACCTGTACCCTGTCAGGAAAGAAGGGAAGAATTCGACATCTCCAGAAATATCCGACTCGTACCGACGTTCCACGAAGAAAATGTGGACGGGTATTTTCTACATTTTGAGAAGATAGCTTTGAGCGCTAAATGGCCCAGGGATGCATGGCCGATGCTGCTACAGACGGCGCTGAAAGGAAAAGCACAGGAAGTATATATCTCCCTATCTTTAGCAAATTGCACGGACTACGACCGCCTGAAACCTGCCATCCTCCATAGTTACGAGTTAGTGCCTGAGGCATATCGGCAACGATTTCGGTCAGCCCAAAAGGAAGAAGACCAGACGTACGTCGAATTCTTCCGTCAGAAAGAAACTCATTTCAATAGGTGGACCTCGGCTAAAGATGCAACCTTTGATTACGAAAAACTCCGTCAAATGATCTTGATGGAGGAGTTCAAGAGCTGCCTTCCTAGTGAACTAAAATTATTCCTGGACGAGAGGCGGATCGACACAACATACGAAATAGCGATCCTTGCCGACGAGTACGCCCTGCGCATGCATGCGAGGGAAATAAACCCCTAAAATTATCCGAGACCCGCTCGAACCCCCGGGAAACAAGTAGCGTTACCCACAGCTTAGGGCATAGTCCAGACAGTAAGATATATCGACCCCCTGACATCAGAAACAGATCCCCAAACAACTCGATCCGACCACCCACCTATCAAATGACAAAGACACACATACGCCTGTAACGTGCTATTATTGCAGGAAGGTTGGATATATTGCAATGAACTGCCCCGCAAGGGAAAATGTGAACTCGATGAAAAGACCACTTGGTAAACCGCAAGGCTTTATCACCACCTACCAAACCCCTGCAGATAACGACGGCAGTAAAATCAGGGAAGAGTTCCAACCATTTGTGTCGGATGGTCTGATATATCCGATAACTGACCACACGAATTGGTGGAAAGTAAAAATCCTTCGCGACACTGGAGCAACCCAATCGCTGGTTTTAAAACAGAGTATGCCATGCGAGTCACAGACAGCAACAGGAGAATCCGTCATAATTCGCGGAATTGGGGGAGGTATATTAACGTACCGATCCACCGAATCTCTCTTGATTCCAACATAGTACGTGGTCTGGTGGAAGTAGGCGTAGTCGATAGCCTACCCATGAAGGGTATCTCGATGTTACTCGGGAATGATCTAGCCGGCGAAAGAGTTGTTCCCCACCCGAGAGTGATGGTGGAGCCAAACACCTCAGAAAACACTGAGATGATAGAGGAACAACACCCGGCATCTTCCCAGCGTGTGCAGTAACCCGTGTCCAGTCCGCAAAAAGAACAGCAGAGGAAAGGTTAGAGGCAAAAGATCGGTCCAGGGAAGATGAGGATAGGTTAATCAGCTGCAGATGTGGTGGTCACCCAGTGGCTGGTGTAGAATAAGGCTAGGAACTTGTTCATCCTCTCCAGCTTGAAGATAGTGTCCGTGTTGTATTTTAGTTCCTTGGAAAACATGAGCATCTTCATACAGTAAATGTCTCTGGCCATCCAGCGGGCTTGGTGAATGGCACCTGGCTTGGCCCAGTGAATACATCGAGGAGGTTCCTCACCAAGCAGGATCAGGCGCAGCTCTGCCACCTCTCTGTAATCTGCCCTTGGACTTGCTTCCTCAAGGAAATTACTTAAGACTGCAATTGTGCTTGTCTTCTTCTGTTTCAAGTCTTGTTCAACTAGGCCCAGAACTCTTGGGCAGCCCTTAACCAACTGCTCTCAATTCTCTTTCACATTGCTGAACATTGGGTTGTCAGGACTCTTTACCTTGCTGAACACAGCCTCCCATACACTTCCAATTATTACCTCTGATATGTGATGGCGACAAGCGAAGTAGAATACCTTTTTGCCTAGTTTTTCTTCAATAAGCTTCGCTGCACCCTTGTTGATGCCACTGTTGCTTGCTGTGGTATCAAATAGCAAGCCTACAATGTTGTCTGTGAGACCCCATGCTTCTATCAGTTCCAATGTAGCATTACACTTTTGGATTCCTGTGGAACTTTCTATGAAGGGCACACCAAGCAGCTTCCCTTCTTCATACTGTGGAGTAGCAGAGACGAGCACTGCAAGACTTTCCACTGGGTATCTTTCACCAAGAACATCCCGTAGAAGTTTTCCATCCCAGTGTAGTGCGCAATAATCTGGCGGACTTTCCTTGAGTTATTCATGTAATTTTGGCACAAGTTATGACGAGTGTTTATCCTATTTCGTCTTGTATAACAAAGTCATCAAGATCTGCGCCTCCTGCCTTCAACACTGAAGACACCATGGCTGTGGTCTGGTTGTCAGAGAGTGACAACCGATCTGCAGTGATACAAATCTCTTCACTGGTCATAACTGAGTGTGGGAAGTGTAAGGTTATCGTACTTGGTTTTGATGAACAGCTTGTTGCATTCTGAACCCTCACCAGTACCAGGACCTTGACTGTCTCTGGGTCTTCATCACTTGAAATTTTCCCTACTTCTGCTGCTGCAGCAGTCACTGATGGTAACATTCTCTCTTCTCTTTCTTCTCGGAAGCTTTTCTCTCTAGACTTCTTCTCAAACACCTTATCATGACCTGACATGTGTATCAGGCGAGTGGTCTGTTGGTCCAAGTAGAAATTGACGTCCTCTTCATTGGTCTACTTTGTGATCAGCCTGTTGCTTCTCATCTCCTCCACAACATTCTTTGCTCCAATATCAAATAACTTGTCTAAGTCCTTCAGAAAGTTGGCTCGTTTCTTATCCTCTGGTTTGTTATTTCTTCCCTTGGTTTTAACAATTTTCCTGTACTTTTCATGGAGAATCATGAAACGGTTGACTGCATTTGGTCTAGTTAGTGTTTTAATCCTTGCCATATTCCAGAATGGCAAAACGACATCCACTGTATCATGGGCTAAAGACCTATTGTCACTGTTGGGATTATTATTCCTCAAATGCAGGAAATACAGGAACACCTGGCGATTAGTAGGAAGTTGAGAGCCCCTTATGCTCGAGCTGGGTTGCCCAATGAGATACACATCACTGAATTACCTTGTGGTAGGAGTTGCCACCTTTCTTCTCTTTTCAGTTGGTTCATCCCGTTCTCTTGTATCGCTGACCACTTTCCCACAGCGTAGTTGTCTTCCAGATGCCATGTTGTCAGCAGTTCACAAATCTTAACAAATCATCTTTAACTTACAATCTGAAATGAATAGATAAAACATACTTAGTGATAATAAATTATATACATGCATTAAGAGTAACATTTTTGAGATAAAGTTATGTATTATATGATGGCATCCTTTCAAAGCATAAAAATATATATGTCTGTGCATTACAATTAGTTAAAATTTACACAGGTGTTCATGTGTTCACTACCATATGCAAGAAAATTTTATTAGCTTTCATTTAGTACCACTTTCAATGCTATAGCATCAACCTCTGGAAAGCTACAATGAAAATAAGGGCATAATATTCCAAATTTTGCAGCGTTTTTGAAAAACGTCAACAATAAAATTACATGGCTCTTGAGGCAGGCATAGCCAAGGTCCAAGATCACAATAACTAATATATTTAGCTAATTTAGACCTTGGAGAATGGGAATAATATCAGTTTCCATATGTTTGAAGAAAAAGGTCAATTTTGAAGATGTCTAATATATATATATATATATATATATATATATATATATATATATATATATATATATATATATATATATATATATATACTAGCAGACAACTCGGCATTTCCCGGTTATAAAATACGCTTAAATATGATATTGTCATTCACTCTGCTTTGGTTTCATCATTATATAATATCGGATCCAATATATAGTAACGACATAAAAGGTATATAACAAAAAATGACCCGTGCGTCACCTCCGATAATCGAAACCAAAACGTTTAGCTTACAATTTACTTCTCCTGTAACGTTAATGCCTGAGCTGTGAAGACACGCTTGCTGCAAGACTAAAAATTCAAACATTAATCCCTAGCTATTATTTCACGCATGCATATTGGTAATGCCGTCTTTCGACCATCACCTGATAAATTCCATTATTTTCACAATTCTGCACTGATTTTCTCTGGCTAGAAACCAAATGTAAAGATTTGGATGAATTCTTCTATACTATATGACAGAGAGATGTGGTAGCAAACATTTTAAATATATATATATATATGTGTGTGTATATATATATGTATATATATATTTGTATATATATGTATGCGTATATATATATACATATCTGTATATATATGCATAAGTATATATATATATATATATGCATAAATATATATATAGAGAGAGAAAGAGATGTGTGTTTACTATAAATTTTTTCGCAAATATTACGCAAATATAAATTATGTAGAATATCTGCATGAATATAATTATAGGTAATAGTAAACTAAAGATTATCATCCCTCGAGAAAACCGGAACTACAAAGTACCAATAGTGAATTAATTAATATAATGTTTAAAGAATATGCAAATTAGCTACATATTTTGCAGATGCCCTCAATTCCACAACCCATATATATCAAAAGAGTATTTTCATTTTAAATATATAGAAAAATGAGGTTTTAATGTGAATATCAATATGTGAAAAAGAATTATAGGAATATATCTTTTGTATGTGTACAATATACGGATATATCGTATAGCTAACGTACAGGGTGAACGGTAAGTTTGTAGCCGTAAAGAAAACGATACTTTTTATTAAAAAAAAATCAATTCAGGTTACTTGATTATGTAATCGAGCTTACATGTATAAAATGTAGCCTCCTTTTGACTCAACTCTTGCATCGATACGTGTCCAAAACAAGGTGCTTGCCTTTTCTAAGAGAACTGGAGAAAGCCCGGCGAATACTCGGCGTATGGCTGCAACCATGCTGGCTTTGGTGTTGACTTTCAAGCCAACTTCGAAAATGTAAGGTTGCATGATGTAGCCTTCAGTTAAACCAACACCAAAATCATAACCGTGGCTATAAACATTGTTGACCTGTGCTCTCAATCGTTGAGTCGTTCAAATTGTTCATTTTGATTGTGTTGGCAATGGTCTTGTTGACATAACATAAGTATGTAGAAAACAGGAGTTGTACAGCGACCCATCTCCGATCTCGCTCGTGGAACATTGTGTAACTTTCTGATATGACATAATGCTCATATCGCTCTTGTACTTTGTACACAACTAGTCAAATAGTAGATGGTTAGCATCAAAAAAGTAAATCGGTTTCATCAAACGGAAATGGAATCATATCGCCTTTTCTAGGGCGACGTTTTTATCGTTCAACACTGTATAATATATATGCGTGTAATATTATGTGTATGTGTATAATATCTATATATATATTTGTGTAATATATATATGCATCATATATAATACATATTTTTAATATACTTATGCATGATATATAATATATATGAATACTATATATGCATAATATGTACGTATTATATATATATTTACAATATATATATATATATATGTCTAATGTATACGTAATAGATATGTATTTGTATAATATATATTTACGCATAAATACATTATATATACGCATATATAATATATATATACTTATATGCATAATATATATATAATATATATGTATATATATACAATGTATGCATATATATGCATAATATATATGTATATGCACAATATATATGTATATGCACAATATATATGCATATACACAATATATATATATACATATATATATATATATATATATATATATATATATGAGCAAACAGTTAATAAAACATGTTAAAAACACTTTGAAATGAGTAAAAAACATATTTAATCTGAAAAGGAAACACTAGATAAGTTGATAGTCCTTAATCCGCGGAGTTTCGAAGAAATACTTTCCTTCTCATCAGAGGGTAGGAATTAGAATAATGTGTGTGTGTATATATATATATATATATATATATATATATATATATATATATATATATATCGTTCATAATATTTTGATGTCAAAAATTCCATTCTGGACAAAAGAACCACATCGCTCTATCTAAAACATATAAAAGAATCAAAATAATGATATGAATAATATCTTGTCATAATCATAATTAGTAATATTACTTAGAAAATTAACAAGTCAATCTATAAATTATAGATGTTTAAAAAAATATTTTTAATGATTAAACACGAAATAGAAGGAGCCATGAACAAATTGCCAGTATTTGTATATGAATAAAAAATAACTTATTAATTTCAAGTTTTGTTTTATATAAATATTTGTTTTAATGAAAATATTTTTGTTAATCTATTCACTTTTTTCACGCTTTGGTTTTAATATTTTGTTATAAAGACAGAGTCTTAGTCTCTTTGTCACCACATCACAGAGCTTTGTTTCGTAAAAATTCGGGATATTGTTGGATTTCTTTTGAACATCGGCCCATAATTGACTCGAGTTCTATGGTGTATAAGTTCCTAATTTAAATTTTTAAAAAAATCTCCCAAGGTTTTCTTTTGAGTTAAAGTAAGTACTACCTGATGGCCATTCAGCCAACACAGATATACCCGTTTCTAACAAATATTTTTAGAACTGTAAGAGGTGTGTTACTCCGTCCTACATAAATACATGTTCATTTTGGTTCGTTGGAAGATATGTTTCATCCAATATATCTTGGTATTTATAACTATTACAGTTTGATAAATCTCTCTGTTTCCAGTAGCTTTGATACATCTCCAAATATTAATGAAATATTTTGCTTCTTTGACGGGTTTTCTGACATGTGTGTACTCCTTACGTTAGTATAAAGTTGTTCTTGCATATATTCGGCACCTTAGATAGAGGTCTATCCTGCATTTATCAGAGCAGACAATATTATCAAGTTCTTTTTTTTTTCAACCTATTTTTACGAAAATTTTTCCGATTCACAAAAAGTCCTAATTTTTAGTAGTGTTTTTTTTTTGGCACAACGCGTATCCCCGTAAATTATGAGTCCTTCAAGTTCTCTTATATTTAGAAAGAGATATATTTACTAATAAATCTGTATTTGCAAGGAAGTTATTTCACCCCCACCCCCAATATGGGTGTTTCCTTGAATTTAAGTAAAGTCTCCGGTTATCTTTCTGTTTCTGCATTCTCTTTTTTACAGCCATGTGGAAGATTTTTGTTGGTTCCGTAGGTGACCGATTTTTTCCATATTTTTTCACTGTTGAGCGGTGCATTTAAAACTGTTTGCCTATGGAATGAAGGGACTGGCCTTTTTCCCTTCTTCATAGCAGTAATAACTCTTATTTTCTTTAGTATAGTTGGCATTTTTAATAATTTTTATCAAATATGAATTCCGAGAAAACAACGTGTTTAGATTATTCTAATCATGGAAGTATTCCACTAACGAGGGGTGGGCCCTTTTTATGACCCCCCTTTTTCAACATGTTTGTAAAATATTTATTGTATTTCAATCGCGAGTTACCAAGAACATTTTTAATGCTTATTATATTTACCTTTGATATAACTAAAACAATCCGAAAAAAGAAAAAAAGAATTAAAAAAAAAAGATTTTGGGGAAAAAATGATAAAAATGTACTGGCTGGCCAATGGAAACTGAGCGATGCTGTATATATATATATATATATATATATATATATATATATATATATATATATATATATAGTCTGGGGAGATTTGTTGTCACTCAGCTTTCAGAGAACACCACAGATTTTCAATCAGATCGTTTGTTGTTGTGTGAAAGCTCCATGTGAGCCAATTATACCTTGACTGTAGAGAGTAATACACATGGGCCACATGCGCAGGCCAGACAAACTGTTGCGGAGGCAAAATATGTAGAAGAAAAATTACACAGAAACAAGAGCATTGAAGCAGCATATCTATGAGTTCTCTATCCTTTCCCCCACCCCTCTCATTGCCCCATCACTGCTCCCCTAAAAAAGTGATGTCAAATAGCCGAGAAGAGTCAAAGAGGATGGAAAAACCGAGTAGAGGACGCTGACAATAGTTCCGCCAGACAAGTGCGAAGAGAACTGGAACATTGGGGAGGCTTATAGGCACTCAGATTCCAGTGGAGACCAATGACCGCTGCTAGCGAGAAATCAATGGCAAGCAGCGATAATGCAAATTCATTTGCGAATGCTATCGAAGGAGGTGAAAGGTACTGGAAATCTGAGGAGGCTTGTTGTCACTCAGCTTTCAAGAAACATGACAGGTTTTCAGAGAGAGATCTTTGATGACCTGTGTGATATCTCCTTGTGAGATAATAATAATAATAATAATAATAATAATAATAATAATAATGTATATATATGCATATATATATATATATATATATATATATATATATATATATATATATATTACTACCTGCTGGAATAGTTGATATATGTATAAAAAAATTTTAAAAAAGTACAATTTGTTTTCGACGCATATATCTTTCAGGCTATACTTTTATTTTCTGTTTTGTTTGCTTTTCAAACTTTGTACGATAAATCTTATGTTTAATACGTTAAAATGTTTGAAGTTAACCGTGTACTCTGTGAGACATTCGCATTGCATGGCCTTCATATGAACCATGATTGTTTATTTAGGAATGAAAATGCCACATGCTGTTTCTTGCTGCATATTTTTTCGCTTAAAAGAAATGAAAAACAAAACGTGTTTTATTTGTAATTATTCCCTTATTTGGGACTCATCCGAATTAACCCTGTTTGACTTTGGTGGTTTAACGAGGAGCTGGTTTTTCAACGTAATTGTGTAATGCACGTTCCAGGAGTCTGTAGGAAGGAGAAGACGAAAACAAATAAATAAATAAAAAACAATTTATTAAAGTGATTTTTTACTTTTAACTGCTCGTTTATTTTTTTTATAAGTTTTCAACGCAGATAATCACTTACATGGCCAACGTAAAATTAAATAAAATCGTCAGTTATATGATGAAAGAGTTGATTAGGATTTGCAGAACAACCAAGATATGTTTAGATATAAACATTTATATTTGGTAGTCTAACGAGTATTGTATTGTCAACATGGTTATGTGATGCACGATTCACAAGTCTCTGAGAGGGAAAACATGAAAACTTACAAATAGAACATTTTATAACATTTTTTTTTAGAGATTAATAAAATGATTTTAAAACGTTATTTTCCTTCTACGTCTGTATTCCTTTCTCGAATCCCTATATGAAAATGGTTTTGAATCTTTGAATAATTACTTCTTTTCAAAGATTTGATTCTTTTTAATAAATGGGGAATATGTTGCACAACGCTTACTGAAACATTTCTAGCGTTCATCTCTCTAGTTTCATACTCCCGCTTTTTGACGAAACAAAAAGAAAAAAAAACGTTTACAAAACCAATCTATTTTATCTATAGGTTCATAATTCTCTCTATTGTAAACCACATCACATTAATCATTTCTCCTTTCAATTTACGATTTTTCATTCAATGTCTTTCTTTTTTTTTATGCGTCATTATATAATCCTCCGCGATATTTCCTTCTTTTGTCCAACACTGGCGCACGTGTTAATATTGGGCACGTTTCATCTCAGTTGAAAAGAAAAACCTTGTTGCTTTCAATTTAAAACAGCAGCAAAATATTTTACTGGAAGTAAACTGAAACGAAATAAGAAAAAGAATTTTATTCTAATTATATATAAGCAAACTATCTAAATAAATATATGATTTCAAAAATGCGTCCATTATGTATACGTTTTTATTCTTCATAACTATCCATGCATATCTATGAGTCTATTTAAATATTTTAGATGTATACCTCTATGCCTATAATCCTTTCTCTAATATACACAGATTCTTTCTGTTTATATATATATATATATATATATATATATATTGATGTATACATTTATATACATATGTGTGTTATATATGTATATATATATATACATACACATGCATATATCCATATATATATATAAATATATATATATATATATATATATATATTATGTGAATATAGAAAAATGTACATATATATGTAAATATTAAGACATGTATATGTACAGGGTGGAATGATAAATGTGTCACCCTAAAGAAAACAACACTGCTGATTCATTTTAAAACTTTTATTGAAAAAGTCAATTTACGTAACTTGAGTCTATTCAATGTAGATATTTTCACACTCAATCATTTCCGTAATATATTCCAGCAAGTCTTTTCCACAAGTGTTAGCGGGAGCTCAGAGAATACTCGGCGTACGGTGGCGATTAGGAACGCGTTGGCGTTGTGGGAGGTCATGCTGGTGATGTTCTCGATGTATGCCCAAACGAAGTAGTCCAGCGGGTTTGAAGAAGGGTACAAAGTCGTAGCATTCCTTCTGGAGCCAACCCTTGGTCTCTTTCGACTTGTGGGCCAGCGCCGAGTCTGCTGCCACACCCAGGGTCGGTGAATGGCTACCTGATTGCTCCAGGCGATCACCAAATTCTTTAGCGCATCCAGGTATACTCAGGTGTTGACTTTCAAGCCGACTTCGAAGATATGATATGGTGTAGTGCAGACGTCATTTGAAATAACTCCAACGATCATAACCGTGGACAGAAACTTCGTTGAGCTGTATCTCTAAGCGTTGAATTGTCTGGATTGGCATTTTGAGGGTGTTTGTAATGGTCCTGTTGTCATAGCTTGGATTACTAGAGAGTATAAGTTGTACAGCGGCTTATCTCTGATCTTGCTCGTTTAATATTGTGTCACTTTCACACATTATAGAAGACTCCTATCGCTCTTGGGATCTGTACACAACTGGCTAGTTAGTAGATAGTCTGCAAAAAAAATCTGTTTTCATCGAAGGAAAATGGAATGATGTCGCCTGTAAGAGGGCGACAATTATATATATATATCTATATATACATATGTATGTACGTATGTATGTGTGTATCTATCTGTCTATCTATCTATCTATCTATATATATATATATATATATATATATATATATATATATATATATATATCCAGCATGCTTTGAATCGACCTGCTACGCACACCATTTGAAAAGGGAAAGTTTTTCCGAGATTAATAATGGAATACGTCGCATAGGCTTACAAGTTACAAGTAAAAAATTTTACCATACAACTGAATAAATATATATATATATAAATATATATATATATATATATATATATGTGTGTGTACTTATTGATTTGTAAATCGCCACTTTTTCTCGTTTCCTCTTACCAACAGCGACTATAATTCATTCCTCGCATTGTGACAACTTTCTAAATCTCTTTTACGCACACACACACACACACACGCACACACACACCCACACACACACACACACACACACACACACATATATATATATATATATATATATATATATATATATATATATATATATTAGATTTATTGCATTATTTTTTTCAAAATTTCCACCGTTATATGATTATCCTGTCTTTGTTTCTAAGACCGCATGCGTGTTAACATTGCGGATATTTTGTTGCTTTTTGCCGCCTTTTATCAGCATCCCTCTATCCATTTCAGTAACGTTGTTTTGTAATCTCTATGTTTTATATAATTCTTTTCAATGAGGATTTCTCTTCTCCCTTTAAAACCCGCCCTCGGATTCGCACGAATTTGATTGTTTTGGCTTTTAAAATTTAATAATAAAAAAACAAAACATTTTAACACTAAGAAAATTCGAAGTATTAAAAAAAATGTATTTTCTTTAAACAAAAAAATAACTTTTTTAATAAATGATCTTTACGGAGGTATCTATTATATCAAAATTAAAATAATTACCGCGATATTTGATTGCGCTAGTAGCAGACCTCCGTCGCTCAGGGTCAATCCTGGATGACCCATCTTTAGTCTACTTGTCTTGTCTGTCTGCTTGCTTGCAGTAGCGCCGCTTGTAGCTTTAGAAACCTATGCGGGGGAGTCTGTCCTGTCACAAAGGTCACTAGGAAGCTGAAGTTTCCTCTCCAGGTTGTGTGCTTGTGGGTTGCTAGCCTGGGATGTATGGTACAGGCTGTTACCCACGTGGCCCACTCACCTTTACCAAACATCAAGGCCTGCAGGCAACTCAAGGATAAGGGTTAATGAGTGTAATATAGTCATAATCATTAGCGTAGTAATCGTTTGTAATGGAAATTTGATATAATTGGATTATTTACGAGGAGGGATAAATAAAAAATTGTTTACGTTGAACTTCAAGATTGCAATATTGTAGGCAGCTAGAAAGCAGACGAGAGTTCCACAGGCGGGCAATTCTATGCAAGAAGCTTTGTTAATGGAATCCATATTTTGGTCTAGGCACCGATAGAGAGTGGGGTAATTTATTGATAGGGGGTTTAGCAAGAGGAGTGTTTTTTGTAAAAGATGATATAATATACAAGAAAGAGAGGGGGACAGGGATAGAATGGGGGAGAGAGACAAAGACTACATAGATGTGGAAAAAGAAATAGGTAGAGGTTGAAACGGACAGATGGTAAGAAAGAAGGAAACTATATTTGGATTATGTCTTGTTTATCCTTTAAAATTTAACTGCAAACTCAATGCATTCATACTCTATTAAGTTTATGTTCAGTCACACTATTTTTTTTAATTACATTTTCACCCCAAACAAGGCAAATTGCCACTTTGGTGTAGGGGGCTACTATCAGGGGCAACAACTACTGGGGTACTATGTAGGGATTTGGGCAGCAAGATGTCGGTTCACGTTACACTTGAACTTCTGCACGTCAGTAGAGTTGGGGAAGCAGGGATCTGGAATGGAAGTCTAGCGGTTCTGGAGAAGAAACTATTGGAGTAGAAAGATCTTTTACATCGAGGGATCTCTGCAGTATGGGGGTGGGATTTAGCAGCCTGTCGGGTTTGCCGAGGGTGCTCACGTCGTGGGGGCACAAGTGATTGCGGTTCGTCAGAGCATTCCCCACTAAAATACTTGTAGAACAGGCAGAGGGATGCAATATTTCGTCGATGGGACAGAGGCTGGAGCTTAGATGCCAGTTTAGGGCCTATCAGGTTTGCGACTCTCTTTTGAACCTTGCCAAGGAGCGAGAGACTAGCAGCAGATGCACCAGCCGAAATATGACAGCATTACTCCATTCATGGGCGATCCCAACATTCTCATCGGAGATCAATAATCCATCGCTATTTTCTTTTTCGTTTTTGCATTTTTTAGGTTTTTTTTTTTTCGAAGGCATCACCACATTATCAAGGCCCAGAGGCCACTCAAGGATAAGGGTTAAAGAGTGTACAGTAGAAGTTGGTCAATATAGTAATCATTAGTAATGAAAATTTGGTAAATTTGATAACTTATATGGAACGGCTCATCAAGAACTTATTTACTTTAGACTTGAACACAACCATATTGTAGTCAGCCGGAAAGCAGGAAAACGGAAGACAATTCCACAGGCGTGCAGTTCTAAGAAAGAAGCTTTGTTCATGGAATCTACGTTTAGGTTTAGGCACATATAAAGAGTGGGGGAAATTATTGATAGTGTTTACAGCTAGACGAGTGTTTCTTGTGAAAGTTTGGCGAGGGGGGACCATAGATTAAAGCTCAGTTGAACACTTTTTTTTTTTTTTTTTTTACAAGGGCATCACCACATTATCAAGGCCCAGAGGCCACTCAAGGATAAGGGTTAAAGAGTGTACAGTAGAAGTTGGTCAATATAGTAATCATTAGTAATGAAAATTTGGTAAATTTAATAACTTATATGGAACGGCTCATCAAGAACTTATTTACCTTAGACTTGAACACAACCATATTGTAGTCAGCCGGAAAGCAGGAAAACGGAAGACAATTCCACAGGCGTGCAGTTCTAAGAAAGAAGCTTTGTTCATGGAATCTATGTTTAGGTTTAGGCACAGATAAAGAGTGGGGGAAATTATTGATAGTGTTTACAGCTAGACGAGTGTTTCTTGTGAAAGTTTGGCGAGGGGGGACCATAGATTGAAGCTCAGTTGAACACTTTCCATGAAAATAACGATACATCAGAGACAAACTCGCAACATCTCTTCTGTGAGATAGAGGTTGTAAGGAGGAGAAAAGGACATCTCCTACGAGGCTACGAAGTCTATTTTGAACTCTATCAAGGCAGGACAAGTCCTTTCTAGCAGCTCCTGCCCAGATGTGGCAACAGTATCCATCCTTGGACGTACCTGGCTCTTATATAGATAGAGAATAGCATCAGCAGTGAGATATCTACTGGATCGATAGAAAGATCCCACCATTTTTCCAGCGGCCTTGGCAACAGATTTGATATACGTGTTCCATTTAAGATCAGGAGTAATGGTCAAGCCCAGAAGCTTGTCAAAACTTGAGGCCTCCTGAAGACGAGAGCCATTCATTTCAATTGATGACAAATGTGGATTAAAATGTTAATGATGTAAAGAGAGAATCTTGGTTTTAGATGCATTAAAAGTAACCAGCCACTCCTTTCCCCATTGTACTACATGCTCAAGATCAGAAGAGAGAGAATTGGAGAGTACTTGCTCGTTTACTGTCTTAGATGTGGTACCATAAATGGTAGTGTCGTCAGCATAAATGTCTACAAATGATGTAAGGATATGATTTGGAAGATCATTAATGTAGATCAGGAAAAGAGTTGGGCCCAGGATGGATCCCTGAGGGACACCGGCATTAATACTGTGAGCTTCTGATTTTTGCCCCTCAACTACTACTCTTATGAACCTATCAGAAAGAAATGATTTAATAATTGAGAAGACTTTTCCAGCTATACCATAGCTAGCGATCTTATGAAGTAAACCTTTATGCCATACCCTATCAAAGGCTTTAGATATGTCAAGAGCAATTGCCCTAGAAAGATTGCCACCGTCGAGAGATTTGCTAATCCTATGCGATATAACTGTAAGGACATCTGCTGTAGATCTAGCAGAACGGAAACCATATTGAGTGTCACTAAGAAGGTTATTTTTGTTGAGATGTTTGATTACTTCTGTATTTAACACAGATTCTAGCAACTTACTCATGACGCACAGGAGACTTATTGGCCTGTACTGAGAGGGGGATGAGCGATCACCTGAATTCTTAAATACAGGGCATACTGATGAGATTTTCCAGGGAGATGGGAAACTATTCTCCTTAAGACAACGTTTAAACAGTTTTGTAAGTATGGGCGCTAGTTCAGGTTGAAGTTTTTTGAGTACTATAATTGGAATACCATCAGGGCCAGTTGCTTTACTGGAATCAAGGTTTTTGATTAGCTTGGCAACATCACGTACAGATATACGTATATCACATAGCGTGTTTTCGTATACAGGAGGAAATATTGGGGGTAGGCGGTCTTGGTCGCAAAGGGTAGAATTAACTGCAAAGTTCTTGACAAAGAGTTTGGCTTTGTCTGATGCTGACGAGATTACCTCAGGTCCATTGATAATAGTTGGGATGGAGCACACGCTTCTGTTCAGGATTCTGTTTGCTATTTGCCAAAACTGGTGGGAACCAAGCCGCTGCTCAGCTACTTTGGACTTAACAGATTGAGCATACAACTCTCTTACGCTCTTTATTACTTTCTTACAATGGTTGCTGGCAGTCCTGAAAACGGCTTTAGTTTCCATACATCTATTACGTTTGAAGCAGTGGAAAAAGTGATTTCTGTGCGCAATGGCAGCAGAACATTCTGGAGAGAACCATGGCTGGCTGTTAGGTTTTTGCTGAAACTTTTTAGAGGGTATGAAATGGTCAATACCTACAATTAACCATTCAGTTAGGTCTAATACTATAGAGGACACATCCTTTTTAAACATGGAATGCAGAGGTAGATCAGATATAAATGTACGGAAGCTATCCCAGTCAGCCTTAGTGTATCGATATACTGTACGATGAAGTGGTACGTCTGGGGACTTATTACATTTCATTTTTATCTTAATTGATACAACAGAGTGGTCGGAAGATCCAAGAGGCGACAGAACAGAAACTGAACATAGTTCAGGGCAAGTTGTGAGAAAAAGGTCTAGTAGGCTCGCATACTGGCCGTCATTATCGGGCACACGGGTAGGTTCCTGAACAATCTGAGTGAGGTCATAGGCAATGGAGAAATCATGACAGAACCTCCCCTCATCATCGGTCTTGTTTGAGTGGGTCAACCATTCGACGTTGTGAACATTGAAGTCTCCACATACGTGAATGTTAGCTGAAGGATAAGTAGAAAGGACTTGGTCAATTTTCTCAGATATGCTTTGAAAGATACTAACTCCGCTGTTGTGGGGGCGATAGAGAGTAAATATAAATGCAGTAGTGTGAGCTAAAGCAACCCGGAAGCACATATAGGGTAAGTTAGGATCTTCCCTGGAGATGTCCCTCCCACATGGAAAGCTATCTTTAATATAGGCACATATTCCATGCCCATGGCGATCTTGGGGGTCAGATTTAGAAGTTACGTTAGAGTATCCTGTAATTGCAAACTCATCTAGGGAAATAGCCTGTCCAATGCCAGTTTCACTTAAAAATAAAAGGTCTGGTTTAGTCTCCTGTAATTGGGTTTCAACCTCTGGAAGGTTAGAACGTAGACCCCTGATGTTGGAGAAGGAGACATGGTAGTAGGGGTCTACGTTGGAAGTTGGAGAACCGGGTTTAATCGTGTATTTTTTCTTGAAACTTGTCATGATGAAATTTTGGAATTTGTGGACTAGGTCGACAGATTTACTTAGAGCAGGACAGAGAGGGGAAACTAAGAGAGAAAAAGAAACGAAGAATTTTTTTTTTGTACCACATGATAAGGTAAAGCCGTAACAATTACCCACTAGTATGGCATCGAGAGGCCCCACCAGAAGCTACTGCATGGTCCAGATTCCATTCACCAAATGGCAATACAGCAGCCCCAGTACTTTGCACCTGCTGATAGGACAGCCTCCTTAGTGGTTAATCCAAGGTTCGGGTCCCTGACTATCAGGCGGATAACGTCAGCCCAGACAAAACGTTTACCTCCAGCACCCTTACTAGTGACATGGCTACAAGGATAGACATAGAAACAGAATATTTCCACCAACTCTGCCAACTGTTCGCGCAAAAATACTGCCAACCTAGAAAACAGCTTTTTCTTCTCCCTTTGTCAGAAAAATCACTCATTTAAAAAATGAGGACTGAGGGACAAATAAGAAGAAGCGAGAGTAACAGGAGCTGCCGATAACGCATCCACAATGCGTTTTCTACTCTCCATTAAAAAAAATAAATAAAATAAATAAATAAATAAATAAAAAATAAAAAATAACTATTAAGTATTGTACTTAAAAGTCCAACGGTCCTGTTTAAGGGAAAGTATGGTGATAGATTCCCCTCCCACGACCTAAACATGAGTACAATTAGGTAATCTATTTTTGCAATCAACTCGGTAGATAAATAAACATTTATGGACGAGAGAAAAAAAAAAAAAAAAAAAAAAAGAAGCTAGCATTTAATACAACAGAAATACATAAATTAAATACTGAAATAAAATGTAGTTATTAATATTTGAATCTTAAAATAAAAAGTGCGAATTAGTAGAGAAAAAAATCACTTATCACAACAACGCATTCCGTCTCCAAACTAGTGAAGAATTTAACTTTTAATAGCGTTCAGAAATTTTTTTTTTTAAATTAACCGTTAAGAGAAAGCGTGATTTTATTCTGAACTTTAACTAATCACGTTTTAAGCAACTTATGATATAAAACAAAATCGGATGGGGGGGGGGTTCTTCCGAAGTTAGTTGGTGACGTTATAAGTAATTGCGAGATAAGATGGGAGATGAAAATAACGATACATCAGAGAAAAACTCGCAACATCTCTTCTGTGAGATAGAGGTTGTAAGCAGGAGAAAAGGACATCTCCTACGAGGCTACGAAGTCTATTTTGAACTCTATCAAGGCAGGACAAGTCCTTTCTAGCAGCTCCTGCCCAGATGTGGCAACAGTATTCCATCCTTGGACGTACCTGGCTCTTATATAGATAGAGAATAGCATCAGCAGTGAGATATTTATCGGATCGATAGAAAGATCCCACCATTTTTTCCAGCGGCCTTGGAAACAGATTTGATATACGTGTTCCATTTAAGATCAGGAGTAATGGTCAAGCCCAGAAGCTTGTCAAAACTTGAGGCCTCCTGAAGACGACAGCCATTCATTTCAATTGATGACAAATGTGGAAT